>NC_138497.1:102076497-102191497 GCF_964252035.2 Podarcis erhardii | reverse complement strand
TCCACAGCAAACCTCTGAAGCAGTGGCGTAGCGTGGGTTGTCAGCACCGCACCCCCTAACCCATGGATTTGCGCCCCCTAACCCGTGGATTTGCGCCCCCTAACCCTAACCCCCAGATGTTGCGCCCGGTGCGGCCGCCCCCCCCTGCACCCCCCACGCTACGCCACTGCTCAGAAGCACACGCAGTGCACATTTAAAGCCCATGGCTCCCCCCACCCCCAAGAATCCTGAGATCCGTAGTTTGGTGAAGATGCTGGGGATTGTAGCTCTGTCATGGGTAAACTACAGTTCCCAGGATTCTTTGGGGGAAGCCATGTGCTTTAAATGCACAATGTAGGTCTGTCCACAGTTTTTTAAGTGGCAGGCTGTTTTTTAGGTTCCCTACCTGGTGATTGCTCGGTCCGTGCTCCTGCCAACCTAGCAGTTCGAAAGCACGTCAAAGTGCAAGTAGATAAATAGGTACCGCTCCGGTGGGAGGGTAAACAGCGTTCCCGTGCGCTGCTCTGGTTCGCCAGAAGCGGCTTAGTCACGCTGGCCTCATGACCCAAAAGCTGTACGCCGGCTCCCTTGGCCAATAAAGCGAGATGAGCGCCGCAACTCCAGAGTCGGCCACGACTGGACCTAATGTCAGGGGTCCCTTTACCTTTACCTTTTACCTGGTGGTTAGACAGTGCTCCCTATCCTGGGAAGCACCAGTCAGCAAACGTTCTTCTTTACATTCCACTTTCCTTTGTGCCCTTTAATTCACAACAGAACGTGCTGACAAATTTTGCCTCTACTGTGCTGTGTGCTGTTCCTTTTTTTTTTTAACCCTGAACCTTGCAACTTACGAAGCAGCGTTTAATCTGTTTATAAAAGTTAAGGGTGTCAGATATTACAGTGGTACTTAATTCGTTCCGGAGGTCCGTTCTTAACCTGAAACTGTTCTTAACCTGAGGCACCACTTTAGCTAATGGGGCCTCCCGCTGCCAGCGCGCCACCAGAGCATGATTTCTCTTCTCATCCTGAAGCAAAGTTCTTAACCCGAGGTAGTATTTCTGGGTTAGCGGAGTCTTTAACCTGATGCGTATGTAACCCGAGGTACCACTGTACAGCAAAACGAGATAACTGCAAACATTCCTGTGTTCCATATAGGCTTAGAGAGTCCAGCACAGTGCAAATGTAATTTCACGATGATACAAAGAACCACAACTGCCGTTTGCTTTCTTTAGTTGTGACTTACCTGGGGTTTGTAGGCTAAAATTGGTCTCTCCTTTATATAGTGGGGTAGAGCAAAGCAGCTGTGAGCTCCTCTCTGAAAACCCATACATTTGCACAGTCACTGTAAGCCATAGTTCTGATTCCTGCTGTGCCCTTTCCAGCTCACTATGGGGGGAACACCTCAGTAAAGCATTGAAATGACAGTTTATAAATGGCCCAGGTCAAGGGGAAAGAGTAGCCTCCACTGGACACCTTCCACTGATAATGACACTATCTAATAGGTAAGTGTGACAATTGCACAGCCATATTTCATTCAGCACTTGCAATTATGCTGCTGCTGCTGCTGTATCAGTGCCAGCCATAAAACTTCAGAGCTCATAGGCATCCTTGCACCTCTCCTTTCTAAGGCCAATGCTTCTTTTGCAGATTTTAAAATTAAAGCACATCAAAGTGCAAGTAGATAAATAGGTACCGCTCCAGCGGGAAGGTAAACAGCGTTTCTGTGCGCTGCTCTGGTTCGCCAGAAGCAGCTTAGTCATGCTGGTCACATGACCCGGAAGCTGTACGCCGGCTCCCTCGGCTAATAAAGCGAGATGAGCGCCGCAGCCCCAGAGTCGTCCGCAACTGGACCTAACGGTCAGGGGTCCTTTTACCTACCGTATTTTCCGCTCTATAAGACACACTTTCCCCCTCCTAAAAAGGAAGGAGAAATGTGTGTGCATCTTATGGAGCGAATGCAGGTGGATGGCTCTGCTCAGCGCTCCATTTAAAGAGCCGCGTGGAGCGTGTGTGCGGCTCTTGTGGGCTTTTTCCTGAGGAGGGAGAAGGGCACACGCTCCGTGCGCTCTTTAAAGGGAACGTGGCTCTTGGGGGAGCCTTAGCCACGCGCAGCCTCTCCTGGGCAGCAGGATGAAGGCTCCCCTTGCCCGGGACAGGCTGTGTGCGGCTAAGCCAGAAGCCATGACAGCCAGCGGGAATGCAGCGCTGTGAGGGGAGCTACGCAGCGAACCCACTGGCTGTCCTGGCTTCTGGGATTCAGAATTTTTTTTTTCTTGTTTTCCTCTTTCAAAAACTAGGTGCGTTTTATGGTCAGATGTGTCTTATAGAGCAAAAAATACAGTAGTTTAGATGCTAGTTCCTGCTTCACATATCCTATCCTCTTGTCATGGTGCCATTTCCCCTGTCGCATGGGGGGACCAGCCCTAATTTGTAAGGAAAGCAAGGAGAGGTTCACTTTCCTGACAACCAAATGCTGAGCTCAGGGATGGAGAGAGAGAAACGCTGTATTTTTACAAGAACAGTGCAAAAAGAAAAAGAAGAAAAGGCACCTGGATCTTGCACGACGATGGAATAACCAACTGCAATCAGTGTACTGGACGAATTCCCTGAAAGGTCTTTGGGACACAATTTCTCCAGCCATGCTTTAGAACGTCACAAAGAAAATTAAGTTGAAAGAGCTCCAAAAAACAAGGATTTCCAAGCTGAACTATTTCCTACATTGGTTTTCTTCCCCTTTCTCTCCTGCATTTTTTAAAAATGAAATGAACCTGCTTTTTTATATTGATTGTTTTATTATTGTGATTCATATTTGCATTTTATTGATTTTAATGTGTAAGCCGCCCACAGGACATAGTTAATTGGGCGATATATAAATGCCAAAATAAATAAATAAGCAAAGAGGCAACATTGTAGTTAGTTTCGCTTTTGCTCATTTTGTTTCTCATGTAGTAGATCAGTCAGTGCTGTAATAATGGGGATGCAAACTCCCCAGGAATATTGAAACCAAATGTTTCTCATTAACATCATTCCTTGGATATTTATTTCTATGGATTTCAACTCCCCCCACCCCCCGCACCAGAAAAAAAGTTTGTCCCATTGTGCAATCTTTCAGTTTTTAGACACTTAACATGTTTCTTTAAATGTTGCAGTTTTGAACCGCACCTTAATTTAAAACATAATGAAACAGAAAGGGAATACATTATTGCAAAACAAGAGCTAGTAAACAGCAAGCCTGTGATAGATGGAATTCGTTTTACTAAAATATTTTAAATGCTTTAACATGGTAATCCAGACATTATCTTGAAATGAATTTTTTTGCCTCTTTGAGTTATGAACCTTTGCAAATAAGGTTTTATAATAGGAAAACTGTCAGCGCTTTAATTATAGGGTAATAAATAGCAATTCTGTATTAACTTCTGATATTTTCTTCCACTCTTTGAGCATGTGCCCAGCTATTGTTGGAAACTGATAATCACATACTGTACAACATCTTGCATTTCCAGCACACCCTTTATGGAAGCAGCTCGTTGCATCCTTCGTGGAAAGAAAATTGAGGGATCTTCTTCAGAAAAAGGCATGTCTGTAGCTGTACAAACCAGCTTTGCATTTTAATGTCAAAATCATCGTCAGAGCCCAAGTTCTGACTCTTGCCAGGGGAGACATTCCCTAGGCAAGGAGGATGCCAAGTCCAAAATCTTTGCTCCAGCTTAAAAAGCCAGCCTAACTTAACATTTGGTTAAGTTGGAAGAGATGGAGTCATAACACTGCAACTCAAGAAGGCATAAATGTTATCCAAAATCATTTCTAATGAGGAGGAGGGAGTGGAATTTTAACAAGGAGCATTAAACCCTGGAAGAGCCCCTTTTATTGCTGAAGAGCTGCTTGGGCTGTGAGGAATGAGAGGCTGGGCCAGCCAAAAGGATGTGAGTGGGGGGCGGAGAAGGAAATCAAGGTTAAATGAGGCCAGGACGGTTTTACAGGGTTATAATGAAAGCGAGAACAATGAGGCAGAGGTTCAGAGAACCAGTTGTGGTGGCTAAGCATTACATCAGGGAGGGCAGACTCAGGCAGAAAGCCTAAAGAGTGTTTACTAGCAAGCAAGCCCCGTTGAACACAGCAGGGCTTCCGCAGAAACATAACCAGACTGAAGGATCTTTGAATGTGACCAGGAAGAGCTGCAGTGATTTTGAAGAAAGGAGGAGAAAGCCTACCAGAGAAACGAAAACCCTGACCTCTTATGGCATTCAAAATTAAAGCAGCCTTAAATAAAATAAATCTATCTGTAAGTGTAATACATTTTGATTCTGCCTTTCCTGCAAAGAACTCAGGACATCATACATCTTCTCTTCCATCATATCCTTAGAGCAGCAGCCTTCTGAAGTAGGTTTGGCTGAGAGATGGTGGCTGTGGATTTGAGGCCAAAATATCTGGAGACTACCAGTTTGGCAAAGGCTGTTCTACCCACTGCTCTGCGTTTCTCCAAATATATTGACATGTGTTTGCCCTTTTGTTCATATGTTTGCTCTGTGCAATTTTCATTATCTGCTAGGGTCACAGTCTGGGTAGAAATGTACGAGGGGTTTCAGAAGAGAGTACTTGCCCCATAACACTGCCTTTGCTTTTTCTGCATTCTTCCCTCCTCTGATACACATTTTCATTTCACACTTTACCAGGCTGATAAGTCAGGCACAAAGCAAACTTTGCAAGAGCTCAGCTTCTCATCCCACCAATTGAAATAAGCAAGAGAAGAGTTGTAGAGAAGAAGCAACCAAGGTCAGTTCAGAAGGCAGCATTCAGAAGGGTGCGGGCAGAATAGTAGTCTGTTTAGCATGAAAATGTCATGATGAAACATCTTCCTGAGTTGTGCCTAGGCACTTGAAAGATGGGAGAGAAATGTCTTAAGTAAAGAACATGTTAAAAGTGGCTGCTCATAACACCTGGGTAGATATTTCCAAATGAAGGTACATTTTGACATTCTGGACTTTCAGTATGGATTGGGCAGTGATAAATGAGGAATCTAGGTGGAACAACTTGACACACCCTTACCTTTCCAAAACAGTACATAAGAGTCCACCAGTGTATCCCATTCTCAGTGAAGTTTGATCAGTGTTTTCTTCTTTAATGCAGTTGGGTCTGTTGGTGAACAAAGCCAGCAATTGGCTTCTCTATAGGAAGGAAATGGAAAGAGGCCTCTGTGCCTTCAATAAGAGTGCAGTATTTACCCCCTGCAAATATTACCAGGCAGCTCTACAGAGATATGGCTTCATTCAGTGGTGGCTGCAAGCCCAATATCCCCGTGTGAGGGTTTTGTGGTGTGTTTCTTTTAACTTTGTGGGGTAGCTGGCACTGCACAATGGGAAAGAAGAACGAGTGTTGGAAATTGCACAGGTTCCAACCTCTTTCGTTTCTTTCTCCGTCATCCCTTTTGTGGGTTGTTACATTTTAATTTCATTCTTCCTCCAAGAAATCTGAGCAACGTAGATTGATTTGATCACCTACTCACATTTATGCCTCACCTTTTTTCTGCCCTGGGCCCAAAGAAATTGCTCCCCCATTTAGCTTCAGCCAAGTGGTGCCCCCCATGCTGTCAGATGGGGTCATGCCTACTGTGTGTTTCTCTGCTTGCACATACACTAGTTTCAAAAATTGGCCTGGTCCAGAAAGGTAAGTGAAGTGGTTTTACAGGCTCTGCAATGGTTTCATTCTGGTTGCTTATGTATTTATTACATACGATTGTGTCTTTGCTTGTATTCATTTACACCCACCTTTCAGCTCAGGGTGGCTCACAAGCACCATAAAAAGCAATATGCAGTTGACAAAAACAATGACCAACTTAATTAAAAGGATTTTAAAGGATATTTTTTTTGTAAGGTTGCAAAAGAAGATGAAATATGGAGTTGCTGCTCTGTTAAAACAGTCTGCAATCTTTGCTTAGGGTGGTCACTTGCACAGAGAGAGATGACAAAAGAGGATCAGAGTTGCATAAAAATGGACAAGACACTGTTTCCTATGTACAGTGTAGGTCAACATTTAGTACCTATGACCATCATTTGAAAAAGAAATTCAGTACTTCTTACCATAGCATGTATGTACCGCTCAGTCTGCCGTCCAGTCTTCAGTGCTCTCTCTCACCCTCTCTTGTTCTGGTCCTTTACCTTTAAGCCGGACTTGAACTGGACAGCCTTTCAAATAGAGGACTGTTAAAGAGATGAGATATAACTACACCATTCTAGCTACAAGCAAAAATGGCACTTGAAAGCAAAGCTTTCCAATCGAACAGAAAGAGCAAGGGGTGGTGGGGAAGGAAGAGAAAGGGAAGAGGATGCACCTATGAGCAGCCAGGATACTTACACGTTTGTGTTTCTGGCTCAAGCCAGTTTAGCCCTTGCCTGGCCCAGGAGAGAGGGGGCAGGCAAAGGTTGGGAAGGTGACGGGGGCAGAGACCCTGCTTCGTGCAAGGCTGGTTGTTGCTAACAAAAGCCAGAGAGAGAGCAGCAGCAGCCTCTTCTCTTTCTCTCTCTCTCTCTCTCTCTCTCTCTCTCTCTCTGTGTGTGTGCGCGCGTGTGTGTGCAGAGCAGAGCTCTTGGGGGAGGCTGGGCTAGCTAGCGTGTGCTCGTGTGTTGTTGCTCGCAGCTATGTTCTCTGGCTTTCACATCCACTTGGCTTTTTACACTGGAAGGATCCCCAGCACTCTGATATTAGGCCAGGAAAATAGAAGGAGCAATAAAAAAAAAAAAATAGAGGGTTTTCGGGGGGTTTTAAGAGAAGGGAAGGAAGGAGGGGGCTTTTAATGAATTGGCTTGAGTTAAAGCACTTAATTTTCAGCTTAAAATGCTTGAGGATGGGTAATGATTTGAGGGAGGGTGGGATGTTTGTTTGAGGTGGGCCTTTTTGCTAGTCTCCCTCCCTCCCCCGTCTCATGAGCACATTGCAAATGGGCCTCCTGCACACCAAAGTGTGCAGCTGTGCTTCAGTTTCCCCCAGTATCCAGCTACCCTCAAACGCTATCGTAATGCATATTGCATTTGCAGGATCCAAAGGAACATGGAAGGGATTTCTCTCTCTCTCTTTACTCTGCATTGTTTTCTCTCCTTTAGCATTGCTTATCAGACGGCACATGTTCACCATTAGTTTCTGTAATGGACAAATACATCCTCCCCCCCTCCCCCCCCAAAAAGGGTGGAGAATTTTTTTTCTTTCCCTTTGTAACAACTGGCAAGTTTATCTCTCTGCCCTTCTTTCACAAGGCCTAAACTTGCTTCCATAAGAAAGCTCAAGGCTAGGCTGCCTTCAAGAAAAGCTGCCAGACTCTTCTGCTAGGACTCAGCTAGATTGGTAAAGAAAAGGCGTTTCATACGTGTTGTATATGCAATATAACAATGTGACACCAGATGGCGCTGTGAAGTCCTGTCTTTCCTTACCAGATTTCCCTGTATGGGTTTGCAACGTGTTTAACTGAATTGCTTCTTTGACGTGTCTAGATCCAGCCCTAGTGTCAGCCCAAGAAGTAAAAGTGAGAATACCTCTGAGCATATGTAGAATGTCTTCAGTTCGCTATGAACGTGGAAGCAGTAGCTGCTTTTGCAAATCTCAGTGTTGGAGCACCCAGGTCAGGACAGAATGGGATAACTTTTCCTAAATCTGATCACTTCTGGTATTTGAGATTAAGCCTTTAGGGTTGCGAACTGCTTTGGCCTGATCCTCTGCCTTGGAAGAGAAGATTGTTCTGCAGAAATCAGAAGGGGTATATTATTATTATTAGTAGTATTAATATTATTATTTTACAAAGTATGAAGACAAAGTGACCTAATAATATCTTCACTCTATCTGTTTAGAGGCAAAGGAGCCTTGCCCTCCTCGTCATCTGGTGACCTTCCACACCAGTAGTCACTTGTCTCTTACACCCTTCTATTTGGGCACTTTCGGGTTTATTACTATTCATTCTGGAGATTAGATGATGTTGGCTATTTAATGAACATTCATGCTTGCAGGGAGACTAGATGATGCATCAAAGCAAACATTGTCCCATACTTTCCAGTGTATTTTATCTGTCACTTCCCCTATCACAAAAAGTCTAGTCTTTTAGCAAAGGGGGTTTGTTGCAGAAGAACTCCCAGTCAGCTTTAACTTCGCAACTTAGATTTGCCTGTATGTGACTGAATCCCACCCCCAAAACAGCCACCGTCTGGAAGTGCCTTTTGTCCCCTCCTAACGTGTGAGATGGCTTGCTCCGCATGTGTTTCCACCACAAGTAGTATGGTGTAGTCCTGGGCTCCTTTTCCAGTGGGAGCCTTGTGGGTGGGGGTCTGTGTATGTCTCTCTTTCCCATCCCTTGCATTTTGGTTGCAGAGAGCAGAACTTCTCATAGAAAACCCCGGCCTTAGCCAAGACAACACCCTCAACATTAAATCAGCACAAAATTCCTCTGGGCTTTCGCAGAGTTCAGCCTGCAACTCTGACGAGGTATCTAGAGGCACATTAAAACAAATCCGGTCAAGTAAAGGGGCAGGCAAGTGATCCATGCAAAGGGCCTGACCTTTGTGGAGCTTCAAATAGAAAAGGCCTGTCTGTAAACAGTGGTAATTAGCCCTTTCAAAATTCTAACGACGATTAAAATGTAGGGATCGTTATTTTGTCAACAAACTTAGGAGGGCAGAGAGAAAATTTCAGTGCCAGCTTTTGCTTGCTTGCTCTTAAAAACAGAGGCACCCAATGAACTGAGGATGGGAACACAAGCAGAGGCCTTCCTAAAACCTTGGTGTCTCATCCATAGAACAAGAGCCAGCCTGAGCTGTATCTGATATTAAGCAAGGACAGGTTGACTCTCCTTCTCACAACAAGGAATCAGCACTGGGAAGCGTCTTTTAACTCTGTAATAACAGGTTTCATAGTAAATGAATGCTGATGGTCAACTAGCCAATTATGGTTTAACTATCCCTTGTTTACAGCAAGGTGTAAAACATGCCTTTAGAGTACAAAGGATCAGACTGCCTAAGCTACAATTTGTCCTTCATCCCATTATGCTCCCCTTAAGCAAGGCTGGCTCCCTCTCCACCTCCCTCCCTCCTTCTCTCTGTCTCTCTCACACACATAGGTATGAGCACTGAGGAACATACCTCCCCTCTGTTGATTTGCATTTGCTTTATTTCAAATGCATATTCTTGTTTACTTTTCAAAATTTACATAAATGTCAGCATTGTATAATTTCTATGTTAACAAAGCAGTGAGCAAAATCCCTTGTATGTTTATAAAATATTATTGTTTAATTCATGTAGTTTAGGAATTCCAAATGTTGAGAATAGGAAGGAGGCCAAATACCATCTGTTTATAGCTATGCTGCATCATCATATGTGCACTTAAAAAAAAAAAAGCGGGAAAGAGCTTTCTTGGTCAATCCACTGTATTTTTTACTCAGAATTCGGGGGCTCTATTGAATCACTCTTAGATCTTTGCCAACATTCCTTGATAAGGTTTAAATTCTGACCAGTTAAGCAAAAAGAAATGTATTCACTTCAGAATATGTGTTAATTACAGATCCATGCTAGCTTTGCACGACTCTCTCTCTCTCTCTCTCTCTCTCTCTCTCTCTCTCTCTCACACACACACACACACACACACACACACACACTTTCTCTCATTTTGTTTCAATATTCATTTGCTTTTCTGATAGGACAAGATTTGTGTGTCTCTGATTTTCACATGATCATGAGAACTTCAATAATTATGTGATCATGTCTTGGTTGTGTGACACAGGCCTATTTTGGACTACATTAGCAGCAGCATCTCTGTATTAATTTCATTCCCCCCAGGAGTACTGGTTGGCAAACATTATTCCCATGCATTTTCCTATGCAAACAGCTTATAGGGCTAAATCTGCTTAGCTTCGGCAGTAAGGCTGCACCATGATGTAGAATAAAACTTTTCAAGCAGAAATGCCCCCTCTCTTGATTGCCACCTCAATCAGTCCTGTGGAACCGGGGGGGGGGGGGGGGGCAGAGGACGGGAGGACGACGACACTACTTTCACTTTTCAAATTCATTTATTTGAGATGAGGGTACTCATACCTCCATGGGTATGACTCTCAGAAATATATGCATGTCAACCTTTTGGAAAGATCTTCATCAGGCAGCTTGTATTGAGCATCAATAATTACTAGTAATTTTTATACTAGGTTTTCATACATCTCCAAAGTGGTCTGTGAATAACCCAGAATGGTAGCACTAGAGGCTAACATTGTGTTGGCGTGAATGTTGGGTTTGCAAGCCCTGGCAAGTCTTTGACACACCTGCGGCCTGGATGCCACATGTCCCACATCCAATATCAATGTAGTCCCCAGAGTTCCAATACAAAATTTTGTGTTTGTGTTCAGGAGCTTTTATAACCGATACAACAAGTTGCAAGACACATCAGTAGTCATCGCATAGTCTGGTAGACAGCAGGTTTGTGGAGCTTGGTTGTTGAAGAAGGAGCCATTTAAATCCAACAGTATTGTTGGTTGTATGTACTGGCATCACACAAAAACATGATACCCTGTTTTTCCAGGATATAATGAATCACACATCCTCTATTCAGTTGCCATATTTGGCCATGACAAGACTTATCTGCAGTTGCTCTCAGAATATTTGTTTTTCTGTTTGTTCAAGGTGGCCCAACTGGTTTTGTCTGTTGTTGTTACTCTAGGTGTTAGAGTCTAGCATATGAGAAATGCAGATGCAGCTATAAAGCAATAGTTTGGGGGTGGAGTAGTGCTGTCCACCTGTCAAACACCTGATGCCACAATGATGTCAGCTGATGGGGCTTGCAAAGAACCTTGTGTGGTGCTTTAAAACACCCACAGTCAGCTTATTGGGACTCTTTGCAAGGAGCAAGAATTGCACCTTCAAGAATTGGCTGGCTGCTCTCCCCACCAATCACACTCTACTTTCTGCTGGAATCAGCCATACTATGGATTTCCCCTCTACAATTCCCCTTCAAAGTCCCCTTTATATGACCTATAAAGCCCTGTAGGTCCAAGCTATCTGAAAGACTGTATTCCCTCATAAGAACCTGCCTGGG
Organism: Podarcis erhardii; assembly: GCF_964252035.2. NCBI lineage: Eukaryota > Metazoa > Chordata > Lepidosauria > Squamata > Lacertidae > Podarcis > Podarcis erhardii. The sequence goes on along the minus strand of NC_138497.1, from coordinate 102,180,463 downwards.
TTTTGATCTCTTCAGGGGAGGTCATTCTCTCAGTCCTGCCACCCTCACAGGCATGCTTGGTGGGGACCTGGGAAAGGGCCTTCTCGGTGGCTGCTCCCAGACTCTGGAACTTCCTCCTTGAAGAAACTCAACTGGCTCCTTCCTTGTTGTCCTTCCACCAGCAGGTGAAGACCACCTTGTTCCAACAGACTTTGGGGAACTGATTGCTTTTAATCAGGGGCTGGTGCCGTGCTGTTTTTTGTTGTGATTGTATGTTTTAAAATACAGTGGTACCTCAGTGGTACTTCAGGTTATAGACTCGGCTAACCCAGAAATAGTATCTCGAGTTAAGAACTTTGCTTCAGGATGAGAACAGAAATCACACAGCAGTAGTGGGAGGCCCCATTAGCTAAAGTGGTACCTCAGGTTAAGAACAGTTTCAGGTTAAGAACAGACCTCCAGAACAAATTAAGTTCTTAACCCAAGGTACCACTGTAGATCTTAGAATCACAGAATTGTAGAATTGGAAGGGACCCTGAGGTCAAGGCCAACCCCTGCAATGCAGGAATAGGCAGCTATTATTATTATTATTATTATTATTATTATTATTATTATTATTATTATTATTATTTGTACACCACCCTTCATCTGGAGATCTCAGGATGCTGTCATCTCAGATAGATAAGAACACAAGATATATGTATATAGTTGTAATTCTATTATTTGTTTTTTAATTATTCCCCCCCCTATGTTTTTAGTAATTCTTGTTTTTATCTATAAACTGTATTGAGTCACGTCAGGGGAAAAGGCGAGGTATAAATAAATATATAATATTAATAATAGTAATATAAGATGACCCCAGCTGGCTTGCTGTCACCACCAATCAACTGACTGATGCAGAGAGCAAGCTTCCCTTGCTTGCCCACCTGCCTATCATCTCATGTCATGTATGATGTCAGGAATGGGGCATGTGGGCATGGTTTTGGTGAAAAGGCCTTGTGAGCCAAATTGGGTCGTGCAGCAGGACTAATTGAGCTTGCAGGCTGCCAGTTCCCACCCCTTCCCTGGTCTAAAATTACCTTGTTGCATCATTGCTTGCCTTGTGACAGAGGGATGAGCCTCTGTTCCATGGTCCCACAATCTGGCAACCACTAGTTCACTAGAAGAGTAATAAGGCAGATATTGCAACATCATTCACACAATACCTTTAAACACTTCCATCGAATTGGTGGATTTCATCCAGTCATCAGATAAAACAATTAACTTATTTACTCTAGAGTAGTCCTGCTGTTTGTTGGAGTGCCTGTTCCATCGGTTCCCCACCCCATCCCAAGAATGTGACAAAAACCCTGATTTTCAAAAGGTTGTCAGATGTCTTAAGAAACCACGTTGGGGAAAATAGCAGGGGCTCCTGAAAACGCTGCTACGTTAAAACTGCACGCTGTGTCCATGCTGAATACAAGGTGTGCTTGCTTAACTGAGGGATATGTCCTTTGTTGTTAAGTCACTAAGAAGATTTGCCTTCCAAGCCCATGTTAATTAGTTGGCTTGTCAAGTCCTGTAGACGTCTTTCCACCTTTAAAAGCAGGAGATTCCCTGAGAAATGGGCTTAAAACATCCTAGCAAGGCCTGGAATGCTGAATGCCCAGATTAGTGGCAGGCTTTGTTGTGCTTGCATTCGGGGCAACCCAGCTGCAGTTTATCCTACTATTGCTAATGATGCTTGGAGTGATAGAGGTGGCTTGTGGAGCTTGCATATGGGGTCCCTTCCCTAAGGAGGCAGAATAATAGCTGCTACTCAGGTGGTATATGGGAGGATAAGAGCAGATCTGCAGTTGTGTTTCTGCCTGGTGCATGGTGACTCCGAGCGGCACAATATCAAGGTATACAGTCTGAAGCAAGGCTACATATCTTCCTCTACCGCAGAGGGACCGATGTACAGGTGGAAAACCATGGCAGTAAGCTGGTTGTATCCCAGCCCTGTCAGAATGTACATCTGTGAATTAAATAATTTTGTTGCAAAGCGTTTGCCGTATTACGCAGTTGCTCAACTCCAAGCATTGCTCACTGTGTTGAAATTTCTTTTAACTTTTGCCCTTAAAGCTCCCTTGTGTCTGCTGCAATGTTCAATGTTACAGCAACTCAAATTATTTAGCTGTGCCCAGTTAGAGGGCTATTGCCTCTTTAGTTGTGATGCAAGGAACTAAAGCTCAGACCCTTTGAAAAAACAGAAGAACCCCCCTCTTCTCCTATTGCACACTCTGCTACTTACATTGTTATCTCCAAGCAATTGGTGACAGTAAAATGCACCTAAACCTCCCTTCCTACGAACAGCATTAATAGGTTATGAGGAACACAGGAAAGCAAGGAAGGCATATCGAGGGTGGGGAAAATGAGGAGGAAAGATGCTGACTAACAAATTTGTCTTGTTTTGCAGTGGTGAAATGTGTCATTTCAAATAGAAACAGGTATAATTCCAAGTCTGTAAAAGTAGAAATGCCATTAGGAGTGTGATGCAGTGCCCTTATGAATGACTAGCCAGGGAGAACTAGATTTCATGGCCTTGGGCGTTTTTAAAAGATAGCTCTGATCAAATGAGAAAACCAATCTGGAATCCGAGCCTTCAAGGGAGTAGCCATATAACTATTTCAGCCCGTAAGAGTGATAGCGGAATCCTAGACCACGCGAACATCAGCACATGCCAGTCTGGTTGTGGCTTTGAATTGCCAGGCGTTTAAAACTAGCCTGGATGTACCACTTGGCAGGCCGCTACTGAACAGCATTAATGATGATGTGCCAAAAGCCAAAAACAGGCTCGGCCCATCCTGTGGAGTCATAGACATAAAATACGCTGAGCTGAAGCAGCCTGAAGTAGCCATGGGCTACTCTTTGTATCTTAGGAACTCTGGTTTATTCCCTCAGTGTGTGTATGTGTGTGTGTTTGTAAGTTTCCGCCAAGACTTTCCATAGTCTAACTCTGCCTATCCTTTGCTGGATGCATATGGTGCAGATGAAGAAAAAGGGTGGGATTAGAGGAGGAGAAGGGAGGAAAACTAACTACCCCCCACCGGATCTAGCAGGCCTGGACCATTCCTAGCCTGTCCTTGTAAGATGACCCAGTTTCTCTAGTCTTCCATCCTGTATAAACTGAGAGCTAATGTCTCCCACTCCAATACATGAGTGGGTAGTCTTGCAGGGAGTTGACTCCCAGCAGTATTTAAGACCTCAACAGCCCCAACTCTCAACATCTAAAAGGGGAGAACAGCACCTTCCTAGCCTAGGTGCAACTTTTATGAGTGGCTGGTCAGAGCTACCTGTCAATCAGAACCTACTTGGCTCAAGAGCACCGAAGAAATGGAATGTAGCCAAAATTCAGTTATTCCTCCTGACCATCCAGAATGCTCTGTGCCTTGCGAGGAAGGCCTAGCTAGTTTTCTGAAATGCAATCTTCACTTTCTTAAAGTCCCGAAAAAGCCCTTTCCCTTTTTCTTGCCTCTTATCCTTAATAAACTTTCAAAAATTGGCTGTCAGGGTTCTCTGTGTGCGTTTGTGCCAGACTCAAAGGGATATTTTCCCTTCACATGCCTAGACCATTTGGCTTCACAGTGCTTGTGTTTATCAGTAGGATTTGGCAGACAAAAGTAAGCTCTGGTGAGAAATGGATTAAAACAGGATGATCCGTCTGCCTCATAAATAGTCACCTTGCACCTTCAGGTCTCACTTCCACCCAAGGGAACCCCAGGGAGTGTGCTGGCAGTCTACCTGAAGACCCCCTTGCACAGCTAGACTACCCAGAGTGGCAGTCATGGGAGAAGAGAAAAACCCTTTTCCATTACAGCATGTATTGAAATGTGTGTGGAGAGCTACAACCATCATGGTGCCAGTGATCCTGAGCCATGTACATGGCTTAAGCACAGAGATGGGAAACTGGAAGTCTTTCCGATGTTGTTTAGGTTATAATGCCCATCTTTCCTGGCCACTGGACATGCTGGCTGGAGCAGAGGGGAGTTTGGAGTCCTTCGCCATCTGGAGGGCCACATATTACTCACCCCTGGTTTAAACCTTTGTCAGAGCTTTCCCACCCAATGTGCTCCACGTGGAAGGTTCCAGCTTGTGAAGAATATAGCAAAGAGAGCACATGATATGATTGCCTTCTCAACACAATTCAAGGCCATCACATCTATATCTCCAGCCTTGCTCTTATGAGGTCAGGATGGCATGCATGGGGTCATCTGTGTAATCTTCATTTAAAAAATACGGTGGGTTCGGTGTCATGACCCCAGACACAGACCCTCACATTACCCCAAGGAAGATGCAGATGAGGAGGTAATTTGGGCTTCAGCACTCAGGAGAAGATCCTCAACACCACCTCCTGGGCCCTCCTGACCTGAGGGTGTAGGCCTCTCACTCTCCTCAGACTTAAGAGGATGAGCCCCCAATAGCATCCCTATCATTTCCAAAGCATCAAATTCAGCACCTGCAGAATCAGACAGGTCAGCACATAGCTCCTTGACTACTGTATAGCCTTTGTCAGCCTGTATACAGCCTCTGATGGTCCCTGCTCTTTGTTGAGACACCTTCCACAGCTTAGGCAGCAGGGCCAGTGGGAGCTGGCCGGGGTACTGACTTGCTAGAAAGACTTGCCTTGACCTGAAAAGACAGGGCTTGACCTGCTTCTTTCAAGTCCCAGCCCCTGTAGAACAGGATAGTAGGTTAGGCTGACTGCCAGGATTGCCCAGTGTTGTTCAAGGGTGATGGTAGGGTTTTAACACAGTTCTCCCCAGCCCATGTTCAACACTGCCATACTGGGTCTCCGATCTTGACCTATAAATGACTTGGGCTTAGCTAGGAATCCATATTCCATTGAAATTTCCAAGATAAACTGAGAATGCCCTCTTGACTATTCCATCTGTGTGTCAGGTCTGGTGATGAAGGCAAGGCACACATGGAGGCATTCTCAGTGACAGCTTCACAGTTATAAAATTCCTTCCTCTTGGAGGCTCGCCAATGTCCATGCCCGAGCATTTTTCCAGAAGTGCTGAGAGCTATTTTTCTGTGATTAAAGAGGGAAATCTGCAGAGTAACTGAGTCCACCCCTGCTCTCTGCGAACTGGGTGGTCTTCCTACCAGTTTTTTAGACATCTGATTTTAGATGTAGTTTTGTAAATAGGCATTTATTCTTAAAATACGTTGGAAGTGGGGAGGCAGACAAACCTAAATAAGCACTGGCTTAAGCAAGAGATCCACCACCTGGGGCAGTTAAATGATTTGGATGGCAAATGCATTGGAAGCAAAAAGGGGCTAGGCTGTGATAGATGTCACCCAGGTGTGTGACTGGCAATTTGCGTGATATAAGGGGATTTCCTGTGTGAACTAAGGCAGAAGGTTGGCATGCAGGCAGGCGGTCAAAGTGTTTAGGAGCTTGACTGAAGCTAAAAATGGACATTGCATGGAAGAGAGAGATTGAGAGATGTGCTTTGGATTACGGTGTGCTTGTATGACCTGGGAGGGGAAAAGCTTCTGTCTTGGGGTCTGTGCTGATTGTTGCTTGCCATCTAGAGTTCTATAAAGTACCTTATAATGTGCCCTGAAAAGGAGACATCTAAACCAGGCCTGTGCATAATTAAAATAAATTCTACGGATTTCTATGGGGCGTACTGAAAGAAGGGGTGCATGGTTACTTCCCACCTCTCTCAAGAGTTGAATTACACATGACTCTTTGATGGGTGGATCCCCCCCCCCCAAACCTTATTTTAAAACCTTAAGAAGCTGTGGTAAGTGGCAACCTGAATTGAAAATTTGTGAAGAAGGAAAAATGCTGCTTACCTTTCTCTCTGCAGGCTGTTTGTCTTATCAAAATCACTGAGACCAGACTATTTTTGTCCTGTGGGGGAGATGATGTGGATATAGGTACAATTTGCAGAGGAGGAGCAACAGGTAAGAGGGACATGATTAACTCTTCTCCTGTGTGTTGCTTTTCCCCTGCACCCCTTCCCCCAAGCTGGGGTTCCTTCTCTATCCTGTGCTTTAGATCTAGATGCCGATGCCAATTTCTAACGTCAACAAATCCTGGAGTTGAGCTGTTAGAGACATCAAGGAAGAAATTATTTTTCATAATCGTTTGCTACTGTCTTCATGCTCCTAACTAAAGGAACTCCTAATAGTTTTTCCTAAAACACTTTTGATTTTTAAAACTTGACATGGGGTGGAAGACTCTTGACCTCCCCTGCTGTAATTGTACCTTTCAAGGTGACAGTATCAAACACATCTGTCACATCACATACACTGATAAACATTATGCATATGCTTTAAAAACCTTATGGTTTTCGGTTTCTAACACTTTTTAAAAAATTAATGTTAGTTGCAGAAACAGCTAAAATAAATTCATGAATGGATGAACATAAGTGTCAGTGGTGAGCCAACTATAGATTCTCACTCACCCCTTTTTGGTCAGACTTCCTCAGAGAAGAAAGCTTTCTGTTTCTAGCAGAACCTGACTCTGTATATTTCTTATTGGCTGGCACTTGTGACAATCATGAAACCGCCTCTCGCCATGACTGGGCAGTGTGCTGATTGGTTGATCCTTGTGGCAATTACAAAACCACCTTCTGTCCCCACCTTGTCCTGGAGCAAATTAAAAATGAAAGCACCTTGGGTTTATTTTTCTTTTATAAAATTTGCTGAAGAAACATTTAAGTAGATAAAAGTGTCAGGCCCCTGACTATAATAAAAAATAATAATAAAAGCCCACAGCTTGCCCAGGGAATGAGAGGAAATATAAATGAAATGAGCACTTATCCAAAGCCAGGTTTGTAAGAAGTAAAAGCTAAGGGAAGCAGAGTACAACCCTGCTGCAGAAAAACTGCAAGGCTTCTATAAGTGAATACAGTAGATCTCATCACACTTGAAGTTACATCTTAGTATTCTCTATTTTTAAGGATGCCCCCCCCCATCCAAGCATCATTCTCATTGCTGCATTCTGAAAACCTCTTACGGACCCCTAAAGATTTATCCTGATTGCTGACACATTGCACATACACAACTCAATTCTTTGGGAAACATTCTTGTTTAAAACCCCATAGACAGTGTTGGTGCATCACTGCTATGAAAAGACCTGTCTGGTGCACAACTGAATGAACAGTCCTGGCAGCAGGCACATGCAATATGATCCCATTGTAATACTGTTTGATGCAAGAGTATGTTTGATCAGTTACCAGTGATGAATATCATATCACATCAAACAATATGATACAGTCTCATTGTATGGAATTATGGCTGCTGTCAATCAGGCAGTCTTCTGCTCCTTTAACTGTCACCTTTGGGGAATGGAATAAAATGATAGCTACACATACATTAATAAATGAGCTCCTGCATGAATTCCATACAGACCTGTTGAGATTTTGTTGTTCTTTTCTTTCTGTGGTTTCTCTCTCTCTCTCCCCCCCCCCTCATTTTCTTCTTTTTAAAACACATACTGAACAAGAGTTCACTTAGTTTATAGAACTCACCATATGAGAAGCTCTATATTACCTTGTTATGCCCCGCTCCAGAATAACAGTAGATAAAACCCACTTAGGTTATATCTGTGGTATAGATCAGAGGTGGGTTACCTCAGGTATGAGGGCCAAACATGGCCTGCCTGGTCTGCCTAGACTCTCCCTAGGTTACACCCCTCATTAGTTCCACTTTGCAGCCTCCCTGGGTGTTTTTACGTGGTTGGAATGGGTCCTTGAACCCTGCTCATGTGTCTTGTTTGCCTTGATCGCAGTGAGCAAGTGCAAAGGTAAAATTTATATTCTTTGCACCTCCCACATTTGCCTCTAGTCCCACCCATGACTACCATGTGGCCTCTGGAAGGAAACACAGCCCTCAGTCTGAAAAAGGGTTGTCACTCCCGTTATGGATTCTCAGAAATTACCCTGCATCCTAAAGAAGAGTCCTAAAAACCATGCTGACTATTCTGTAACTTTTTCTGCTTAGGCCTAATAGAGGTATTTCCTGTTGTTGTTGTTGTTGTTGTTATACATTGACCTAACCATTCATTTTTATTTCCTAGTCTTTTCTTCTTTTTTTGAAAGAATTATATTGGAGTTTGATGAGCATTTCTTTAACATAAATTACCCCAGTAACAGCCTCTATATTGAAATCATTTTCATATTGCTTTTGCTTGTCTACTGTCCTAGTTGGTATATTGCCTGCCTCCACCAGACAACATAAATGTCTTATCTGTTTTGGCGTGTGTGTGTTTATTGCGGGGGAGAGAATTGGTGACTTTGAGTTTCTTTGAGTTCCCTTTGTTCCTCACTACATCTGAGTGCCTGATTTATATTTATATGTTGACATGGGCATTGTGGTATGTATGTGCAAGAGCTAGAGAAATGTCTACCACATTCACATATGTCAGTAAATCTGTAAGTCTGGGTTCAACACCCCTGATTATTATAGTGTTTGTTTCTCTCACCAGCTATCCCTTTCTCTTACCTATGCACAAGGAACCTCTGAGACACCATGGTAGTTACAGGGCCTATGTCTGGTAAGTCACTGTGACAGCAAGATGGTAGACAAGGTGACATTTAGTTTCCTCCAGCAGGACCAATATTACTTACTTCCCCCCCCTTTTTTTGGAGCAAGCATATCACATAGGGAAGCACACGTCTCTTTGTCTCTCATTTTAACTGCACAAGCACACACTCTCAGGTATAGCAAAAGGCCAGCAACTCCATGTATGATATGTTGCTTGCTGTGCTCTGCTTCTCTGATGGCTTCCTGCAAATCTCACAAGATCTGGTCAATAGTGTATAGATACAGGGAAATAGTGCAGTTGTTGTTTTAGAAAAATCAAGTATTACCAATAATTTAGCCTCGTAGTAATGGATCTGCAGCCTGGGCCTGAATGAACCACTATTTACAACCACATCTGCTCTCATTCCTCTCTTGTTTCCTGTTCCTCTTGCTTCCCTCAAGCATTTGCTATCCCTGTCTCTTGCTCCCCTTTCCCCCCTTTGTTGACCTCTTGATCGTAAGATACCTGGGGGCAGAGGACCTGGTGCTTTGTTTTTTTCATGCATTGCTGTGAAAAGTGCACTATTAATTTATGATGCCAAACAAACAATTAATTAGAATAAGCTCGCTCAGACTGACTGTTTGAAACAGGTCTTCCTGTGCACCGCACCAACTGCAGTATGCTGCCATGCTGACTTCGGCTTCCGACGAATACAATAGCCTGTCACATTGCCATCTTCAGCTGTCATGTTGTCATCAGGCATCCCAGACTACTGAGGGTCAGCATTCAAAGAGAAGCTCTTCTTGCAAGCTGGGCTTCCTTTCAAGATCAAGCCCAAGTGTGAATCCATTGTGCTGCACCTTATTGCGCAGAAGACGCTAATTTGGTAGATGCACTCTGCCGTATTCTGATCTTGCCTGATCATACAAGCTGTGTGCAAGAGATCTGCCAAAAGTGGTTGGAGTGGCAAATTTCTGCCAAAACTATGCTGTGTGGCATGGTATGTCGTGCTGTCAAATCTTAGGAAAACTATAACCCGGTAAGGTGTTGTTGTTGTATGAAGAAGAAGAAAAATACCACTAAGATGCAGCCTGAGCTGAAAAGGGCTTACAGTCCAAATATGAGACATATGACAACAAGAGAATGGAACTGTTGTTGGAGCATCCTTCCTTCTCTTTAAAAATACTGTTAACAGTAGTGCTTTCCTCCTGAGGTGATTATACCTCTAAGGGCTCCTTCTGTTAAAGAAGTATTTGCCTAAGTCTTCTGGCCCTGTTCCAGTTTGGATAATTACACTCAACCTAATTTATTAAGTTTTATTTGGATGGCTGTATTCGCCCCTTTGCTTGCCTCAATATTGTACAGGCGACGCTGTTAAAACTTCGGCGCATTTTAGGAGAGGGTGAAGGCAATTCGATTTAGATATACAAATAAGACTTTAATGATCCCTGATTTGTGAAGCTGTTGTACGCATAGCAATTCTGGAGCCAGCATTGTTAGGAGGTGAACTGAAACGGGAATAAAAGTGAATTTGTGCTCCCATTAAGATTGCTTTCAGACTTCAAAGCGGCTGTAAATCAGGCTGCGGTGTTCCAGTAAGCTCACCCATTATCCACCGTAGTCGTGCTGACATCTTTTCAAATTGGAGGATGAGGGTTTGGTGAGGAGGCCTCATTTCATGCAAGTAGTCTCAGTAATGGAAAACGTAACAAAAAGTTGTGCAAGTGTATGTACCTCTGTAGTATAGAGTCGTTCTTCTTTCACAGAGCCTAAAGTGCATCAAGGTTCAAAAGGGATTCTTCTGCTGTTACACCACCACCACCAACAACAACAACAACCAAAAGAAAGTTAAGCATTACTTTGCTTGAACATAAATGGTAAATAAAGGCACTGAAGATTCCTTCTCTCTGAAGAAAAGTTACATGACCCATATGCTTATGCAGCCAGTTGGTCTAAGAAAAGCAATTTTTGGCATGCTTGGATTGCACAAACAGAACTATTTCTTCTTCAGAAGAAGATTGTGCAACATGAAACTTGCTACTTTAGCATAGCTGGTCCAATGCTGTGCACATTGGGCAGCTCCAAACTTATCCTATTTTGCTGATTCTGTGTAAAAACAACATGCCCCAAATATACAAGCAACTGACTTCATTCGTTCATTGTACTGACCAAAAATACCAGAGAGACAAGTCTGGATGATGGGGCCATATAGAGGGCCAAGACTTTCTAGGTGGATACCCTTGGAGATGTACCCGCATGCCAGCCTGAGTATTTTCCACAAATGTGGCAAAATATTTTGCTCATGCTTGATTTCAGTGCCTAAGGTTATTATGGGGAGAGAGAATACTTTGTTCTGTTGGGATTGGAGCAACAGTCAAATAATGTTTTATGCATTTTAGAATATATGTGTCAATATTTTTAGGTAGATAGGTTATGTGGGTCACTTTTAAATATTTATTATCGGTGCATAAAAAAGAGTGACTTCAAAACATTAAACATTATAATTACAAAACCATGATTGTCTCTGTTTTTTAATGTGTTGGAATCCACCTTGATCTGTTAGGAAAGAGTGGGATAGAATATTAAAATATATAAAGTGAATTGAGACCAGTGGAATTTGTTAGCTGAGATTGACTTGTTTTATTGATTTCAGTAGGGCTCATGGGATACTAACTTTCTCATTGCAGGGGCCATTAGACACCACAAAAATGAACAGGGACTTACTTGCAATTGACGGCCACAACACAGAATCATATTGTTGTATATATGCTTTGGACCCACTGATTTTAGTGTGACTTGAAAACGCCGAAATGTTGCACAGGATGATGGCAAAGTATAAGAGAGAACTCTGCCTCATTCATTTCAGGCACCAGAGCTTGAGGAGTTAATTTTCTGCGAGCTGCTCAGAAGCAGGTCAGGTATCTGTTAATAATCAATATCAAAATCTCAGTCCCAGATTTTTTTTTTTTAAGCAGACTGCACAACTAACAGTTTGGCACAAGGTTGGAGGGAAAAACTGTGCCAGCTGACTGATGAGCACCCATCGTTTTTAATTAATTGGGTTGAAAAATGTTTTGTGTCAGGTTGAATTTAGGAGCTCAGTCAGCTGTGATTCTCAGGACATATAATTCCCACACACCCCCACACGCATACCTTGCTGTCTTGCCAACCCACCCTGTAGAAATTCTAGAAGAGAACGTATAGAGGAAATACTGGGTAAGTTATAGAATTATGGCAGCCAAGCAGAAGCACTAAAAGTATGCGTCATTTTCAGGAAGGAAAAATGTGTGTCAATATTGTTTCTTTAAAGTTTTTAGCTGGTTAACTTACACAGTTTTAATCAGACGATTCAAAAGAATTATCTAAATAAAAGCACAGTTGACATACAGAGTTGCTATTGTGAGGGCATTAAATGACTGTTGCATCTCCCCCCTCCTCTGCCGCCGCCGCCGCCCAATAACTATAGACAATTGGAAATCTTTCAAAACCCACATTTGCTTAAGCGGAGAGATGGACATGGATTGTTTGTGTGCCATCAGCACTGTGCTCCTTTTCAGCTTCTGTCTTTCTCTGTGAGTCAAATTACCACACACTCCTTTTCTTTTCTTTTTTAACAGAGAATTTGTGGAATATCTTGGGGTTGCTCTTTAAAATAAATGAATGTTTCTGTCAGCTTTCCCTTAATAGAATCGGTTCTGATATCCTCTTTGTTCATGCTGTTACAGGCTTCAGTCGAAGGGTTCTTTGTGTTAACTTTTTTAAAGTTACATTACAAAGAGGTTTTAAGATTTCCCAACAGGGTTTTTCCCCCCCTCTTTCTTTCTTTTTTTTTTAAAACAGGAGCTTTTGATCTCAAACCTGCTGAGGCCAATGAAATCCTTACCAATTCTCCAGCTACTCTTCAGTATTGGAATTTGAAAAGACCCACCTGAAGGATTTAACTCCCTGCATGGTTTCTGCCATCCCTTTTGAGAGTTCCATTCATGTAGACAGTGAGGGGGTCTAGGGCACCCTTTGTGATCTGCTAAGTAGCCTAAGGTGCCCTTTGCATAAAATGTACTCCCGAGGAAATAAAAACCGGGAGGACACAAACCTATATACCTTATTTCCTGCTATCTTCACTTAAAGGAAGAGTGCAGGGGGGCTGCTTAACATCCTTTGCTACCTAAATACCTTTTGGACATGGGAGTTCAATAAAAGAACTTTCATTGCATCCATTACCCTACTGTGGTGCATAGCAAATTAGATTTAAAAGGGTACTCTTTCCCTTACAGCTATTTCTATCATTTTCTTTAAATTTTCAATTTAGTGTCTAGTGACAGAATATTCCATAATGTACTTTAGAACTATATAACACCAATTATGCTAACTGTGAACATTATTTCAAAAGAATTAGAGTTATATTAAGTTATAGACAAACCGTTGGGGAAAAGGTCAGGTTAGAAGCAGGGAGAAAAAAAGCTTTGTGAAAGTCAGTGTTAGAAACTCAGTGATGAATTTCTATCCCCCCCCCCTTCTTCCCTACATTTTGTAGAATGTACACAGCATGGATTTCTTCTCTGAAATGCTGTTCGTTAATTAGATGAGCATAAACCATGTTCCCTTGTTATTTCACATCCACACGTTTCTCCATTAAGAGCTACTGTTGACTATTATCGGTTGTGCTGAAACATTATTTTTAATTTTGAGTCACTGAGTAGCACAAATGATTACCCAGTAGTTGCTTTGTAGATAAAAGATCAGTTAGCTGAACAGCCTTGAAAGAGTATCATAAACTGAAAATTATGTTGTGCCTTACAGGATCTTCTAACACAAAAGCTAGGGACTTTGTGGTATAGGCTATATATTCAACTAAAAAAAAAAAAAAAAAAGTTCAGTGCAGAGTAAGTCATAAACAAGAAAATGCAAAATTGAGCAACTCCTACCTTCTTTGTCTGCTACGTTTACATTGTGGGATTAGTAAATGAAAAGAACAGAGATTTCACCAAGCCCATAAAGAATTAATGGCACTGTTTTTAAAGTTCAATTTGATTGAATAAAATGCATCAAAATGGTTTTGTGTGTGTGTGTGTGTGTTCTCCCCCAAATATGTAACCTGTGGTTTTTGTTTTGTTTTTTGTTTTGTTTTTTAAAAAACTGAATTCTTAATGTCTATCCTATTCTCATAGCTCCAGATTTTGCATCCTTTCTGGTAAGATATCCTATTATTCTGGGAAGTTTTCAGTTTCCTTTACAAGCCCCTGCCACAACATAGAACATGCTTCTTCACACATGCACATCCCTTGCTACCAGCCATCCAGACAAGCAAGAAGCATTATCAGAACTTGTTTTCATCACAATTGTTTGTTTCAGCACTAAATTAAGGATACTAATATATGGTTGCCAGACGTCCCCGTTTCCCAGGGACAGTCCCCACATTTAGAAATCTGTCCCTGGACAAAATCCGTCCATGGAATGTCCCCGGATTTCATTTAATGTCCCCAGATTTATATTTTAGGTGTTGTAGATTTATTAGGAGAAATTAATTTTGCATGATTGGTTCAATGGCACAAGACATATGGGGACTTCCGGAAAGGCAAAATGGTGGGCGCCATGGCAGCGGGCAGCTCCTGAAGCCAGCCAGGGCCAACTGCGCTACCAGGCTGGCTCTGGGCTACTGAGGCTGCCACAGCCACTTCCAAGGGAGAACCGGGGATGCTTGGCACGTCAACTGGGGGAACCACTGACCCCCTCCAACCCAAATTGAGCCGGGAGTGAGAGTGCCTGGCCACCCGGCCGACTGCCCAGCAGGCAGCGGGAAAACCCTAGAGCTGACGCAGAGAGAAGGAGGAGAGGAGAAGGAGAAGGAAGGGAGAGAAAGAGGAAGGAGAAAAAAGAGGGGAGCCCCGAACTTGCTGCGCCATTGAAGTAGGAGAGCACCAGGAGGACAAGGACACATGGCCGAGCCCAGGCCTGACCTGAGCCTACTCCACAGCAGCTAGTGCTCCAAGAGAGCAGGCCGGGGCCCAGAGGAAGGCCACATGACAGAGGACACCATGGAAGAGAATATATTACTTCTTTTTTTAAAAAAGAAAACACCAACTTTTTAAAATAACTTTTATTTCTCTTTTCAAAAAAAAGTGTCCCTGGATTCTTTTAAATTTTTTGGGGTAACCTTATACTGGTTTCCTTAGGACATGGGTAGGCAAACTAAGGCCTGGGGGGCAGATCCGGCCGAATTGCCTTCTAAATCCGGCCCTCGGATGGTCTGGGAATCAGCCTGTTTTTACATGAGTAGAATATGTGCTTTTGTTTAAAATGCATCTCTGGGTTATTTGTGGGGCATAGGAATGCAATCTTTTTTTTCTTCAAAATATAGTCCGTCCGCCCCCCCCCCCAGGTCTGAGGGACAGTGGGACTGCTGAAAAAGTTTGCCGACCCCTGCCTTAGGAGGACACACATCAGTGTTAGGATAAAAAAAAAAAAGTGCATATACTGCACCCCCTGTGAGAAAGTTATTGATTAAATAAATAAGATGTAAATAGAATAGAAAATTATGCTTTGAAAGTGTAACTCTGTTTTCGCTTTGCCTGTAAAATGATCTTGTTAAAGCACTGCTATTTCGCTTTAATATCTTCAGAGCAACAGCTGTTACGCAGTTCATCATAGAACCCCATTTGATGACCAGTGGCAACATTTGGTGACACACCTCCAGGGTGCAAACTGTGCCCATTCCAGTTGTAGCTGCTTGTGTTCTTTGCTGTGTGCATATTACAATAAAGTCCAGGTAATGACCTTATCGAGCGTGGAAAGAGACTGAAGCCTGGGAGAGGGAGTTCTATTCTCAGCTTTCTTGTTACCAGCTTCTTTGGTAAGTAACTTAACCTGTTGTCCTCAGTATCCCCAGCAAAATGGGAGGCCTTAATACTTATTTAGTGGGATAACCAAGCTTAATACTTACCTAATGGGATAATAATGCTTACCTATCTACCTCATGAAGTTGTTGTGGGGATTAATTAGTTAATAAGCGCTTTGGGGAAGGTAAGCAGCACACAGCAGGTTGACCATTATTACAGCAGGACTGTCTATCATCATCAGTTGTTTGTGGCTTAAGGAAGTGCTATATATTTAGCAGGTTACAGAGCTATCCATTTGGTACTCCAAACACTCCCAGTTGGAATCAGCTCCTTATAATGTTTCTGGTCTAAACAGTGTTTAAGCATCTTGAACTTTATTGTACATATAAGTCTGCAAGTACAACTGGATATTGAGCATAAATTGTGAGCAGAACATAAAGAACAGATGCTTTTTTTGCTCCCTCTCCAGACGCAGTACACAAAACTGGAACACTTTGCACTAAAACTTTTGTTTTGCTGAAGTTAAAGAAGCTGACAAATAGATATTTTGCAATAGCTACATTTTCCTATTCATTTATTTAAGAGATATCTAGCTCGCCCTTCATCGGTTATAATACCAGGATGGGGTATAACATAAAATAAATTACTGTTGGTAAAATGAAACAAACAAACAAACAAAAATAATTCTTAAAAATTACAGCAACCGAAGATAGCTATAAACAGCTAAGTAGAGGAGAAGGCTACAGCAACCACTCCTTACAAGCCCTAAAAGCCTGGGTAAACAGGTACATCTTTCAACTAGATTCCAAAATATCAACTATGTTGGTGCCTGACATATTTGAAATGAAACAGCATTCCGCAAATGGGGTGCCACAACAGAGGATGTCATGTCGCCACTGAATGAGAGAAGTGTAAGAAATGTGGGGTGGGTTGGAGTTCCTTTTGCTGGACCTTGGTAATATGGCACCTTGTGTGAGGCTAGAATTGAGGCCCCACCTCCCAGCCGAAATCTTCCAAAAGCCTACACAACGAAACTGACTTGATACAACAAAACAAATATTACGAATACCAAATAAAGCCATATTTCACTAGGACTTGCAATCCCTATCATATTACAACCAGCTTTAATGCAGTTTGTATGTTATGATATTTTACTTGTACGTTTGTTGGTTTTATTTTGTTTGGATCTAGGATCATGTAATAACGAATCTGTAACTGAAAGAAAAATTTAGAGAAGCCAAAGCTTATACTCACACTCACGCACACCACACACACTCACCCCTCTGGCATAAACATTTGCTTCTTTCAGCCTCTGGCTACAGAGAGAATTCCAAGAAAATTCCTGAAATCTGTTAAAATCCGAATATATACCTTTAGCCTGGTTGTGTTTTACATTGACTGTTCCTGTTTTAAAAAGGACCCTGTGCACTCATAAAATCTGGATCTGCACAAGAAATATGATATATTTCTGGGCTAAATACCAGGATTTGGTTGGTTCTAAGGCCAACTCTAACATTTCAGGGGAAAACACAAGGATAAAATATAGGATGTAAGACTTAAAATAAAGGCTAACTCCCAAAGCCCTGCATATGGATATCAAGTTATTCTGAAATATAATAGAGCACATTCCCCATAATCAAGTTTGTCAGAGAAAATGGCATCTGAGAGAACAAGTTAGCAAACACACAACTGACCCAACACCAAACTCGTCAGTTTCCCAGTTACCATAACAACCAAGGCGACCTAGTAGGAAGCCAGCCAGGAAATCAGGTGCTGTGTGCTGGAAAAAAATATGTTCCAGATTAATTGGCATTTGGCCCTTCAGCTGCTCTGCAAACCCAATATGGGCCTACAGGCAGTGGGTCCATTGGGGGCCTCTGGTGAAAGGCAAGGTGATGTATGACTGACGCTGTCAACAGTGAGCTTTTTAAGTTAGTGTTGAGAAATGTGGAATTAAGTGGATAGCTGTAACATATCCTCCGCAGTGCTGTTTAGGAGGTGGCAATACCTTTTCTTTTTGTGGAAGAGAAAAAGTGGAATTAGTTCTGCCTGTGTGGGAATAATCTGCAGACATGGAAGCTTGAGGTTTTGTTCAAGGTTAGCAATTCTGCATTTCCCATGGCAGAATGTAATACTGGCAGCAAGGAAGGAGACAATGTCTAGTGTTTAAGCGGATGGAACTTGGAAGGCAGAACAAGACCTATATGACAAAAGTAAGGGGCGTGAGAGTGATCTGCTTTCTGGGATAAATTTTCTATAAACACCAGAGCTGCATTCTCTAGAGCAGTGTTCCCCAACCTTGGGTCTCCAGCTGTTTTTGGACTACAACTCCCATCATCCCTGGCTAGCAAGACCAGTGGTCAAGGATGATGGGAATTGTAGTCCAAAAACAGCTGGAGGCCCAAGGTTGGGGAACACTGCTCTAGAGGACAGGGAAGGTGGATTTTAATGCCAACTTACCATTCATTCTCTCAGCGTTGAAGATGGCTTGTATGTATATCATTTGCTTTACTGCAGTAGAATGCATACAATATATGGACTCCATGTTTTACTGCTGAATGAGGGCAGAGTGTTTGGGTGACTTACTTGAGGGCACACAAGTGATGGCCAGGCAACCACTTCAGTATCCACTGAGTTTAAAAGGAAATCTATTTCTGCTGTTTCTCCTTCATAAAATCACTTTCAGGCATCTTTTCCCATATTAAACAAAAAGTATAGTACAGTATGGCCTCAAGTGAGCCTGTCAAAACCAATTTTTTGGTGTTGTTTGAGGTAAATATGATAGTACTGTTTTAATAGGACTACGTTGACAATGAGGAGCCAGTTCCCATGATGAAAACAACATCCTGTTAATATAGAGTTAGTTGATTCTATGTGGAGACTGGCATCTGGTGAAAGGATTGCATGATTATTTAATCCTCACCCATTTTTTTTTAAAAAAAACCCTCAAGTTAGCATAAGACCAACAAAAAGGATTTGGGGGTAGAGGAAAATGTAAATGAAATGCCACAGCCCAAGCATGTAGAAGGATGGTGATGTACCCTGATTTACAGTCTGTCCGGTTTAAAAATAAAGAGCTATCAGGATTTGACTCCTAGGAAACTTGCTTTATGAGGCTGAGCTCTTCCCCCATGTGTTGGAGGAGTTGTCAGAATATTGGCACCTACCACAGCATGTGGAGGAAGTGTCCTGAAGTCCAACAGTTGGGATGCACTCTATCCTGAAATATCACAGATTGTGAAACAGAATATCCAACCCATGCCTAGAATGCCTCTCTGAAAGCTGAAGGTCTACAAAAGGACTTAAATAACAAAGAACTAATTTTCTACTTCTTACTGGCAGCACAGGCAGTAGTGGCATCTCACTGGAAGGATTATAAGTTTACAAAACTGGAGGACTGGTATCAAAGGATTTGAAATATGGCATTATTGGGGAAACTTGTGTTACAGGTTTTGGGAGGCCAAATGAAAAATGATCCATTTGTTGCCATTTGGTATCCATTGATTACATGAATGTACAGGAGTAGGGCTGGTCTGTACAGAACAGTTGGGATATTTTAAAGATCTTAAAAGATGTAGTATCTTTAGTGTGACAGTTTTGGGTAGCAGCACAGACCCCTGTTTGATGACAGACATTATTGCACAGTCTGCACTGTTACTGAGTTTCAGTATATATTTTATTTCCGGGTCAGGTACTGTGAACTGTATTGCATGATACTGTATTTTATTGTTTAATAGTGCACACTACTCTGTTTTCCTTTCGTTCAATTTAGAAACACTCTGTGGGGTGGGAGGGGGGGTTGTGCCCATATTATCTTTCTGGTTGTTGTTGTTTGGCTATCTGGATTATCCTGACCAACATTTAGCACCTGAGCGGACACACAGGATGCCTGGTTACAGTCTTCCTCATGGTGATATGGATTGTGTTTCTATTTCAATTATAGTAATTCTTTCAAAATTATTAGGGTGTGCAAATTTCAATGCAACACTGTATCAGGTTCTGTCCTTTTTGTGATATATTTCCCCCCCCCCTCCTTCTTTTTGACGATGTGTGCATGGTCACTCCAATTGCGTACCAACTTCTGCATCTCCTGATTTGGTTCTGTGAGTGGGTTCTGTTTGCTGTATCTCTCCCCCTCCCTAGCTCGCAGACTCAGGCCCAATTCACGTTTAGGAGATTTTTTTATATACAATGCTGGGATGGGAAGGGCCCCCTTTGCTTTGTGTTTCCTTTTGGGAGACCTCTAAGGTTGTCATGAGGAAGTATTAAATGTTAAGAGTTCCTCCATTAAGCCTTTAGGAAACTGTCTGTGCTTGTTAACCATTACCAAAGCATTTGCCTTCTCTTTACAAAAACTGCTGAGGTTAAATATTAAACGCCTGGAGTGAAGGACACCTGTATTTGCTGGTCCCTTTATGCGGCTGTAGGAAAGAAGGGGAGGGAGCTTTACAGCTGTCTAAATTAGCATAATTAAATCCACATCAATTTAAGGGGGGGGACCCTCAATCACCTCTTTCCCCTTCACATGCAGATAGTGGCATTTGTCTAAGGTGCTAAGACACAAAGGGACTTTTCTAACAGCCGAAGACCTGCCTGAAAAGAAGAGCAATAGGATTTGTATATTGTCCCATGGTTCACCTTAAGACTAGTGGAAGTGATTAGTGGTGGCTGTGAACGGCTGGGCCCCCTTTTGCATTTCAATTATGCTCGAATGCAGGGCCCTGCGTTGGAAAAGTGCATTTTACAAGGTGCCTCTGCTTCTATGGCTCTAATGGGCGGTGTGGGAGGGAGTGAAGGGGTAAACAAAGCCTGACATTCTGGTTTGGTCCCTTTCACTAACCCCCCAATCCCACTGCTGCTTCTCCCCCCCACCTAATGTGTTTTGTTTAGCTTTACATGGGGAAGCCCCAGTGACCCCAGGACAGCAACAAGGCTGCTCTGTGTGGCGCTGGCAAGAGAGAATTCCTCCAGATGAAAACTGACATGGGGTTCAGGGGTTAATTTCTGGAACAGGCGCATTTGCATACAAATGAAAAATGATGGAATTTCTCTTCTCCTAAATTTTCAATGTCATCAGCATCAAACAGCAGTCAGTGCTCCCTTGCTGTTTGAAGAATATTCATTACTTCAGAAGAAGGGGCACCTTGTTTGGTATTAATCTCCTCTGCAGGTCAATGACTTAATTTGCTAAACTTCATCTGAAGTGCCATTCACTTTCGGAGTTCTCAGCTATTCTTTGTTATTTTTCATAACATGCTCTTAAGGTTGGTTGGTGGGGTTTTTTTTTAAGTGTAAGGGGACGCACTTCTCCATCAAAATGAGGCATAGATGGAGGGAGGAAATGACGTTTGAAAAAAGAATTTCTGTAATCAAATTTATAATCTGTCCATCACCTTCTCAAATTAGTTACCATACTAATCTTACAGCTGGTTAGCACGTTATTACATACCCTCATATGTGTGTATGTATGCGCGCGCATGTGTGTATTTATAAAAAAAATATGCACCCATAAATGCTTTAAGGAGAAAGCAAACATTTTCCCTTTAAAACAGATGCACAAAAGGACATCTGTTGTCTTGAGCCACAAGGGTTACTGGGTGTCATGGCTGTAACAAAAGGTAACAACCAAAACAGTGATTAATCCCCTAAAGAGAATCTTAATGTCCTTTTGAGTGCCTTCCTCTGGAAATTCTCACCTAAAAAGGCCGTGACTGAGGATGTACTTATCAAACTTCAGGGTGTTACATCTTATTTTTCCACTTTCCTCTGAGTGTCTATAAAGGGCCCTTGGCCTTCCCTGTGGGTTTCATCCTTCTGTCTGAAGTGGATTGTCTGGAAGCCTTTTCAAAACATTACACTACAGAGCTGTTTGTTGGGCAGAGATTCTGTTTTATTGTCAATGGCCGAATTTCACTGCTTCTTCTTTTCTTTTCTTTGTCAACGTACGGGACAGAAAAACAATGTGCCACCTCACCCACACCCTAAGCTAGAATTTCCCCCCAGGAAATGCCATGTGAAAACGTAAAGAATGAAATACATAAAGAGAAACTCTGCATGAGGAAAGAAAGGAAGACAAAAAGAAAAGAGAAAGGGATCCAGGTAGACAGAGGGATGGGGAGGGAAGAGAGATCCATGATCTCTAGACAACAGGACTTTCTAGGTGTCACGACTTGAGTAAAATACCTCGGATCAAATTAATCAGTTGAATAAATATGCCACAGGGCTCACGGTATAGTTTAAGCATCAGATTGTGTCTCTGCACGAAGAGCATATTGCTTTGTTCTGGACTCAGTGGCTGGAAGAGGAATGGATGAAGTAAATGTCTGCCATACTACAGTGGGGCCAATATTTGGAGCAATCTTCAGCTGCCTTCGCTGCAGCTGCTCCTCAATATACCTCAGTCCCCCATGAGCCCAAGGGGAAGGGGATGAGAGCAGCCAAGGAAATAGACTCAGGCATTGACCTGGCCATAGGCCTGCCCTCAAAAGAAAACTGGCTCTGGAATAAGAGTTAAGGATGTGTGGACTTCTGGGATATGCAGCTCCAACATGGCTATTGTGATTTGAATTCAATGCTGATGGAAAGGGTTTGAAAAATGAATTCTAGTGGTGGGCCTGATAATGCTGTCAGGCTTTGGCTTAAAAATAATAAAAAAAAAACAGTTGTTTAGTTGTGTCCAACTCTTCGTGACCCCATGGACCAGAGCACGCCAGGCACTCCTGTCTTCCACTGCCTCCCACAGTTTGGTCAAACTCATGTTAGTAGCTTCGAGAACACTGTCCAACCATCTCGTCCTCTGTCGTCCCCTTCTCCTTGTGCCCTCAATCTTTCCCAACATCAGGGTCTTTTCCAGGGAGTCTTCTCTTCTCTTGAGGTGGCCAAAGTACTGGAGCCTCAGCTTCACGATCTGTCCTTCCAGTGAGCACTCAGGTCTAATTTCTTAAAGAAATGGATAGGTTTGATCTTCTTGCAGTCCATGGGACTCTCAAGAGTCTCCTCCAGCACCATAATTCAAAAGCATCAATTCTTCAGCAATCAGCCTTCTTTATGGTCCAGTTCTCACTTCCATACATCACTACTGGGAAAACCATAGCTTTAACTATACGGACCTTTTTCGGCAAGGTGATGTCTCTGCCTTGTCGTGGCGAAGGGTCTTGAATAACTCAGAGAAGCTATGAGCTATGCCATGAAGGGCCACCCAAGACGGTCAGGTCATAGTGGAAAGTTTTGACTAAACGTGATCCACCTGGAGCAGGAACCAGCAAGCCACTCCAGTATCCCTGCCAAGAAAACTCCATGGACAAAATAAAACAGTTACCAATCTCCAACACCTTTGCTTTTAAAGAACGGAAGGATATTTTGATGTTCATTACAATTGCTTCTAAAGAACCTAAAACACATTAAAAGGCATTTTGAAGACATCTCACATTTCACACAAGAAAGTAGAGGTGTTGTCATAGCGATAACTAGTAGAGTAATGGGTCCAAGATGAGAAAGTCTCCTTTTAGTGAACCAGGCACTAGTTGTTTCACACAAGTATCAACAGAAGTCCTATTTAGGTGTTGAGCTTGATCATGAGAGGGTTAACTGAATGTAGGGTTCCAGGTACATATGCCCCAGATATCTCCTGTGGTGAATGGATGGTTTGGACAAACCACATTGAAACAGCATGGAGTTTTCACAGTTTCCAGAGAGGCAACTCTGTTAGTCTGTTACAGCAAAAAAACAAAGAATTTTGTGGTACCTTAAAGACTAATAAAGCTATTATGGCATAATCTTTCATGGACAACAGTGCACTTCATTAGATGTGCATAGTGTTATTCTGAGTTACAGGTATATATAGATTTATTTATTTTTAATGGGGGTGGGTTGAAAGTTTTCACAGCTTTAGTCCTCTGATGGATTGTTCTAGAAAAATCCTGAGAGAACAAATAGAGTATTTTTTTTTAAAAAAAAAAGCCCAGATATCCTGTTTAGACAAGAAGCTTTACATTGATTAGAATCTGCTTTCACCTAACATTGTGTAGTAAATGTCACAAGGACATAATTAGAAAATTTGGTACATTATTTAGTCCTAGTCCCTCTGTGCCAGAATTGTTTAACTGCTGTGGAATTGGAGCTCCTCTAAATGCAAACTTCAAAGAAAACCTTATATCTCCCAACTCCAGCTCATGAGTGTGTTGGAAGTATAATACAGAAAGGCTTAACAATCCCTGCTGAGGAAAGGGCAATTTGAAACCAAAACTACTGTGAAAACTGCTATTGCAACACTAGTAGTCAGAAAGTGCTTATTAGATAAATACAGCTAAGGTATGGGAGCAAAATGTACCCAAGTCATTTGGAAAAAAAAATTGAGTTGGACAGCATCAAGTACATTGGGATGGGATACATTTAAAATATATAAAACTCTGTTTTCTCCTTTATTGATTTTCCTAGTTCCCTTCTGATTTGCAAAATAAAAATGTTCTGAGATGCAAAATTCTGAGAACCTGGACTTTTTAGTCCCAAAATATCTCTTAGCAAATGTGTGTTGATTGGATCACAAGGCATGCAACTTGTGCAGAACAGCTTAGTGCTGCTTACATTCCTTCCCCTGAAGACTTCCACGCAGAGATCTTCATGTAAACTGCCCTGTGATTTTCTGATGAATGGTGGTATATAAATTTAATAAAGAATAGAATAATAAAAATATGCAGTTATCTACATTTCCAGCCTCTCATTAGCATTTGTTGTGCTGAATCCAGACTAAATTAATGGAACTTGGTTCCCACTGAAATCATGAATAGTTTGTCCCACCGATTTCTGCTGGAACTGAGTGCAAGTAACTTATTTTGGATCCAACCACGTGGAAATAAATGTTTAAAAGGTGAGGAAAGAGAGTTTACAAAAAAAAAAAAGATTAAAACTAGAATGATCAGGGAACAGGTCGGAGCTTTGTTAAATATTATTATTTTCTTAAGAACTTTCAAATTCGCCATATATTTTGGAACTCTTAACTGTTACTAACTGCATTCTTCTATTGGATTTTCACATTTGCATCTTGTCCTTTGCACACTGTATTACTAAATTTAGCAACATAGGATAGTGGCTTTATGTATTACCACTCGGTAAGAGAGTACAATATAGGACCCACTGCCTGTTTGTGGTCTTCAGGGCATGTTTATAAATACTGTGGAGTTCTGAAAAATCCATATTTTCAGTTCCCATGTGAAAGTAAGAGCCTCTTTGTATTTTCTGAACCAAGTGCACTTTTTGTGTGGCCATCTTTTGCAGGCCTGACTTGAGGATGGCGTGGGGGTGGGGTGGGAGGTCAAGTGTGCCAGGACCAGAGGAGCAGGACCCCTCATTAGAGCCAGAGAGGCCCCCCTCCCCATAATCAAGGGGCCTCTGAGGCATAGGGAGCAGCAAGAGATATCCTCTGGGAGGCTGAAGCAGGCAAGAGCTCACAGCCCAGGTGGGGCTCATTAGCTAGGGAAGGAGGCTCAGGACAGGTGAGGGTCATATGACTCGTCAAGCCTAGATGCAAATGCAATCAGCATTCAAAGGAAAGCAGAGCTGAGGTGCAGTTTTGGCTCAGCTGTCTATGCTGATGGGCCTTGGCTTGGATGGTCCAGGACCTGTATGGGATCCTATGGACTGTGTTTCCTGATTGCTGGACTTTGGTTTTGGCTTAATTGGATTGACCCTGGACTGTGCTTCCAGACTGTTGGATTGACCCCCAGGCCGTGTTTCTTGACTGCAGAACTTTGGACTTGCCATACTGTATTCACCAGCGGGACTTGCCATCAGGTAGGTCGGGGGTTCAGAACGAATAGGGTCCTTCCTCAGACCAAGGCATTCTGAGCACAGTAGCCAGGAGGGTGGGTGCACTGCTGCCACAGTTTGCCACAATGGTATTTACAGGCACTGTCCCAGACACCATTTCTAGAATGCCTCACTATGCACCAAGATGCCCTTAGCCCTTTCTGAATTCGGAAGGGAGGGACAGGGGGAAGCAGCAACAATTTGCCTCACTGGGTAAGCAGGTGGTGCCAGCAGCAGGACTGGCAATCAAGAATGAGGAGAGCAGCAGATCTGTGTGTGTGCTAATTCACCACTCTTACCCACTTCTTGGGTCAACCCTGGTGTGTTGTTTTGTTATTTGTAGTACTAAAGCATTAAGCAGATACACACAATTTCAAACAGCTGGTGACACATGGTTAGTGCATGTGGTATCCCCCTTCTGTGTGCCCATCACATACAGTGGTGCCACGCAAGACGAAATTAATCCATTCCACGAGTCTCTTCGTCTTGCGGTTTTTTCGTCTTGCGAAGCACGGCTATTAACGGCTATTAACGGCTTAGTGGCTTAGCGGCTTTAAGAAAAAGGAAACAAACTCGCAAGAACTTGCAAGACGTTTCGTCTTGCGAAGCAAGCCCATAGGGAAATTTGTCTTGAGAAGCACCTCAAAAAACGGAAAACTCGTCTAGCAAGTTTTTCGTCTTGCGAGGCATTCGTCTTGCGGGGCACCACTGTACAGTGGTACCTCAGGTTAAGAATTAATTGGTTCTGGAGGTCTGTTCTTAATCTGAAACTGTTCTTAACCTGAAGCACCACTTTAGTTAATGGGGCCTCCTGCTGCCGCTGTGCTGCCACCACGCCATTTCTGTTCTCATCCAGAAGCAAAGTTCTTAACCCGAGGTACTATTTCTGGGTTAGCGGAGTCTGTAACCTGAAGCATCTGTAACCCAAGCTCCTACTATATTCCAGACTTCTGGAAATGTAAATTTTTCACTTCACATTTTAGGACCAGCCTTACCATTAGACAGAATGGGGCAATGAGATCAGGTGGCAGATCCTAGGGGTGGCAACAAGATCCCTGACCATTCTTCTTAAATCCACCCCACAACCCTTACTTTTCTCCTGAGCAGGTACTTTTGCCTAAGGAAACATAACTTAAAAAGCCCTTGTGGAAATCAAATTTATGGCCTGTTTCTATCTTTCCCATTGGTGCTGAATAAGTTATCTCCCTGTCCTTCATGGTGTCGGATTTCACTGAATCTGGTTGCAACGAGTCCGCTATTCTTTAACAACAGTAATCCAAATGTAACAGTGATGATACATTTGGATTAAAACTCAGTGGGCCTGCAATGGGCCAGATCAAACGGCTTCAGGGACCAGATCCACTGTGTGGGCTGCCAGTTGGCTATTCCTGCACTAGACCATACCAGCCAAAATCAGATGGCAAAGTCCTATTGAAGTCTATGGGACTTGTCCAAGGCTATCTGGGGATAGGTTTCAAAGCCCTTCTCTTCTGCAGGAAGAATCTTACCTGTCTGTAAACTATTGTTATAAAAGGCTTTCACCTTTCACATTCATAAAGCAAAAGTGCAACCATTTTGTTTTCTTTTGAGGAACGCTTGCATTCAAATTCACTCTGCCCATGCTTGAGAAATAGACTAACTTGGTAGTTTTGCTCCAAACATAATTTTAGTTTCACAATGAAGTCCATAGCAGGATTCTGCATCCTGTAAATAATTCCATTTTTGTCTGTCATTATCTACAAACAGTTTGAAAGAGTAGGGATGTTGGTTATGTATTTCATTATTTACTAAAGAGATGCATATCTTGCCTTTCTTGTTTCTAACGGACTTGCTCAGGGTGGTTTACAGATAATACCACCGGTTTGGAGTAAACAACAACAACAACAACTATCAGATATACAGCAAAGTGAAAGTGAAAGCCAACAGCAACCCAAAACAATAGCGAGCCAGTAAATGAAAACTGTTTAAAGCAGTACTAAAAACGCAGCAAAAACGCAACTCTCTTTCAGTCAGCGGTGGAATAAGCTAGACCAAGGGCAGGCAATATGGTGCCCTTGTTGAACTACAATTCCTATCAGCCCTAGCCAGCTTCACCAATGGTCAGGGATGATGGGAATTGAAGTCCAACCCTACATTAGTTACCCCTGAGGCAAACCTTCTATATTGGCTACTCCCTGGACTGGGAGTTCCACATTTTGGATTTTACAGCAGAAAAGGCTTTCTTGTGTATTTTAGACAATTGCTAAGCCAGTGGTGGAAGAATTCACAAAAGATCTTGCCATATAACCTTAATGTTTGTACTGTTTTATTGTTGTTAGCCGCCCTGAGCCCTGCTTTGGCTGGGGAGGGCAGGATATAAATAAAATTTATTATTATTATTATTATTATTATTATTATTATTATTATTAATGAATGGACAGATTCATATAAATGCAGGCAGTCCTTAGTTTAGATACCTTGTTCTTAAATTGTTTAGGTCCTCAGTGGTACATTCAATTGCACCTGGAAACAAACCAATAGCCAGTGCAGGTGATTCCGCAACAGAGTTAACCTGCTTCAAGAGCGCTTGAAACAGCATTTTGTGCCGGCTGAAGTTTCTGAATCTTCAGAGGCCGTTCCATGTCAAAGCGCTGTGACCATCCAAACTAGATGTGACTAAGGCATGCAGAACTACGACCAGGTCAGCAAAAGCCATGGTCCAGAGGTGGAGGCCCTGTGGCCTTCCGGATAGTGTTGGACTCTAACTCCCCTCAGCCTCGACCAACATGGCCAATAGTCAGGGATGTAGGGATGCAGTCCAGCAATATCTGGAAGACCACAGGTTTGCTGCCTCTTGCTGTAGTATATAGCATATGCTTTTCATCATTGTATTTCAGATTATTTAATTTGGATCTTCTTATCTTTAAAATATACACTTTCTGTTGCATTACTAAATACATTTCCAACATGGTGTTACTAAATAACTCTCAGCCTTATGTGATCATGCTTATGACGTGTTACACTGAGTGGCTGTCAGGATAAGGTACAGTAAACTCCAGATAATTCTATTTCATTTGGCTCCACGTGGCTTTGATATAGGAAGGGAAATATAAGCTTTTTCCCCCTTTTCTTTTTTTAGTTTTCCCCCCTTAGTTTTAACATCTCAGTGGTATAGCACCAGAAAGGAATTTCACTTGCAAAATCCTGTGAGCAACAACACTTAGGAGAATGTATGTATACAATTGTTTAAGGAACACAGGGTTACTGACACAGATGCCGATTTGGTAGGGCATATGGAACATTTACACTTGCCTTTTCATTCTTTCTTGCTACAGCTGGTGCTGATTTAGTATGTGAAATTTTACTAGCAGGAGTGCTAATCAAGACAGAGATTCTGTGAGGATTTAGTCATTTATGTAAAGGGGAAACTATGGGTATCATTAAAAAGTAGGAGATTCTCTATGGGAGGAACATTATCATTATCAACCTCATTTTTAAACTAAAGAGGGAGAGAGAATGGCCTTGTAAGTATCATTTGAGGAGCGAAAAACCTGACTCTTCTTTTCTGGTGTTTGAAGACTATTAGATCCGACCAAACAGCCAACATTGGGGGGAAGAGGGGAATTCTAGATGGATTCTGACTTTGGGAAGTTGAGGACAAAGACATGGAATTGGTTTTCTCCCCGCTCATCATGTGCACTCTTTTCACATGAAAAAAAAAAGTGTCTTAAAAAATTTAGTCACGTTCAAATACTGAAGAACTGTGCCAAGTCAACAGTCCTGTTCTATGTACATTTACTCAGAGAAGTAAATTCCATGGAATTTATTCTCAGGGACGTGCATATAGGATAATGACCCAGAGTACACTTCCAAGAATCTTGTGTCTTCTACAATACTGTTGGCAACGAATGTTAGAAGAATTTGTCAAACTGACCAGTATGAGGTGTTGGGGGGGTGACCTTATACACCAGGCATAGGCAAACTCGGCCCTCCAGATGTTTTGGGACTACAACTCCCATCATCCCTAGCTAACAGGACCAGTGGTCAGGGATGATGGGAGTTGTAGTCCCAAAACATCTGGAGGGCCAAGTTTGCTTATGCCTGGTGTACGCTGACTTGAGATCTTGAGGGAAATGAGTCAGTAATGCTTGAAACTTTAGAAGGCAAGAGTGCTCTTGCTCTTGGGTTCTGCTTTTGGTTCCCCACAGGCATCTAGTTGGTCTCTGGGACAACATACTGGATGAGGAGACAGGCAGTTGACCTGATCTAGCAGGTGCGTCTTATGCATAGCTGTCAATGTTTCCCTTTTTTAAAGGGAAATTCCCTTATTCTGAATAGGATTCCTCACAAGAAAAGGGAAAAGTTGACAGCTATGGTCTTATGTTCTTAAAGGAAGCATATAAATTTAATGAAGGGTTGAATTCTGAATGTTAAGAGCTAGGAATTGATACAAGGTTATAGCGTTCTATACCTCTGCTCTACTTTTTAAAAACAACAACAAACAAACATTTTTATTAAAGATCTCTTGGTTTACAAAAGTATGTGCAATCTATTTTTTTTTCAAGTTACATTTTCTACAGATCAGTTTCATTTGTTGAGACATTAGTGTTACATTAAGAAGAAAAGGGGGAAAGAGGTGGAGGGGGCATGGTGAGTGGAAGTGGGGTGGGGGGCAGTGCTTCTGTTCTACTTAGTGTATCTGTGGGGTTTTGTGTCAGCATCGCTTGTGCGGGTTCTCTTTACTATTCTTTTGTATTCCTTTGGTGGTGAGAGAGGTTGGGGTTGGCTTAAGGTGTGTTTGTTTGTGATTGGCTGTGGTAAACTTTGTTTTTGTGTGCGAGTGGGGGGGGTGTGTGTTTTTGAATGAGGTTAGCCAGGTTGATTCGTATGCTGTTGGCGGATTCTTGCCTTGTTGGGCTGTGCATGTGATAAAGGGGAGCCATACCGGGCTGAAAGCGTCTTCCTCTATTTGTCCCTGTGCCAGTTTCAGTTTATTGGTTCTGCTGCCACAGTACTTCAGGTTATCCACCAGCAAATGAGGACAGTCAATCCAATTTGCCTGGTGTGTATTTATTCCAAGTAGCAGGTGCCATTTGAATCTTTTATTCCAGAGAAGCTCACTTTCCTACCTTCCTTTGCGTAACTTAGGATCTTTTTGCTGTTGACTACAGGAACCTTGACACGCATTTTGCAGCCTTTTCAGGCCTTGCTCACAAGCACCCAGATACTTCTTAAGACACTTGTGCAGCTGTAAAGTACAAATAAAAATACAGATTAAAATCTCAGATGATAGTACTTTGCTGATGATAAATCCAAATAGGTTTTAATTTAGACACTGTAACTGCACAAGTGATTACACATTCAAGCTGGGAGAAAAACCAGGCTGCAAATGTTATTGTGGCAAGTGAAAGGGTCATGCTAAGGTTGACTAATCTTTTTCCTGGCAGAGTTATTTTCAGTCTGGATGGGCATGTAGTTGTGTTCAAGTGGCAGCAGGAATCACTGTTGTGTGCTAAATAGGTTGCACAGGTGGCTCTGTAGTAAGGGGACCTGAACACACACTCTCAGATACAAAACAAGTAGGCATCTGGTGCCTCAGGTGACTAACTGTATAACAGAAAATATTGTGTTCGGTCCCCCATGGAACGACCGCCAGATGCCTGTGCTTATATCATTATATCCAGGGAAGAACTGGTTGTTGGTCTTGGACTGAGAGAGATATCTATGGCTTCTCTCCTTGAATTGGTAAAGAATTTATGGACTTGAGAGAGGACTTGAGGTGATGTGCCTATGTGTGGGAGGAACGGACTTTAGTATGACAGTGCCAGTGATGGATTGTACTCTGAACCGCGTGGAGTTTTTTGTTGCCACTAAATAAATAAAAAGCTTGCCTCCAACAATACTGGAATTAACTTTAGTGTCTCAGGCATCCAGTTTCATATCAAGGTCTTGAGAAATCTGTAAGCAACCAAACTTCAGCCTAAGATTTTCCAAATTCCTGAGGCGAAAGGAAAGGGAAATGCAATAGTGGAGACAACAGCAAGAAAATTATTTCAATTACCTCCAAAGTAGGGGATTGGGGTGGGGTGGGAGAGGCATGGAGTTTGCAACCTAGTTTCTCATGAGATATGTGTACCATGGATAGCAAAATAAACTCATATTGTCGTGGATGACTAGTATTTAAATGTGCTGGGCTAAAACTATTTGAGCAACATTTGAAAATCAGATGTTCTAATAGATTGAAATACTGTTTTACATAGTTCTGCATGATCGTGCCTCCATAGAAGATGTAGCTTGAATCTAACAAGTACTTTAGTCAACACATTGCCATAGCCTTATAGTTTCCAATAGGTGGTATTTCTCTAAGGTCCCACTTGCGCATTTAAAGTAGCCTCATGCCAGTTAAGGCATATATGAAAGAAGCTTAGGCTTCAATGGACTCCAACCATGCCAAAATGTAAATAGTCAACCAGGCTTAGGGAGAAGTTTGTGAGTCATATCATCCTGAGTTCAATTGGACTTCCTCTCAGATATGAGTTTACTGTGCACTTGGAAGTAAGTCTCACTATGTTCTGTGGGATTCAGAGTATTTTGTCTATGTTCTCGCACCACCATCTCATCTAGTTTCTGCCAGGGATGAGGAACTTGAAGAGCTCAAGTGGGCCAAGTGGCGTTTCAGACAAAACACGAGCATCCAAGAAAATCAGACAAAGGTCTGCAACCCCTGAAGGTAGATAAACACCATTCCTGAGAAAGTCTGTTGTGCTTTAAAGAAGCCTTGCCTAATTTTTCAGATGTTGGCTCAGGTAGTGCTGGGCAGATCTTGGCTCTGTTTCGGGTTCTGAAATGGTGGCTTAGGACAGGGGCGGTGTAAGGGGATGCGGTGGGGGTGGTTCACCCCGGGTGTCATCACTGAGGGGGTGACATTTCGTGCACCACCTGCCCACAACTCCCAAGCCTACCCCAAGCGATTAAAGTGGAGCTGTGCCACCTTGCCAATGGCCTTCCCCCCTTCCCCCTTCATTTTGACAGCTCAGGGGAGGCTTGGGAGTCACAGGCGTTGACCCCTGCTCCCAGGCTGGGAGGGGGGGAAGCCTCCCCCAAGCTGTCAAAAGGAAGAGGGAAGGGAGGAAGGCTGCTGGCAAAGTAGTGCGGCTCCCCCCCCCCCCGCCCAGGAAACAGCCTACCATGGGCAGATTGCTCCACCCCCCCATGTGCGGCTTGCTCCACCCATGGGCGGTTTGTCATCTGGGATGCTTGCCCCACCCCCTGGGACACTGGCCTTGCCCCTGGGTGCACAGCATGTGGTCCTCTCCGGGTGCCGGAGCAGCTAGCTCCACCTCTGGCTTGGGAGACAGCAGAGTGTCTTCTTTAGGCTGTGAAGATAGTAACAAGAAGGACTCCTAGGGAACTTATTGCACAAAGATTTCTGAAGGAAGAGGGTTCCTGCTGAGGGAAATCCTTTTGCCTAATCAGCTTCATCTGTCGATTGTAGGGACTCCAATCATAGCAAAGTTTTTTTAAGTTGCACTTTAAAATCCTATTAACTACTCTAGCTTGGCCAGGCTGATCTGCATAACTCAGCCCAGGAATTCCTAGTCTGGAACAGCCCTGCAGTTTATGTTTTAATAATTCATTCCCCTATCAAAACCTGGCATTTATTAATTTCTAGGGTTTACCCCAAATCTATAGCAATATTTATGTGCCACAGGTACACTTGTTGAAGAACCCCTGGCATACTCAGTGGCAAACGTGGATTTGTTGCAAGCTAATGTCTGAAATTATTCTTTACTGGCGAATGTCAATAACTGGTTAATAAGCATACACCATTTTACACCAACTACAAAAAGCAGCTTCAGGGGAGATTTCTACAAGTGCAGTATGCAGACATGATGGTATCTACATTCACACATGTATATTTCTAACCTGAGAGAAAAGGTATGCAAAATGCACACATGAAACTTACCTGAAGTCTGCATTTGCAGTAGAACCTATTGCTGATGATTTTTTGATCAAACTACAACCTGTTTGTGTACTTTTTTAAAAATGCAAGTTTTTAAAGTAACATCAGAAGCAATCACCCAAAACATGCCAGAGGAAGCAACATTAAAAGACCCATACTCATAATCCTTGGAAACATAGGAATTACTTCTGAATTCCTACACGAAAACAGTTGGTCAGTCCTTACTCTCTTTTTCACTGCAAGTGAGTTTAGAACAGGAAATGTATATAGGACAGAGTGGATAAAAACAGATATTTTCTTTTAAATGGTTTACAAAGCTAACTTACTTTTTAAAGAATTAAATTTCAGCTATATTCTGTCCCATAGGAATAACCTAGTTTTAAGTCTGAATGTAATGGAAACACAAAGGCAAGAGCCCTGGATTGACTCTTCCAGCTGTTTCACTCTGGGCTGACCTCACCTCCTCCTCCTCCTCCTCCTCCTCCTCCTCTGCCTCCACTTCTCCATCCTGGCATGCTGTAGCAATGCCTCCACTTGGAAGCACCATTGGAAAATTGATTAAATTGTCTTGATATAGATCAATCTAGCCTGATATAGGGGGTGAACCTGTAGGGTAGTTACATTTCAAGACAATACTATGTATTGAGACTTCAAAAGGCTGGTAACACTGAAGTGGCCTAAGTGATAAATTGATGGTGTAAGAAAGCAAAAACTAAGCAGGACATGAGTGCTAGAGGAGAAAGTTATCTCCCCTTGCTGTTTTCAAGCCCTGTGCAGGTTCAACCCCTTGCATTTTCTAGTTTAAAAGTCCAGTATACAAAGTTGGGACCAATTTCTGCCCTTGTCTCTCTAGAGCAATTTCTAGGATATATACACACCTTATTAAAGAGTAAAGGATTCCTTTTAAGAGGCCTACAGAAATGTGAGCATGACAATTATCCCATAAACCCACACTAGGGTTGAGGGAAGGAACGTATGTATAAAAGGGTAAAGGGACCCCTGACCATTAGGTCCAGTCGTGGCTGACTCTAGGGTTGCGGCGCTCCTCTCACTTTATTGGCCGAGGGAGCCGGCGTACAGCTTCCGGGTCATGTGGCCAGCATGACTAAGCCACTTCTGGCAAACCAGAGCAGCGCACGGAAACGCTGTTTACCTTCCCGCCGGAGTGGTACCTATTTATCTACTTGCACTTTGATGTGCTTTCGAACTGCTAGGTTGGCAGGAGCAGGGACCGAGCAACCAGAGCTCACCCCGTCACAGGGATTCGAACCGCCAACCTTGTGATCGGCAAGTCCTAGGCTCTGTGGTTTAGACCACAGCACCACCCTTAAAGCAAAGCAGAAGTGCTGGGTAAATTCTGTCCTGTTGGGGCTAGAAGAGCTAGCTAACCTTAGGAGCTATTGCACGACAGATGCAGCGGTCTGATTTGTCTCCTAGCTCCTTATCTTCCAGTAGAAAATAGCTCCTTATATCACAGACGGCAGGTATTTCAAACCTGATGTTTAGTCTAGAGCAACACTTTTCTTCCCTAAGCCCCAAGCACTTAAATGCAAATGCCTTATGATGAGTGAGATTCCAAAATAGCACCAAGGGTAACTGCAGAAGAGAGTAAAGGTTCTGATAATGGGGAAGGAAACTGTGATAAGTTTGGAGCCTGCCAGAAGGATGAGAGCAGCTGTGGGTGACAAAACAAAACACCTTTTGTTGACAGTTAGGTTTTCGTCTCATGCTCCAAGCAGCAGCGCACATATACACACAACATGACAGGTTTTGCCTCCCCCCTAAAAAAACAAAAGGGGAGAAAGGAGGAGAAAAAACAAGAAAATTACACTCCACCTTTCTACACTTTACTACAAGAAGATAAGAGTTACGTACACTTTCAGTGATGATATTGCTTCAAACAGGACACTGGTGTTTTCATGGAGTAGCATATATTGGCTATTAGACATTGTGGCTCAGATGAACCTCCATGTGTATGCCAGTTGCTGGGGGAGCAACACTGATGGAGGCCCTTCATACACAGCTTGTGGGCTTCCTGGAGGCTTCTGCTCTTGGCTACTGTGGGAATCAGGAGGCTCGACTTAGGTGGCCCTTTGGTCTGAACCAGCAGCCAGACTTCCCAGGCTCCTCACTGCTTTGCCTAATCTCACATTATTCTGACTTACTGGCTCAGAAACGTTATCAGGTATTTTAACCTGAGTCTCCTGTTTTAAGTTCTGTGTTGTATCAATGGGATTCTTGTGCTGTGTATTTTAACTATGGATGTCCATATTTAAAAATGTTTTCTGGAGGTTGTTTTTTTTCATTTCTGTCTATTGTGCATCTTTAGCTATGGATGTTTATTTTTTTAATATTTGTGTAACTGGCTTTTTATCATTTTGAACTGCTTCGATGGAAGCTTGTTTCGGCATTAAATGCTCCACAAATCTGTTTTTGAATAATAATAGTTATCAAGGGGAAATCCGCACAGCGTAATTCCTGCATGTTAAGACCCACATAGCTGAACCAGCCCATTTCCCAAAGGGACTCTATTAACCTGCAGTTATTATTGCCTGCAAAAGAGCAAAAGGCTTCTTAGGCAAGAACCTGGATAGCTCAGTTGGTTAGAATGTGGTGGTGCATCTGTTAGACCACCATACATGGCTGGTGAGCTTTGTTGACTGAAGTGAGGATTGGGGAACCCGTAGCCTTCCAGATGTTACTGTCAGCCCCAGTCAGCAAGGATGATGGGAGTTGTAGTTCAGCAACACCTGGAAAGCCATCCTTGGTAGAATGGGTCACAAGTTGCCTGGACAGCGTACTGGGCAAAACAACATGGAAACGTCTATGATAGACTGAAGGCATGACCTACTTAAAATGGAACAAACAGCAATCCATTTCACCAGTTGAAAGGTGGACGTGCTGAGGAAGTGAAATGGCCAGCAGGTCACAATTCAGCATCATTGATAAGATGAGAACATCCTGAAGTCCAGAGTGCACAGATGCTAATGTTTAGTGGCTGTTTTCCAGCAAGCTGGTCACAGGTGACCTCCATGGATCTCACCTATCAAAACCTACCCTGCACCTTTATAGAAGTGTTTGCAGAGCAGCCAGATGTCATGGCAGCTACATTGAAAGGTGTCATATTCACCCCCTCCCAGTTTAGACATGTGCACCGGTGGCTAACTTTGATTACACATCAGTCACAGCACATTAGGCAATCTTCCAGCCTGCCAGTTCTGCCGTGCCCATCTCCAAGCTAAGTGTCATCAGGAAAATTGTAACACTCTGAATTAAGGGGTTCTAAAAAGAGAGAGACAGATTACATAGCAGTCAACCTGCAAGTGGACCTTCAGCTCAAAGGTAAATGACCTTCATCTCAAGTGCCTGTCATTGAAAATGTCCCTCTCTGAATTTATTGGGCATGACGTGCCCTTGTCATTTAACACCTATGGGAAGTGGTTGCAAACCACTCACTTTGGGAGAGTTTTGCATTCAATTTGTAGATACCCAGGAGAAAACTATTAGTTCTCTCCCCATACCCTCCCCCCCATATAGCCTGGTCTAATATCCATGACCCTGACTGTTTCCTCAGTGCCTGGAATGTGAAACAACATGATGTAGTGAACTAGAGTGTCAGATTATGACTGGAGAGAGCCAGATTCAAATCCCCATTCAGATATATAAAAGGAACCTCAGCAACAGAGCACACAAAGCTCCCAGGTTCAGTGTACAGGCAGGACTGGAGAAGGACTCCTGCAGGTCAGTGTAGACAATAGAAGAGGGACAGGGAGGCTGTAACCTTCCAGATGTCCCAGGACTACAACTCCCATAATCTCTGAGCACTGGCCATGCTGGCTGGGGCTGATGGGAGTTGTAGGCCAGCAACATTTGGAGGGTCACAGGCTCCCCATCCCTGCAATAGATGGTTTGACTCTGTGTGGTCTATATTGTAAAACATATGGGGTAACGTTAGTCCAGTCACTATTTCTTAGCCTAAGGAATACACAAGGTGGTTGTTAGGATAAAGGAAAGGGATGACATAAGCTTACGTAGGACAAAAATGGAAATGACAACAACAGGAAGAAGACTCAATATTAAATAAATTTACTGCTGTGTAACTAGCAGAGACAAATCTGCAAGTGTGCTGACTTTTGTTGATGGAATAAAATGTTGTCTTTAAAATTACACGGAGCTTTTTCTTATGCAGTATGCAAAAGTTGATTAGAAGATCCCACAAGGATCTATGTTACATTTCTGTTCCTTCTCCTTCTGCTCGGAGCACTCTGTTTCATCAGCTGATCTGAGTTCAGTCAAAGGCTTAGGCCTAATCTTTCACAAACGACCAACGTAGGTAGGTTAGGCCCTAGCTCCAGGCTGTGTGATTGAAACTCTTAAATTTTGGAAAATTACAAGTTGGAAGTATAAAGAATATGCTAGCGAACACTTCTCTTTCAAAGAACTGTGTGCCTGTCCTGGAAAAAAACCCACTGTATTAAGAACAGTAGGGGTTTTCCCCCTTGTATCCTAAGCCCCTATGACACAATATTCTCTGTGTTTGTGTGTATGCATGCTCATGGAGTTATGAATGATACAGATTGCATAATCCCATGGGCAGAGGTACAGACAAAGAACCTTAAACGACTGTTTCATAATGCTCAGACAAACACAGTGTACTTGATTACTGACAGAAACTTATTTATATCATGTGTAGTATGTAGACCACCATGACTCCTTTAATTTGAAACAAAGGTATCAAAAGCAGTCATTGTTTTCCCTCATAAACATTGCCGGCATTCCTCTCTGTGTTCAAAGGGCATCTTTAATTCCAACGGCTGTGTTCTTTCTGGTGGAAATAAGACTTTCCTCTCTGAAATCTCCTATGTGTACCTTAAGGAGAGAGGGGGGTGGAGGGAGATATATATTGAAAGCCTGCCAGATACCACATCTGCCTCTCTTTGCACCTCAAAGGGTGAAGCCAAACAGCAAGGTGGCGAAGACGAGTAAACCGATAAATTAACACCGTGAGGGCTACCCTCTCT
Organism: Podarcis erhardii; assembly: GCF_964252035.2. Taxonomy (NCBI): domain Eukaryota; kingdom Metazoa; phylum Chordata; class Lepidosauria; order Squamata; family Lacertidae; genus Podarcis; species Podarcis erhardii. The sequence goes on along the minus strand of NC_138497.1, from coordinate 102,142,378 downwards.
CTTTCTGTCAAACAACTGTAGGTGATCTTTTCCCCCTGCCCTGGAAAAAAACAACCCTCACGCAATCTAGTTACCGGTTGCCTAGCTGGCAAATGCAATCTGTAACACCTGTGCAACAGATACACACAGATGTACGTATCCGGCTGTCAATCCATCTGTGGAAGGCACTGGATGGAACGGTTTGTCTTTGAAGAGGTGGAAAGGAGGGCAGATTCATGTACACCACAGCTAAGGAATCTGTTTTCTCCCACTGCTCATTGTTTATATATTGTGTTCTGTTCATATTTTCTCTCTGTCGTTCTAGGACCGTGCAGGTAACCGCAACTGAGGCAATATAGCCAGAGACTCACAGAGCTAGTGGGATCTGTTCTGTGGCTAGCAAAATTTAACAAGGTAAGTTGACGCCTTTTTACTTGATTCTGTCTCCAAATACTATGCAATGCTTCTGATCCCACTCCCCCCACCCCACCGGCCATGTATCTTAATGAAACAGTCCAGGGTTTGGGGGCTTTTTGTAAAGAAGGATATTTGGTCCACACCGCTGTGTCTCTGTTTCCTATGCGATATGTTGGTGGTGTGTAAATTTTTACAAACGGCTTCTATTATCTTTTGAATCCACAAAACAACAAAGGCGATAATTATAGTCTGAAGATGGTATAGTGTTTCAAACAAGCCTACAGTGGTGGTATTACAAAGAAACTGTTTGGTTTGCCTACAGCTTTTGCTGCACTCAAAGACATCCCAATTATGCTTCGCATTTCAGCAGAAAACTTCTGTCCTTAAACAGAAACAGCTTGCGTGAAACCTCTTAGAATTCTCCTTTTTAAAAAAATTTCTTGATTCTTCTGCGAATAAAAAATGGTCCAAATGGTGGGTGCAGCAGGAAAGATCCCCTCCCCTCCACACCCCCTTGTACAAATTATGTCTGGCTTTGTGAATATAGGTACATTTTTTGTTGTTGTTGGGGGGAGGAGACAGGAATGATGAGGGGGATAAATGTATGTCATTTAAAACCTCTTATATACATCTGCTACTTGTCAACCCGTGATCTCCTGATCCTTGAATATTTGGCAACCCTGTGATTTGCGATAATGGAATTACTAGGGGAAAAAAGTTATCAACAAAGACAGTACATTATAAATGGGGAAAAGTTAGGCTTCAGATGTTTCAGAGATGAATGAACTTTGAAAAGGATGTAATGGTACTGGTGGGGGCAGGTCAGGGGCCTGAATGTTGTGAACCTTTTGAAGAAACCACAAAGGTCTTTTAATATTATGGCCAATATAAGCATTACATGGGCCAGATCCTAAACTGGAACAAATCGTGGTCAGAGCTGTAGCTAGGTGATCTTGCGCCCCTGGCTGAACCGTCCAGATTGCTCCCCCTAGCCATGGACAAATTAGCTCTTCTTTCCGCCTCTCCTCCCCCCCCCCCCACACCCCTTCATTCAATTCACCCTCTATTTAAAACCATTTCTTATGAGACAATCATCAATATTTATATTTATGGACATATTTTAAAGCCAATTTTGTGCCCCCCCCAACCGCCTGCGCCCCTGGCGGGGGCGCACCTCACCACCCCCTAGCTACAGCCCTCATTGAAGTAAATTGAAATCTGTTGACATTTATTTAGGCTTAACACTCTAGATTAACTATTATGCTGAATGCTCAGTAGCATTGGGCCTCAACTAAATTGATCTCCCTGCTTATAATGTAGTTGTTAGGGAAAGAAGAGTGCCCATGAACGGGAACTCCAGGATGTAGTTCAGAAGGCCTCTGCATCCTATAATCCAGCCCTGCCAAAGAGTGTTAGCAGTATAACAGTGAGTGAGTTTTGTGGTATGATGCCAGATCACAGATCTGCACATCTATTGGATTATAACTCCAGAGGAGAGAGATGGTAAGCTCCTGACCTTGAAGTCTCCAACTCTTGGCCTCATTACCTGGCTCTCGATAACAGCCACAGGGCATGTACATCCTATTCTAGTAAAATTTCTAAAAGTGTGCTGAAAATAAATACCTCAAAGTGCTTCATATTCATATGTTTTGATACTGAGGAGGCTTCAGATTACTTTAGACTGGGATAGCTCAGTCGGTAGAGCATGAGACTCTTAACTCAGGGTTGTGGGTTTCAGTCCAATATTGGGCAAAAGATTCTTCCCTTACAGGGGCTGGACTAGATGACCCTTCCAACCCTACAATTTTATTCTCTTTGAATGGTAAATTATAGCCCACTGGCAAATAAACTAAAGCTGTGCTCACCCTCCCATTTTCTCTGTATCCATGGCATTTCCATATCTGGCTTGTGAAACTGTGTATGCACATTGATGAGCACAATCCACATTTATCTTGTGGTTTATTGAGAAATGTGTATTTTGATGTGTTTCCCACACACATGCTATGGGAGGACATCCCTGCCTCTTCTTTGCCCTCTGGTGTGCACAGGGGATGACATGGAAACATATCCAACTGTACTGATGTGTACAACAACATGCAAATATGATTTGAAATGCATTGGGGAGAAATGACCTCGCTACATTTCAAAACAGCGGAGAGCACATGAAGGCCTGTCTGGCCTGGCTCCCCAGCTGTCTGCTCACCTGCTTTGCTTGATCCCTAGATTATTATAGGGCCCCTAGATTATTCAGACCCTGGGATTCTCTCGCCCTGATGTGGGCAGGTGGGTGGGAGTGGCAATGACATGGGGAACTTTGGAAGGCATGCCTGGGTCACCTGCTTGCCTACTTGTTTACTTGCTGTGCCAGCCTGCCCACTCATGGTGCCCACTTGCCTGCTTTGCTCTCTTGTTCTGCCAGCTGTTGTCATGCTACAGTTGTTTGGCCACCTATTGGAGGCCATGTGAACCACAGCGTGATGACTTTTTTTCCTGTACACGAATATTATATAGTAAAATAGATAGATACAGCATTCTTATCTGTTTTATGTCAATTCTGCCTCTGTTGTAAACTCTGGGCCTCTGCTTTCAGTGTTTCGCCTGCCCTTATGCACTTGCAGAAATGTTTATGCTTTTAAAGTCGTTGGACTCCAATATGCTCAAAGAGGAAATAACTAAATTGAGGCAAATTTCAAAACAGACATATTGCTCTGTAGCTGTTCTTACGGAGAAAATGTTTTAGGCAGTACCTTAATAGTTCAACAACACTGGGTATGTTTTAGGGAACCAGCAGCAGCCAACACTTCCAGGTTATTGTGCCATAATGTATTTACCGTCAGATGCCCTGCCAAAAAGTCCTTATATTGTTGAAATGGCAAGTAATATTGTAAAGTTTCTGCTCATTCATTAGGATAAAGGTAAAGGGACCCCTAACCATTAGGTCCAGTCGTGGCCGACTCTGGGGTTGCAGCACTCATCTCACTTTATTGGCCAAGGGAGCCGGCGTACAGCTTCCGGGTCACGTGGCCAGCATGACTAACCAGACTAATGCCGAACCAGAGCAGTGCACGGAAACGCTGTTTACCTTCCCACCAGAGAGGTACCTATTTATCTACTTGCACTTTGATGTGCTTTCAAACTGCTAGGTTGGCAGGAGCAGGGACCGAGCAACGGGAGCTCACCAGTCGCGGGGATTCGAACCGCCGACCTTCTGATCGGCAAGTCCTAGGCTCTGTGGTTTGACCCACAGCACCACCTTCATGCATTTATTCCTAAAGACATAAATGATCTAAGCCCTTGAATATAGCTTAATGTCAGTGTAGGTACAGTATGTCACAATCAACCCTTTCTCTCTCTCTAGGCTACAATCCTGTGCAGTGGTATTAAGCCCTGGGAGCAACCCAACTAAACACAGTGACATTTATTTCTCAGGGTCAAACTACAAGTGAAGCTAAGTGAGTCTGAATTCTGTAATGAGGATTTCCCCTCCCTCTCCATTTAAGAAGAAGGGAGAGTGACATTCAGGATCATGGCATTCTTCTATGCAGTGGAAGAGTCGAGGCAAAGCAAAGGCAGAGTGGGAGGAGTATAAAGATGAAGATGGTCCATAGGCAGGAAGAGTCTCCTAGTGCCTCTAATCAGCAGACCAGCCTCAGCTGACAGTGTTTTATAGGGATCAGAATGTTATAATTCAATGGTGTAAGAAAGCATCTTGGGTTGGTAAAGCCCATATCATTAGCAAAGGCTGAAACCCCACCAGACACCTTCCAGATCACCAGTTCAAAACCTCCATTAGGGTTGATTCCTGAAACAGGACGGCCAAACCTACTTGTGCAGTTATTGCTGGCACAATAGATATGTCAGCGAATAAATGGCTGTTTTTAAAATTTAGTCCACAAAGTTTTGACTAACCTCATCCATATCTTCATAGATATTCTTGAGCCTTCTCAGTTAAAATGTTGAGAGATTACAGTTAACAGATGCTTTTATTAGATTCAAAGCTCTGTGTTGGCCTTCTGGAGAGATAGACCAAGATGTTGATCAGGTCACGGATAATGTAGTTGTTAACGATTTCTTTTTTTTAAAGAAAAACATTAAAAGCCATTACTCCTCATTGAGATAATTCTGGCAACATTATTCTGTAGAAGTGCACCTTTTGTGTAACAACAAAATGACAAAATTGAAATGTTAAAAGTAGAGCATCTGAACAAAAGCCTGTGAAATCATTTAGACAAGATCATTGTCCTGCCATTGTAAAAGAACAGGGAAGTGACAGAATGGGGCAGGGGGAAAAAAAAGAGGCACTTGTCACAATAAGGTAAAGAGGATTCCTCTTTGTTCTGTCTATCCTACTTGGAAGGGTTTTCGGCTAACGGCAGAGCACCCTCCTCTGGCAGCTTGCCCAAAATGAAAGTCTTCAGTTTGGAGACAGGAAGCCTCTTTCACAGGGGAAAGAATCCTCTTTGTAATTTAAGCCTGCAGCTATGTCTTAACAGAGAGGTATGGCACTCTGTGGGATACATAATCATTTGTGTACAGAATCAGATGCTTGCTTCAGTTATGAATGGAATGCTACTATCACTGTGTAATCACTACTACAGATACTTCTTGTCTCAGTTTACACTGCTTATGCTAAAACTCCTGCTGTTCTACCAGGGTGGAAGGGAGGCACAGTGGAGACTGCCCTACCAACTTCACAATCTCCCCTCCGCAAGCCCCTGCCCGCTTAACTTCTTACTTACAACCAATCTGGGGATGGCTCTGCCTGGAATTGTCTTTGCCTACCATTATTCTCCCTGCCTTCTGCCCTACCAGTCCCAGTGGGCACTAGTCACAAGTAGGGCAAGGCAAAGCTTTCCACAAGCCTTCCTATCATTGGTCCTTCATTTGGTTTCCACTCTGCGACTTTCCCTTTAACGGGTTGCTTTTTTCTAAAGAAAGGAGCCACATGGTTGTGAAATGGAGAAGACGTTGAGCAAGGCCTGAGGGTAGCTAGGAAGCAGCTGGAGAGAAAAAAGCGAAAGGGTAGTTTGCACTGGGAAATAGCTGTTGGTGGATGAATGCCAAAATATAGAGCGGGAAGGATTTGATGTAACAGCAAGTATGGAGCCAAAATGGAGGTTGGATATGGAGTTAGCAGCGCTTAAGAGTTTGGTTGCACACACATTCAAAAGCTAAATGGCTTGGGAGATCTCAGTTGCCTGGAACCACCAATGAACGAGGCTCCCATAAATGTGTTTTAAGGGGGGAAATGCATTTGTTTTATTTGGTGCTGCTCAGCCATGAAACTCACTGGGTGACATTCAGTCAGTGTTTCTCAGCCTAACCGACTGCACAGGGTTGTAGTGAGGATAAAATGGAGATAAAGAGAACCACCTTGAGCACCTTGAAGTAAAGGTGGGATATAATATTAATAGTAATTAATATTTCGTCAACCAGCTTTGCTGTCAGTCTCCCCCACCCCTAGGGGCAGAGAGGGAACAGCAGCAAAGCTCTGTGTGTTTTATGTCCAGCCTAGCAGACTCACAGGGCCTGGCAAGGGCTCCTCCTCATGCCCTCCTCCATCATGGGGGCAATGGGGCATTTCACCTCAGCTGCCAGAACATATTGGCCCCATCTGCACTGCACATTTAGAGCAGTATCACCCCACTTTAAACCAGAAGGAAACCTATGAACTGTTAAGGGTGCTGAGAGTCATTAGGAGTGGAGATCCTTATTTCCCTCACAGAGCTACCACTCCCAGAGTTACCCAGGGAAAGGGCTTGATTGTTTAAATCACTCTGGGAATTGTAGGGGCCTTCTCCTAACAATTCTCAGCAACCATAACAAAATTATATTTAGGGAAGCCATGGCTTTTTTAAGTGGTGTGTGATACTGCTTTAAATGTACAGTGCAGATGTACAGACCAATGTTGCTACTTAAACAGGACAAGGCGGAAGTGGCTGCTTTTAGGAACAAACTCAGGGAAGCCCATGCCCCTGCTCATTCACATCAAGCTACCCATGCTGATTTAGGGCCAGCATGCCGCAGGAATGTTTAAGGGAAAATACGCTCCTATTGCTGCTTTCTGACCATCTTTACAGAGCATGCAAAGCCCTTTGTTAATCCGTGCACCAGTGAACCAGGAGGAGCCTTGCCGCACATCTTGCGAGGTTGGGCTTTCCCTGTTGTGTCCTATGCTTAGAACGAAGGCAGCTCTAGGCTTTGTCCTAAAACTCCATGAGGCATGGGCAGCCCAGGGGCATTATCTTTGATTAGTGCTGCTTTACTAAACAAACGGGAACATTGGATTGCAATAGCAGCCTAAGCAGCAGACCGAATACTAAATGCCTGCAGTGGCGGGACACTTTGCTGAGCAATATACTGTACAAGGAGCTTTTGTCATAAGTGTTGACCCAAAACATTTGGTCCATAAAAAGAGTTTACAGTCGTGGGGACTCCTGGCAGCGATCGCTTTAATGCAGGATCTGTGTCATGGCGTAAAACAAATTACTTCAGACATTGCACTAAATGGGTGGAAACGACACAGGAAATGGCTCCATATAAAACAAGAGGCACACCAGTCACCTATGCACAGGGGCACCGTTTTGAAGCAGACGTGAACACATGTCCTTGGCATCGCAACACAGTGCAGCCCATCACATTTAGAAACTTTCCCTCCTCCTGGGTGCTTCTACCAAATACGGGCACTCCTCCTGCACGAACGTTTTGGAGAAGCTTCCGGATGCAGATTTATTTTTATTTTTAGAAAACATTTAAAAGGAAATATTATCCAGTGCAGAACCTACCATTGCACAGTCATTGATTGAGTTCTGCATGGTAGTTTGATAAATCAGATTCACTTTCTGTTAATTAATTTGGATATATTAGCAGTGGCATGATCCAATATTACTAGGGATCATCTCCAACTTTTGGTCACTCTCAAATCATGCATTTAATTTCATCTCTGATATATTTTCAAGCACGAGGGCCAGCTCTAACAACCGATTTCACATTGCATCAGTGTAGCTTATTTCCTTCCTCCTGTCACAGATAGTGGTGGCACCAGAACAAGAAAAGAAAGAAAAAGCGGGGGCGAGAAAAAGGCCAGACAACGGGCAAAATGAATTTCTGGGCAGCCTTCTGAGAGAAAAATATTTCATATTAACACATCCTAAACGTATTTTCTCTAAGGTAACTATTTTTTTGATGGTGTTAATTATTACAATTAAGCAGGCTCAGGATCTCAGCCCGTATTTATCCCTAGCATATTTCAAAAAGTGAAAAAATCCAGACACAAAAGTTGTTGAGCTTTTTAAAGTTTTGCACAAAGTTTTCGAAATTTCCCCCGGTTACGTGGTCTGAATACTGGACGTATGGCAACCCTACCCTAAATGACAACTGCCATTCAGTTGTAATTAGTATGTGATAAATTTTCCCTCAAGTAACCAGAAGACCAGCAATTGGGGTCATAAAGTTGTGCGTTATCTGCTTGCCCCCTTCACTTCACTCTGGCAACATATATGGTGGGCTATAGGGGTAGTGACATGCAGCCCTCCAGATATTCCTGATTTCAATTCCCCCGGCCATGCTGATGAGAGCTAGACTCCAACAACATCTAGAGGGCCACAGGTTATTCTCCACTGACCTGATGACCTCCTTAACTTTTCCCAGTGAAAGGTTGTTCCTTTTAAGCGCAGGCATATAATTCCACTGCCTTTCAACCCTTTTTTAACTGACTGCCTCCATGTTTTCCTCACCTTAATTGGTGAAGTCAGGTGATTGACAGGTGGTCAGTCCCACCCTCTTGTCAAGTTTGGCCACCAGGCCAGCTTTAATAATGATCTGGTCTGTGAAGCCAAAAAGGTTCCCACCCCTGTAGTATGACGAGGAAGGGCAGTGATAATGAAAGGCCCAGTCATATGCCCATCCTGTATAAATTAGAGCTACTTGGTCTGAACCACTGAGCCTCTTGGGCTTGCTGATCAGAAGGTCAGAGGTTTGAATCCCCACGACGGCGTAAGCTCCCTTTGCTCGGTTCCAGCTCCTGCCCACCTAGCAGTTCGAAAGCCCATCAAAGTGTAAGTAGATAAATAGGTACGTCTCCAGCGGGAAGGTAAACGACATTTCCGTGCGCTGCTCTGCTTCACCAGAAGTGGCTTAGTCATGCTGGCCACATGACCCAGAAGCTGTACGCTGGCTCCCTCGGCCAATAAAGCGAGATGAGGCCCACAACCCCAGAGACGTCCGCAACTGGACCTAATGGTCAGGAGTCCCTTTACCTTTACCTTTAACATAAAGTTTATATATTTGTTTGCTGTCTGAGAAGGCTGTAAGGTGGGACATGCTGATAATCTTCCCCCTTCTTCACTGTACAACTATATTGGCCATCAGTCTTTCTTTCTTTCTTTCTTTCTTTCTTTCTTTGATTTGGAAAGCTATTCACATGATAGAAACAGCTTTGGGTATAAAAACTGGTTTTTGGCACTCTTCTTCTGAGTAATTGCAACTATTTTCTGCTTTCTTAAATGTCGACCAGTTCGTGCACCATGTGGCTAGAGGCTACACACCACTAGTCATCCTCATGGTTAGAGTTCCAAAGCTGTGAAGTATGGGAGGTACCACCACTGGCGGAGGAAGAGGGGTGCGGGGGGAGCGCACCACCCCTGGCAGTGTGATCCCGGTGGGGTGCCATTGTGGCTGTCCCACCACCCGCGCTGGGTGCCACACCCCCGCAGATGGCGTGCCATGCCCCCAGGACCCATGCCACGCCCCTGGGATATACGCCAGCCACACCCCCGCCTGCTCTCCGCCCGCCAGTGCTGGAGCATGAAGCTCCGCCACTGGGTGCCACCATAAATGCAAGGTCAGGACTGGGTTGTAGTCAGCAGTCTGGAGTGAGCCAGGAACTGGGAGTCAGGACTGCCCAGAATTCTCCTGCTCTCAACACAACTAAACAAATCAAAAGATCCACTCTTGCCCTATCCCCCATCAATAGTTTATTGATCCAACTAAACCTTTACAAAAACAAATACTCCTTTCTAACTGGAGACCTGTACCTCTCAATTCATCCCAAAGAGAATATGTGGAAGTGATAACAGAGAAAAGGGCTCGCACGACCTTTATTTATGAGAGAGCACGGAGGGGTGTTCCATTAAGTGCCCACCCTCTTTAAATTACTTTGCAAACTGAGCTTAGGCACATGTCACTGTTTTTACGAACTCATGTGCTATGATCTCCCAATAACAAATAGGAGAGGGTGCCTATTTTGACCTCAGAAGCCTGTTCAAAGTCACTGTGAGCTATTATTTGAGTAGCTTGAGGTGAAATAATGTTCAGCTCAGCTTCCTGGAGCTGCATTTGAAATGCAATTAATTGACTGCTGTTAGTTGTCAATTAACATTTATTATCAATTAGTTCATCAAATTGATTAGTTGGCAGGACCTTAAAGCCTAAATGCACTCCTTTCCATTATAAATATGTCTATAAGGGTAAAAGCAACTTGCTAATTGATGTCAAACTGAAATTGCTTATGTTGGTCAAGATACAGGCGAGTACACTGTATTTTAAAAGCCTATTCAACTCATTTTGCAGAAAACAACACAGGGATTTATTTTTATTTTTTTAAAAAACCTTTTCATAGGTGAAATATAAAAAATAAAATTAGAGTAGACGGACAGGTATGGGGGGGGATTGTTAATGAAGGTTTTTCTCTCATCTGTCACTGTGGCCATGACTAATAAGTCCTTCTTCATACATTGACCTGGTTTTCATGTAATAGTAAACCATAAACTATGGATTACTGTGAACAAGCAGCATTCTGTTTCATGCAGTTCAGTCATATCCACCTCTCTCCTCCCTGTGCTGTTCTGGGAGGAAACAAACAAATTCACTGGCTTAGCATTACACGTGGAGCAGAGTTCATGGTTTGGTTTGGTTTGGTTCAAACAAACTATTGCAACAAGTACTATAGCACTAAGGCTGCACTCTGCTCTGTTCCGTCTTGATACAGCACAGCAGGAAGAGGATCAGGTATGATTGAGCAGTGTGCACGGGAATGCAGCTCATTCACAGTAAACCATGGTTTGTTTTAGGTCATGGCTTACCATCATGTGTGGGTGAAGCCTTTGTACTTCACTTTAAAAATGGCATGTGTGAATACAACCAATATCTGTCAGTTGCAGTCATTAGCCCAAGATCACCAATAGTTGTTGTTTTTCTGCTGTGCTTCCAGACACACACCTGCTTTTTGTCCTACCACCTTCCCCACATGCTACAAGCAGGTTTTTTTTCCACCTAATCCTCTGCCCCAAGTTACTGGCATATTTATCAATTTCAATGTTTATCCATTTAAATGTTTTTGTGGTTGCACTCCCCCCACCAGAAACCCCCCCCCCCATCTCTTTCATTTTTTAAGAACCCCTCCGCCCTCAAATTCTGAGCGTGGGAGGGCTTGTCACAAGCACCAGACAATCAGTACAGTGGTACCTCGGGTTAAGAACCTAATTTGTTCTGGAGGTCTGTTCTTAACCTGAAACTGTTCTTAACCTGAAGCACCACTTTAGCTAATGGGGCCTCCCACTGCCGCCACACAATTTCTGTTCTCATCCTGAAGCAAAGTTCTTAACCCAAAGTACTATTTCTGGGTTAGCGGAGTACGTAACCTGAAGCGTATGTAACCTGAAGTGTATGTAACCCGAGGTACCACTGTACTCTGCATTGTTAGACTGGAAAATGAAGGAGGTGACTTTATCAGTGTCAGTGGACCTAGCCAATTTGCACGCGGCATAGACACCTTCTCCTTTAAACAAAAGGAACCAGTTGTTCCTGGGCTCGATTCACTTTGAAAGTTTGCTTGTCCCAAAGGGCTCAATCTGCAGCTGGCACTGCTCTCCCCAAGGTTCATGCATCTGCATCAGGCCTACTTTAATGACAAGTAGAACAAATTCTTATATAAGCAGTGGCTCAGAGGCTCTATTCTTCCATCACTGAAGTGTATCAGCGTCATTGAGGAGGGACATCCATCTGTGCCTGAAATATAGGAAGGTGTCCTGATGTGAATACATGTATTCTTTCTTTCAAAAGTTATACGTGTCGGGGGTGGGGGGGAGTTAAATTTGGGTGGAGGTGGAAGAGCTTGTTATTTTAGGTATCACTTTCTTTTCTGTTCTCTTAAAGGCCAGCTAAGCACTCACAGAGGGAATATGAGCTGGGTGCGTGTGAGGAGGGGGGCTCTAATTTTGCACAACAGAATAGGGAACAGCATATTTATTTACTTTCTAATTAGTTTTAACTGAAGAAGTTTTTCTGTTGCAAAACAAACAGCGAAGTGTATGTATAGCATCTCCATTTTTGATTCATAGTCTTTTTTTACAGTTCGTTTACTTTTTGTATGGGACACATTGCTCTAGGTATCATGCAGTTGGGCGAAAAGAGAAGGGAGAAAGAGGGAGATGGGAGGGTAACGTTATTTCATTCTATTACACAGTGTTTGTGTAGGGTATTGTTTCGGCATCATGGGCAGGTTCTTTATTTGTACATCTATTTATTTTTAATAGGGAGCGGTGCAGTATTTGCAGGCTCATAGCATTTCCTTACAGTTTTCAGCATATCCAGCTCCCTGCCTTCTGTTTGTGCATCACGGATCGAGCGGCAATTGCTGTGTGTTTGTGTGCGTGCTTTTTTTTATGGACACTGAGTACCTGCATTAAAGGGTTCTTCGTGCCCCTTGCCTTTGTGAGCAGCTAGACTGTTCCTATCTGCCCGCTCCAAAAATAAAGGGGGGGGGAGGAACACCCTGTGACCTAAATATGGCTGAAAGACACAACATGTGACCCGCTTAGCGCGCCTGTCATGGCCTGGAGCCACAGCAGGAACTCTATTAGTGGGAACAGCACAGATGCTACCAGATGGCCAACATATTGTCCAGAGATGACCCATGTATAATTGCAGAAAAGTTCAATACATTCAGGTTTTGAATTTAATTGCATTGACCACCTTAGCTGCTGCTGTACAATTTAATGTATTTAAGGTGGAAACTTGCTCTCTCTGAGTGCAGGAAGATATCCAACTGCTTTTAACTTCGCAGATTTTATTGTTCCGTGCAATTTAGCACCTGAACACACAGATGTGAGCGAGGCTGTCCTTATTCCACTCTTCCCCCACCTCAGCTTCCCTTCGCCTGAGATTTGAATCCATCAGCAAAACTTTCTAGTTCAGGGAAGAAGGCTGGGGGGGGGGGTGTTAGTGAACCCTGTGGAGTGCCACGCTCATCGCAGGATTTGTGGCACAGTGCATAGAGCACTATTTTCAGGGACACATCTCAGCACAGCTGTGAAGGTCATTGGCCCTCACAGGGCTGTTCTGAAGAGAAAGGAGATATGAATTGTAAAGCAGGGCATTTGAGAATGCCATTAATCATAGTGATGGCTTTATTTGAGTAAGAACTGCTGGAGTTGAACTCACCAAGTTGCCTTCTAAGAGCCTCCTTCACATGTTAGTCATGTGAAGAGATGTCAGGCAGTTAAACGCTTCTTTCCCCATTCGGGACAATGGGAACGTAGTCTGGGGCTTCGATGAAACAACCACACTGCTTGCTTGGTCTGAATCAGTTGGAATTCTGACTCATGAAGAAGGTAGCGTCATTTTCCTCATGGTCCTTCATTCAGCATTCCACACACAGGCCAAGAAGCAAGCCAAAGAAACATTATTTTTTGCAGCAGCAAAAAAAAAAAGCTAATGCTATTCTAGGCTACGTTAACAGACGTATAGTGTCCAGATCAAGCAAAGTAGTAGTATCCCTTTATTCTGCCTTGGTCAGACCACACCTGGAATACTGTGTCCAATTCTGGGCACCACAATATAAGAAGGATGTTGACAAGCTGGAACCTCTGCAGAGGAGGGCAACCAAGATGATCAAGGGTCTGGAAAGCAAGCCTTATGAGGAATGGTTGAGGGAGCTGGGTATGTTTAGCCTGGAAAAGAGGAGACTGAGAGGAGATATGATAGCCATCTTCAAATATCTGAAGGGTTGTCACATGGAAGATGGAGCAAGCTTGTTTTCTCCTGCTCTGGAGGGTAGGACACAAACCAATGGCTTCTTCAAGTTGCAAGAAAGGAGCTTCTGACTACACATCAGGAAGAACTTTCTGACAGTGAGCCTTGTGACAGTGGAACAGTGACTCCTTTGCAAGGTTTTGCTCTCTCCTTCTTTGGAGGTTTTTAAGCAGAGGTTGGATGGCCATCTGTCATGGATGCTTTAGCTGAGATTCCTGCATTGCAGGGGGTTGGACTAGATGACCCTTGGGGTCGCCCCTTTCAACTCTACAATTCTATGATTCTTTGAGTAACAAAAACTGAAAACTAACGCATGCTGTGTGTATGATACAATCTTTTGGCTATAATTTTTTTAAAAGTAACTAAAATGTCATTTTTTTATTTTTATATAGTTTTCCCTTAAAACAAGTAAATGGTTAAATCTCCGCACCTAAATAATAACTAGGTAGGCTGGTATGCCTCAAATCCCACCCCTGAATCCACCTGCTTCAAATAAGAGACAGGTAGCCAACATGGTACCCTTCAGTTTTGTTGGACTCCCACCAGTTCCATCAATCTTAGTCAGCATGGCCAGTGGTCAGGAATGATGGAAGATGTCGTTCTGAAACGTTTGGAGGTCATGGCATTGGCTGTCCTTGAAATAAGACATGAGCCAGGGTGGACTGTCTCCAGGATTTCACACAGGGCTCTCTCTTAGCCGTACCGGGAGATGTTGCATTATGGGATGGAGGGGTGGGGGAAGCTGCTCCTATAACTGGCACATTCTAAGTACAAATTCACGGGAAGACGAAGACGAAGACGAAGACGAAGACGAGTAGTAGTTTGGATTTGATATCCCGCTTTATCACTACCCAAAGGAGTCTCAAAGCGGCTTACAATCTCCTTTCCCTTCCTCCCCCACAACAAACACTCTGTGAGGTGAGTGGGGCTGAGAGACTTCAAAGAAGTGTGACTGGCCCAAGGTCACCCAGCAGCTGCATGTGGAGGAGCGGAGACGCGAACCTGGTTCCCCAGATTACAAGACTACCGCTATTAACCACTACACCACACTGGGAAACAGGATTACATCTGCTGGCTCCATCACACTGCCTGCACACATTTAGTTTGACACCAGCATAGAGGCTATCCATGTTTGTGGGCTGTGTGAGGGGTTACGCTGCTGAACGTGTGTAGGCAAGGAGGAACAGCCCTGTCATATGCATGCTCAGTGTGCACCCCTGTGGCATGGATATACATAGGTGGAGTTTGTTACAGCAGCATTGCATCCACAAAGGAAGAACCACCAAGGGAGCATTCACATTATCATGTTGCATGCATATGCGCTTGTTTCAAATTGAATGTTTAGATCTGTGGGATCCAATATGGTGGCAGCCACAGTCTTAGTAGTGGCTGTCTAGAATAATAATAACAATTATTATTATTATTATTATTATTATTATTATTATTATTATTAACAACAACAACAACAACAACAACAACAACAACAACAACAACAATAATAATAATTTATTTGTATCCTACCCTGGTCTCTTGTGGGAGAGCGTTCCACCAGGCTGGGGCCACAGCCAAAATGGCCCTGGCTCTAGTCAAGACCAGTCTAATTTCCCTGGGGCCCGGGATCTTCAAGGTGTGGTTGTTAGCAGACTGTAAGATCCTCCGTGGGGCATACCAGAAAAGGGGGTCCCATAGGTACAAGGGTCCTAGGCCTTATAGGGCTTTCAAGGTTAAAACCAGCACCTTAAACCTGATCTTGCCAGTCAAATGCTACATAGAGCTATTGCCATTCAATACATAATGGGAGGGGGGGGGATAACAAAAAAACAAAACAAAAAAACCACGACATTTTAAAACATCTAAAATGAAAATTAAATTTTAAAATCTGAATAATCGTGTTCTATACTAGCACCTACCAGACACATTGGGTTGATTCAGCACATAATTGGGCTCTGGCCAGAACTGGTTTTTAAAAAACCTTTATATATAATTGAAATGGCATTATACTTAAAACACAGGAAAGCTTGTTTTAGCACCCTCCTATTACCCTTTACACACCCCATGCTTTAGCTAATCAAATGCAACCCTCCACCACATGCATTTTTGATTTGATCATTGCCTCTTGAAGGGCTGGGCCCCCTGCCTGCTGTGCATTGTGATGGGGGATATTTAGGTTCTGCGTATAGGATAATGATAGCGCAACATGTAGCCGATGAGAAACCTTCCAAGTGAATAGTGCAGACAGATCAATTCACATGCCACCAGCAAGTCCTCTTTCCCAAACTGTTTCTTTTGAGAAGCTTGTCGTCTTTGCTGTTTGCTTTGGGCAGGACTAGGTGCATTGATCGTATTTGCATCACTTTTGTTAAAAGTTAAGGTCTGGTGTGGGGTGAGGCAGGCATGCCATGGAAGCTTGCACAATACACCAGTATTGGTGAAGATTATTCTGCAGATAAGGAGATGTACCGGAGTTTCTTTAGCCAGGACTGCCAGCTTTAAGAGAAAGAAAGACCATTTTGTAATTTGGAGAGTGTTTGCATGTAATGATAAGCTATGGCTAATGGTTTAGTGTGAATGCACAGATTGCTCCCATTTCACCCCCCCCCCCCGCCCCACAAACAGGAACAACAAGCCATGAAATTTGGCTTAGCGTTGTGCCCTGCTGGTCGATCATGGTTTGTTTTGCTCAAACAAACCACTATAGTTAAGCCAAGAACAAAGCTTGGCTTCACATCATGATTTCTTTGGAGCAATAAAAGCCACTGTTCCCAAGTTTAGACATAACACCAAACCATAGAGGCAACTAGTGAGCAACTAGCAGGTCACACAGGACTAGAGGAAGAGTTGGGTGTGTCCTATGGATTGGCTACCTGTGCACTAGAGGCTTGGCTTGTGGGAGTCTTTTTCTGCTACATCTTTTTGTGGTACAGCTTGTAGCATGTCACTGAGGACTATATAATGAAATGAATATATCAGAACTGGCGAGTGGGTGGTCCTGCCTTTGAACAGAGGGTTCCCTCCATTCCCTGGTGGTCCCTCCTGGTTCTTGGAATGTACACTGCCTGCTCCTTCCTATTCATTAGGCATTAATGAAGGCTGATTTATTTCCGGGTCCAATTTAAGGTGCTGGTACTTACCTTTGAAGCCTTAAATGGTTTGGAACCCAAATACCTAATAGTGGGGGGGGGGGTGTTTCCCCCCCCCCCATCCGGAACTTACTGGAATAGTAGCTTGCCTGTGCAGTCAGAAGAATTCACCTGAAGATTTTGTTGAAAATTTAAGACAGTTTGCAGAAGGTAAGAAGGCATTGGGCAGTGTGTTCAAACTGGGGGTGGCACAGTTGCCTGGCAGACTGTTACATACGAACAACTGCACAGAATTTTATTATTAATTTTATTATTGCATCATTTATATTCTCTACGACATTTATAGCCCACCTTTCCTCCAAAGAGCCCAAGCTGGCACACACTGTTTGCTACCTACCCATATTATTATCTTCACCACAACCCTGTGAGGTAGGTTAGGCTGAGGGTTCCTGCCTAGCACCCAGTGAGCTTCATGGCTAAGTAAGGATTTGATTCCTGGTTTCCCATGTCCTAGTCCAACATTATAGACACTACACTACACATGTTCTTTTTTATGAGATCCACTATCTGATTTATTGCAATTAAGAATAAATATAGTACATATCAAGTGGGGGGTAGGATTTAGATTATGAACCTAGTGCTGGTGTGGTGGGCAACCGCCTACAAAAGTGGGGCCCTTAGGTAGTGTACCTGCTGCCAGTGCACTCCTCTGTTCAGCACCAGCCAGACACCGTTTAATTTTTACACAACGCCCTCGAGCTGTGTTATGATGGGGAAGATGTGATAAATTGAAATAGTAACAGCTTAGGAAAAAAACATTTAAAGGGTTGGGTCTTGGGCAGCCATTGTTGGTGGCCCCTGCCAGGGCAGCGAGATCCCACAGATGTCTGTGGATGCTACACCATAGTGCTGGGCTCATTGTTGCTATTCTCTGTGTCCTGAGGCTACCTTTATTTTTCTTTTTAACAAAACAGAACAATACCCCAAGTCTGGAAGATTCTCATATGCATCTGCTGTGTAACATCCAGCTTGGCCCTCAGCCCAGCTTGTCTCCCAGCACCAAGCACAGGAGTGAACATAATAACATTATTGCTATTTATTGCCAGACTACAACTCCCATCATCCCTGATCATTGGCTGTGCTGACGAGAGATGTAGTGCAACAAGAGCTGGAGGGTCGATGGCTCTTCCCCCCCCCCCCCGCTCCCCTCCCCCCCCCCCGGTGCTAATCAAAACTTGTGTTGTCTTCTGTGAATCAAAGCAAGAAAGCTCTGAAAGTGCATATTGGAAAATAATTGTAAGTTTCCCACTTCAGATCTTCAAGTGTAGTAAACTGCTGTGGCCCACTTGATTGTTGTGAGCCTAAGCTGACAACTTGCCCCAGTCATCTCATGCAATCATTTAGGCTGATTTAAGAGCGACCCAAGCTGTGCTTCCTTTTTGGCTCACTCATGATATATCTGGAAGCAGAATCTCACCATTGCTGTTTTCTAATAATTCTGCAGGATGATGTGCTGTTTTGTCATTTGCAGGATGAGGAGAAGCATCCTTCATGGGAGGATATTATTTTGAAAGCAATTGCTATTCATACCAGTATATTCCCAAAATTGAATTGTGTGTGTGTGTTTTTAAAAAAGAAAAGAAATAATCACTTATATTATATTTTCTGTAACTTGAGATTACTTATAGAGAATATGTCTAATTAGCTGCTTCCTGCAGTCACATTTTGAAACATTCAAAGCTGATTCTAAAACAGCAGTCAATGAGTCGAAGGATGGCTGAAAGGAGGGTTCCTAAGCATGATGATTTTACGATGAGTGTAAAGAAACAGAAAGCTGCCTTGAGCTGACAGAGACTAAAGGCTTGTGTGGCCCCAGTTCAAATTGCCCCTCAACCATCAACTTACCAAGAAACTACTGTTCTCTCAGCATTCTGCAGAATGGGAATAATAATAATGACATTATAGGCCAATATAAATATGCTTTAAGTCCATGTACTGAAGGGCTTTAAAAAGCTGGAGTGTACCACATAATGCAAATACTAATGAGGAGAATGCCAATAGAAATAACAACAACAACAACAACAACAACAACAACAAAAACGGCTTTGTAAATTGGTGAAAATTTCAAAAGTAGTTTATGGTGCATTCAGAGGGGTAAAAAAAGAAGTTATAAGTGAAGCTGAGTATATGTGAGCCTGTGTAGAATAATTTTGGTTTGTGGTATTTTGAGTTTTACTGAATGAACAACAGTTTTCTAAATATGGATTCACAGGATTTCCTCTTTGCACTTTTGAAAGAGACTTACCGGTACAGTGGTACCTCAGGGTTACATACGCTTCAGCTTACATACGCTTCAGGTTACAGACTTCGCTAACCCAGAAATAGTGCGTCAAGTTAAGAACTTTGCTTCAGGATGAGAACAGAAATCGTGCTCTGGCGGCGCAGCAGCAGCAGAAGGCCCAATTAGCTAAAGTGGTGCTTCAGGTTAAGAACAGTTTCAGGTTAAGTACGGACCTCCGGAACGAATTAAGTACTTAACCTGAGGTACCACTGTATTCAGATATGGTGTGGAGAAGGAAGAAGTCATTTGTATAAAGGGACAGCAGTCTGCATGGAGGGCTTTGTGTGCATAGCGAGTGTGTGGCACCACCATCAGGTAGATCATGTGGTTTAGGTGTCATACCTCAGCTGATGCAGACTTTCCCCCAGACTTTCTTTCACCTGTGGTTTTGCTATTCATAGTAGACATTTCAGCCATTCCATGACTAGCCAGTCATATCCAGCAGTTACAGCTTGGGTTTTAAATATAAACAGCACTATCTAGAGACCTAATTTAGTTACATTTGTTTTAAATGTTTCATTTGGTTTATCTCTCTTCTAGTTATGGTTTCATATATATGTTTTAAATGGGTTTGCTTTAGTCATGGTTGTATATCATTGGTCCTGTACACAATTTGAGGGGGAGACGTGAAATTGAGCAAGTGGTATTTTCTAAATTCAAAAACAAATAAGCAAGTGAAGATTTATAAAACAATCTTCTGAAGAGGACTGCTACTTTGAAACCAAACTACAAGGTTGCTATTGTTAGTGCAACATTATCTTTCCTGTAATATGAGTAGTACTATCTAATTTGCACTCTTGATATGATGATGCCTTTTGCTACCATGGGTGGATGTGATACTTTGCAGACACCTGTAGAAAGACCAGTGCAACTCCACATACTGATCCAGCCAAAGATTCAGTTAGGAAATTGTATCAAGTTAAGATCTTTCAGATGTATGTTGTTTGAAAGTCCAAGAGACAGTGGTTGAGATGAGTCTGAGTTCCAAGCATGAAATTGGCTTATTTTGGGCAAATTGTGTGGTCTAACCAAATTGTGTGGGTTTGGCCTATAAAGGGTAACTAGGCCAGTCGTGCAGCCGTCGCTTCTGTGAACTGATTCCCTACGTTAAAGAACACAGCTGTCTGCGAGAATCGGTGATTATATTATTAGTACAGTATCTCATTTAAACTGGGTACTGCTAGATGTTGCTCAAATTACCAACTGAGCTTCAAATTCCTATTGGTTGACTGTTGGTGTAATCATAGGAGTCCTAGAAACTGATAGGTTGTCTCTCAATCACAATTCATAGTTATATAGTTTTAGCATAGTTTGGTCATTTTCTTTAACCTGAGTTGTTGTTGGGTGGAAAATGTCCAAAGTTTGGCATTTGCTTTGCCTGGGAATAAAACAGTTACCACCCTATATGGAGTTTAGTCACTGGGTGGCACTGGACTTTGTTGTATCTGGACAGATTTGAGAGTTTTCTTGTCGGCGAGAACCAAAAGTTCCTGTCAAGTGTGTCCGCTAAACCTTCTATGATAAAACGTAGCTAGTCATATTTTCCATGAATCACCCTGATGATAGGGTGACCAGAAAACTGAGGAGCAGAAACCAGAATTTAAAAAATAATAATAATAAATGGGGGGGGGGGCAATCTACAAGAGGAAATGCTTGTGGCCAGAACTTTTCTACTGGACTCAGTTATTCCAACTGGGCTCAGTTATTTCAATTCTGACTGGTTAACACCCTCTTCATCCGGTATTTATTTACACATTGGTGTGTGTAAATAAATTTATTTACACATTTATTTTTACATGGGTGCTCTACTGAATGACTGTTTTATTGTTGCAGGTAAAAGGCCTTCTTTTATTGTTTTATTGTTGCAGGTAAAAGGCAGGTAAAATTGCTTATTCCGATATTTGTCAGTACATGAATGATAGCTTCATGGGTCCTGCTTTCCTCCCCTTTTGTAAAAAACCTGTTGAGTATGCCTCTCTTTTATTGTTCAAGTGTGTTGCAATAAACTGCATAAACCTTCCTAAGATGTTGTGCAGTGGTCCACCTTAATTTCAAATAGATACCCCTTGCAATTATGTCAGCTACTTAAATTTATTTGCAGACAGTCAATTCATATTGATCATAACTTGACCTTACAGTGACCTTGAGCAAAGGTACTTTGCAACTCTCATAGATATTGTGATCAATACCGGTGAGTAATTGACTATACCTAGTTACTGATAAATGAAGAGTGGTTGGTTTGGGCTTGTTGGTTTTTTTCCCTTCTCCTTCCCCCTTTCATTTTAAAGGTACACTATTTTCAGAAACAAAGATAATAACGGCTCATTTAGTCAACAGCTTGTAAAGGTTTTGTATTGATACGCAAAGGTATAATGACAACCTCAGGCATTTACAAGTGGCGCAGAACAATGGGGTGCAAAGATACAGGAGAAGGAATCATTACTTCCCCAGCTTCAACTGCAAAAAAACATGATATTTATGACAGAGAGTGCTGAGAACAAACACACTTACTTAGCCGTGTTTGTTGGTGACAGCGTGTGTCAAGCCATGCCTCTTTCCCCTATACATAAGACAGCGCTGGTGAAGAAAACTGCTATATTCTTCTTCGTCTTCTTCACAGGAAGGAAGCTGTTAGCTCAACATATTTGTCTCCAGAGCAGCTCTCTTTTTCATGTTGGTGCCTGAATTAAATTGCACCTCCCCAGGTATACCCAACTGTAATCATGAGGAAGAGCTCAGTTTGGTCTCAGCACATCTGCTACATGTTGATACGTTTCCCCTCCCTTGCCGAAAGTTAAAAAGAAAGGATGTTAGAAGACGCTCTCCCTGGTTGTTCCTTCTGCTTTGCTCATGGCTCCACTGGGCCACGCACTGGCAGTGCAAACTCAGGCAAGAGCAAAGTGGGCAAAAGAAAGCAGAGCTGTTTGAGCTGCTAATTTGAGCATCTGAGTGTAGGAGATGACCTCCTAAACACTATATATGCTCCCAAGCTGCCCTGCATTGTCTGGGGAGAGATTATGTTCAATAAGGTAGGTTTGCTTCTCCCCTGAACCTCTCTGGCAGGCGATTGTTGCTGTTGCTGATACATGGAACCGAGCTGCTTTTAGTACACCACATCTGCTCACAAAATGAAGTAAAAGCCAAAGAGGAAAGGGTAAAAAGTATATGTAACCTTTGCTGGTCTGTGTGAGGAACAACATAGCTTAAGGCTCTGTGGGGAACATAATACTTTGCCTTTTCTGTTAATCTGAGGAAGTATAACCACAGGGAATACTTAAATGTGTAAGGCCTTGTTTATGTTCCTGGAGGTCAGCTTTGTAAATAGGCTCAGAGTTGGAGAGATTCAAGTCCCACCTTCTCCCTCCTTCCCTGCAGATGCTGCTCCTTCACATATCACTGTCACCTGAGTTTTGGCAACAGAATTTTAAGCAGAAGCCCTCCAAGAGATAGAGTTGCCCCCACCCCCGGTGTTTCCATTTGCTGATCCCTAATGTGCTGCAAAGTATTTAGGAAGCAAGCAAACACATTCTTACTTAGAAACTGCAGGACTGGATCAGGCCAATAATTTTTTAGTAAGTGAATGTCTAGTATGGCCTTAATTCTGGAGGCAGACTTCTATTTGTACTGACTTCATCTTTCATGGTCTGCCTTTCCATTGGCTGTTCATCAATTGGTGCAACATAAAGTGATAATTTGCAAGTGAAAAGTAACCACCAAAGGCCAAACACCCAAGAGTCTTCAGAATACCTAATCTCAAAGGTAATGACTTTCAGTGGAAAGTTCACACGTGCCACATTTTGCTTTTAGCACACGTCTGATCTGTGCCTCTTTCAAGGAGGAGATGCTGTTATTCTTTGAATCCAGTTTTTTTCCTCACTGCCTGCATGCAAAATGTTCTGCCCCCAGTTCGTCCAAATGGTTCATTGAGATAATGACAGGACTATGGTGAACTATGCAGCTAGAATTATGCAATTGGGGTCAAATGTGGAGGACTCAGTCTTTTCTAAGGACAGTTCCTCCCATTTTGGTTGTGTGTTACGGCACCTGTGCAGGATCACAAATGGCTGCCGTGCACATGAGCCCTTAGAACAAATGGGAGAAGTTACTGCACCGGCCAGCTTTGGATGATCCACCCATATATGGCCATCAGCCAGTGGTTGCAACTCCAAGTGAAAACTTGTATTTATGAGACACCCACTACAGATCACAAGCAATATCCACCTTTCATCCCTTCAAGCACAGTACTCTTCAATGGAGGTAGTTCACACTTTCAATTGTGTGAGCAGTAAGCAAGATGATCAGTAGTAAGCAGCGCTAGCTTAATACATTTTGCTGCCTGAGACAAGGACAATGTGGCTTTCCTTTCCACCTCCCCATCTCCATACAGAAGCCAAACAGGCTGCTAGCTGATTTCCTCACCCCCAACATGAGCAATAGGGTTGTCTCCTTTACAGCATCTGAGAGCAGCATTCTAAGCATAAGATGTGCTAAGATACATACGTGGATGTGGAAATCCAGATTTTAGATAAAGTAAGCATTATCTTTTGGTCCTGGGAGAAGGAAAAAGAGAAGAACAAGAAATTTGGGATGAGGACAGATTATCCCACAATACAAAGGTTTATTACAGAGGCTGCAGTCCTACACTTGGGAGTAAGCTCCACTGAACTCACTCAAACTTACTTCGAAGCAAGCATGCATAGAGTCATGCTGCAAGTCTCCTATCCATCTCCATCTTAATGAGTCCTAGCATGTTCTAGCTTTGACAATGATAGCCTTTTTATTGTTTTTCCAGCAGCTCTTTATTTTATGTAACTTATCATTATAAATTCATTTAGTATTGATTGCAATAGCTCTTTGATAATAAAGAATTAATTTGGGATGCTAGGTATGTCATATGCATTTATATAAAAATTCCACAGTCATTCAGGATTAATTAATATGGCAAAGTGATATTGTATTTGCAATTTCACCATATTTTAATACATCTCTCTCCTTTTTTTGGAGGTTACAACCCAATCATGTAATGTATCTGCTTCAGGGATTTCTTCACTCGTATGGGAAATGTTTCTAAGAGTAACTAAAATCTACAGTGTTGTACACTTGGGTTTCCTAATGTCTACATGGCAGTAGAATGGTTTCTAATATACCAGGAGGGCTGAGGGATGTAGAGCCACCGAGAGACATGCTGAAGCAACTGGATTGGATAGATTTTCCCACGTGCTTGATGGGTCGGATGTGAACAAAGGTAATTTAAAACTCACCATTCTCAGATTTCCCCCTAATCAAACAAGAAGACATCTGTGGTGATGGAGATAGAGACTGAAATTACCTGCTGGTTCACGTTCTCTACAGAACTATCAAAACACACTTATAGTTAATTGTCAGTCAGCTAAAAGCAGGTTTTTAACAGGACACCTTGTCTCATCGTATCAGCTGCAGGTATCTTGTCAGAAATGTCTCCGTGGTGTTGGATGTAATCAAGATGCAACATGACATTATCTGGTATCATTGTAATGACTGGAGATAGTAATTACAGTGCGGACAGGAAGTGGTGAGGAAGTGACAGCTTTACAGTTCTTGAAAACTTTAGAGTTTGGACTCCTTTAGATCAGGGATTCTCAAAAGATTGGTTAGGGCCTAGAAGTGCACTGTGGTGTTAGGTGACGGACTTTAGGTTGTGCAGATCTTGAGAGTGATGAGACACTTGGAATTTTTTGAAGAGGAGCCCAAGAGGCGGGTTACCAAAGAAGAAGAAAAGTCCATTGTTGGGATATCCTCAAGAAATCGTAAAGTCTTTTAAAATTATAATTTAATATTATAATTTTTTATTTTTAAAATCCCCCAGGTTTCCTCACTTTTGGAGAACTAAAGTGGGGGAATATACATGAAATATTTTCAAAATCGCCACACAATTGTCACACCAAATGATGCAGTAATGGCCAGGGCACCCTAAATCATAATTCACATCATACAAAAGCACAGTAAGCCTCATGATTATCTTGAAGAACTGGGTTCATGCAAGCTTCTCCCTAGGTGGAATTCCATAGTCAAAGGGATATAACTAAGGAGGTTCTACACAGATCTAAGCTTAAGTTGAGCAGGTCCATGAGGACAATTCACAGGGCCAAGGTGTGCAAGTTCTGCAGGCAGTGAGATGTGTAAGCAAGTTTAATGCATGTAGATCTTACGAGATCTAGTAACTTTGCAGGTTCATCCAAAAATATGTGCACGCTGCCCACATGATCAACCAACCATTTTAGTGAAAAAGGAATTAAGCAAGCAGGGCTTATTCATGTACATACATTGGTTCACATAGCACATTATGTGCATAGTGGCTGGGGCATGCACAAGCCATGTGTTTCCCCCATGTGCAGAACCTGCTTGCTGGCTCACATTACCGGGTGTGTGCATGGGACTGAATTGGCTAGGTGGATTTGTTGCGCTCAGACAACACAGCAATTTAATCTACTATAATTGCACAAATCAAAAGCTGCATATGTGCTTGAATCCCTTCCACGAAATAGTGACCACATGGAGGTACCCTTTAATTCTGTATGCTTACCTACCTTTAATTTAAATCAGTGTTTACTTGGTTATCGTAATTGTCCATAACTACTTGGCGTTCCTTCAGCCACAGTTGAGAGTCTGCTATCTGACCCATGCATAAGCTAAAGATGCACATTCACCCTTAAAATTAAACAAAGAAGATGTCACAAAGGTGAGGGAGGGTGTTCTCTATTTGTGCTACTGGAAGCAATAATGAAGATTTACAGTTGTTCAATACTGGAAAGGATTTCCCAGAATGCTGACTAACTGAACAGCTCTGGAGTTTATTGATGCATCACTGTTCTGAAAACCCCTGGTTTATTAATAAATAGATTCATTGGAGTGGAAGACAGAAACAGAGCTGGGGGCAAGGCATGAGTAAAAGGGAAATAAAAGACAAGGAACATTAGGGGCAGGGAGGTGATGGCAGTCTATTGTTTCTGTCCAAGAAATATGGTCAAGAGGTTAACTTCAGGATTGATGGAGAAATGAAATTCTGGTGAAAACATGGAAGGATGGGGAAAGATCCAGGGGGAAATTGGGGTACAGGCGAAGGGTTTGACAGTCTGATCCAATGCATGTTGCATGCAAAAAGCAAGACACTGTTCAGTGTGATTTACTTCCAAGTAAATGAGTGCAGGTTAGAATCCTTACAATAATTTAGCTTTTCTAGTGCACGTAAACCTGCAAAACGTTTTGGTCAAAGATGAGAGGGAGGGAGGAAGAAAGATTATCTACTGATGATATTTTTGTACCCTACCCTTCTTCCAGGGAGAAAACATATGTTTCCCTCCCCAACCTGCATTTTATCCTATCGTCTTGAGATAGGATGGGCTGAGTGTGCCTGGCCCAAGGTTACTCAGTGAAAAATTCATGATTGAGTAGGAATTTGAACCTTGGCTTCCTTAGTTTCATTCCCGCCTTTTGATCCAGGGATGAGGAAGCTGTGACCCACCAAATGTTTTTGGACTCCAACTGCCATCGACTCCAGTCAGCATGGCCAATGGCCATGGAAGATGGGAATTGTAGTCCAACAACATCTTGAAGGCCACAGATTCTCCATCCCTGTTCGAAGCATTACATCTTATTGGATAGGTCAGAGATACTTCCCACCTCTTTCATTTCTACTTAGCATTACTTATTTCAAGAGGAAAAATATGCCGTACAGACTATATAGTTGCATCACTAAATGCAAAAGGTGTGATCCAAAAGTGAGAGAGATGACAAAAGGAGATGCCATCTATGTTCTAGCCTCATCTGTGTCCAGCAAGATGAGATGGTGGTCATATCTGGAAAATGTAAAGTAAAAAATGCCATCATGCTTGTGTGCAGTTATGTCACCATCAAGCAACTACAGTACAGTGGTACCTCAGGTTAAGTACTTAATTTGTTCCGGAGGTCCATACTTAACCTGAAACTGTTCTTAATCTGAAGCACCACATTAGCTAATGGGGCCTCCTGCTGCCGCCGTGCCGCCGGAGCACGATTTCTGTTCTTATCCTGAAGCAAAGTTCTTAACCTGAAGCACTATTTCTGGGTTAGCGGAGTCTGTAACCTGAAGCGTATGTAACCCGAGGTACCACTGTAGTTCCTTCCTTTACACACACACACACACACACACACACACACACACACACACACAGTGTATCTTAAGTTGACCAGAGCGTATGCAGATGTTATTCTGCAGAATGCAAAATAAGATTGCCAGCTGTTTCCTAGAAGGGCTCCTCCGCTTTTCACACTGGCATCCTAAACAGAAATTTAGCAGGTGAAGCTTTTCCCAGCATGTAGCTGAAGAAGCTGGAAAAAAAATTTCACCTGAGAACAGGGTGGTAGAGAAGCTGGCAACCTCAATTTGAAAGCAAATCAAACTCCTTATCTCTGGGCTTTATATCCAGATAGAATCTGAGTGTGTAACATAGAAAAGGGGGGGGGACCCACACCCCTTTCCCAGCCCTTTTAAAACTTAGCCAGTGAATCAAAAGTCCTGGGATGTGGGATATGAGAACAGTTTTTGTCCATCCCCTTTCAGTGCCAGTATTTGCTTAAAGGCTTTAATTGCTTTAGACAAACCGATTTCATTCCATGCGCTATTCTCTCCTTTTAATGTGTAAATTACATAGGATTTGACTCTGATTATATTGATATAATTGCTTGTCTTCACATGAAGCACAAGGCCGCAGCCTGGGAAGGGCCCGCTAAGAAGAAACAGGTGTGAGCCTTCCCAAATGAACGCTTCCCATACAGCCCAGACCTACCCAAAACTTTTGATGTTTGTCACATTTTATTTGTATGTAGCCAGCCGGTGGCTGTTACTGCTTTGCGATTTTTCTCAGGGGGTGCCTGCAGCCAGACCAGATCTGCCTGTGATCTTGTCAGATTTCACAAGGTAAGCAGTGTCAGGCCTGGTTAGTGCATAAATGGGAGACCTCCAGGGGGAAGGAATATCCTGATGTTGCAGGATCCAGAGGGCGGGGGTGGGTGGGCGGTGAGATGGAGGATGCGGCAGGCGGTATCAAACATAGATGCCACCGAGTCACTGCCTTGAACAGATGTCATGGTGCAGAAAAGAGAGCGAGCAATTGATTGTTCCACGGTCTGAATCAGATTTGAGAAGCTGTGGCATCAAAGAGCACAAGCTCATCCATTTGGGTGCCATGTAAGCAAGGTTGCCAACTCTCTCTCTCTTTTTTAACTACTCTTCTGGCTTTAGCAGCTGTGTAACATAATGCTAAAAGTGTTGTAGCAGGTGAAGGTTTTCCTGCCATGGAGATTCTAATGGTGAGGAAAGCTTTACCTGCTGGATTATGTCTGCTGATTCTGACACAGTCTGGCCACTGTGTTTTTAATATTTTGTTGGGAGCTGCCCAGAGTGGCCGGGGCAACCCAGTCAGATGGGTGGCATCATCATCATCATCATCTTCACAGCACAAAAACCCTATCTGTGTGTGGGGGGGGGATGTTGGCAACCCTATTGGTATTCCTGGGTTTAAAGTTCCCTTTTCTTTTTACTGGTTCTATTCCTTTGACTTTTAACAGCAGCTCAACACACTGAGATTAAGCAGTTGAAAGTTAATTGTTTAAGATGAACTTGCAAGGAGACGAAGTGTTTGAAATGTGGTTCACCTGCTTAATTTATCTGTGCCAGTCTGCTCTTAAGTGTACAGGAGCTTAATTTCTTCCTCCTCCTAGAAACCATATACAGTGGTACCTCAGGTTATAGACGCTTCAGGTTACAGACTCCGCTAACCCAAAAATAGTACCTCAGGTTAAGAACTTTACCTCAGGATGAGAACATAAATTGTATGGTGGCGGCAGCGGCAGCAGGAGGCCCCATTAGCTAAAGTGGTACCTCAGGTTAAGAATAGTTTCAGGTTAAGAACGGACCTCCAGAATGAATTAAGTTCTTAACCCAAGGTACCACTGTAGTATAAAGTTCCATTTAACGTTTTCTGCTTCTGAGCCCTTGGGTTTTTATCCTGCTCTGTTCTGGGGTGTGGGGCATAGAGTAGATGATAACACTGAAGAACACTTCTGCAGTACATTGTGTCTGGTGTGTTGTAGGACACGCAAAGGGAGGTTCATGAGGGTTCCTCAGGAGGGCTCACTGATGAAACATCAGTGTAGTGGAGGCTCCTGTTGGCAAAAGAGGGAGGAAGCCATTTCCACTGATTTCCCCTTCCCTCACCTCCAGCATTGGTACAGAGGATCCCTCGATGCTCCAGAACAATTGGGAACAGCTGCAGGGGAATTCCACAAAATCACATCCCCCCTGCCATTCTGGCAATGGGAGCATCCCATGAGCTGATTTCTACTGCCTGGTACCAAGATTCTGTATTTAAAATGTTTTAGATGTGTGCCATATAAAAAGATGGGTCTCCTCTGGACAACCTGTTTATTGTGCCTCCATCCTGATTTGCTTCCACAAATATAATGTGATGTGTGAATTTATAATGCAGGCATCTCCAACCTTTTTGGACCAGCAGGCCCATTTGGAATTTGCAGAAAGTGACAGATTTGCCAGTCACAAAATGGCTCCTGTGGGGCTGTAGCATGACACAAAATGGCCGCCACGTCTCAAAGAGCAAAAAAGGAGACGGGACCACAAAATGATGCGGCTATGTCCCCCATCAAACTTCCAATCAATTGTGTGCTGGGAGGAGGCACCTATGTCAGTCATGACCACACTTATGGATAGATGCTCTTTGCACCTCTCTTCTGTTGAGAATGTAGTACCCGAATGTATGCCTGATCCTGGCAGAAGTAGGTTTTCAATTCAGGAAAGGCCCAGGCACTGCAAATGGGATCTGAGTAGGAAGAGCAATCACCTATTGTGCATTGCGGATTTTTGAAAGGATATTTACAGAGACCTTTTACAAGCACCATAGGAGGTACTGGTGGGTCCCTGATATAATACAACAAAGTTCGGTCACTCACCTTTTGGGCAAAATCCAGCAGCAACTGTCGATGGGTATTATGGCAGAGATGAATTGATTCCCAGATGGTGATGAGCATTGAGGAGTGGGCCTCATGCTGTTACTGGTGGGTATGTTAGTGATCGAAGCAGGGAGTGGCTTTGGCCATGCCTCAGTGTCAATTGCAGCTCAGTGGTACTACTGTTTCATTTCTGTCTGACACATGTCTTGTGGATGGAGTTGTTTCTAAGTTTCCTACTTTGCTTTCAATGAGATAGGGGAGGCAGCAATTCAGGCTGCAAGTAGGGGAATATACGACCAAATTCTCCTTCATACAGATGATGTCCCTTCACATGGAAAACTAGATGACAAGGAAATGGAGATTAGCCTTGCCTTATCCCTGCCAGGTTTAATTTACAAAGTGGAGATGATTCTTTGTGCTCCTCCCCACATCAGAAAGTGGGTTGATGGCCATGCAACATATGCACACCTATACAAGATACACTTGGTCCTGGCTCTCTGTGGTGGGCTTGTAATTGTCAGATACCACATCTAGAGCATACCTGCTGAGCACTTCTGTCTAGTTGAAAACAATGAATCATAAGCCCATTTAACTGCACTAGGGACTGTACCCCATACAATTACAGTGGGGGTTATAGCAGGCCTTGCAATTTGAATGAATGTTTGATGCATTTGTGCTGCAAAGATGCAGTGTTCTTAGTTACCCTTAGAAAGCACCAAGCGAAGCTCTGACAAAGGAGGCAGGGAAAGGAAGTGATATTTCTATTAAAATTCTAGATGTAGGAGGGAGCATCTTCCGGTACATGAGTACAGATCACAATATCATCAGATTACTTGAGAAACCCTCCAGCGTTGTGTGCCTGCACAAGCCTAGGGACTGATTTTGCAAGCTCGATAGCACTGCACATCCATGAGCATGATTTAGCCCTTGGAGACTTGCTCAAAATGATGTTAAAAGCCTCAAATCAAAGTAACACAAAACCACAACAAAAATTGCGAGGGCCTGCAGCCAGATTACCTCAGGCTGAGATTGCATCAGGCATCCTCAACAAGGCTGGGTCAGTGTTCCATATGGAGCCCGCCAGTGCAAATCCAAGCACTCATAGAAGCCATATTGCTAGTCTCTATTGAGCTCAGTGCTGTCAACAAAGTGTTTTGATAGTTGAAACTGAAACAGACTTCCAAATAAATTACAGATCTTTTAAAAAATGAAATACACCTGTAGAACAAGTGAAATGAGTTGGGGGACGAGCAGTTCTGCTCAGCTGATTGCAGCCTCTGGGAGCTTGTGACCAAGACTTGTAATCAGGTGTGTTTGTGAAGGATTCGTGAAGGAGACTGGAGATCACGTCTCGGCCTTTTGGCTAAAATCAAGTGTAGTGAAGGAGACTGGAGAGAGTGAACTTCTGTCTTTTGGATTATGGCTGGTTGATTGTCTGAGCTGCTGGGGTGCTTGATTGTGAGTTTGTTTGTAGGCGTGGCTGTGTGCTGTGCTGGAGCACATGGTTTGAGGGGCAGGGGCTCCTAATTTGAGCTCCTAATACAGGATGGCAAATATGACCTAATAGGCATTACTGAAACTTGGTGGGATAAGACTTATGGATGGAATGTAGATGAGCTGAGATGTAAGAAGGGCATGTGTACAAAATGGAAGAAAGGGAAAATAATGAAGGAAGATTAGGCACAAGTAACCAACAGTTGCATGGAGGTCAGGCAGGCCAAAGCTCAGCATGACCTCAAGTTTGCAAGAGAGGTTAAACATAATAAAGTTCTTTGGCTATGTTTGAAGCAAGAGGAAGAACATGCAAGTAGTGGGTCATCTGTGTGGAGAAGATAGAGAAATGTTTGTAGACCACATGCTTAACATGAGTCAACAGTGTGAGGCAACGGGGGGGGGGAGCTATTGCAATTCTAGGCTGTATCAACAGAAGTATAGCGTCCTGGCAAAGGGAAATAATAGTCCTGCTCTATTCTGCCTTGGTCAGAGCACACCTGGAGTACCGTGTCCAGTTCTGGGTGCCACAATTTAAGAAGGATATTGACAAGCTGGAAGTGTGTGCAGAGGAAGGCAACCAAGATGATCAAGGGTCTGGAAACCAAGTTTTATGAGGAACAGCTGAGGGAGTTAGGTACATTTTAGCCTGGTAAAGAGAAGACTTAGAAGAGAAACATGGGTGTAGACAGGATTTTTGTTGGGAGTGGGGCAGGACTTGGGGGGGGGCAGAACCAACCTGATTGGTCAGTTAGTTAACTATTTCTATTGCTTTACTTGATGGGGGGGGGGAGGCAGCTGCCATCCTTGGCTACAGCCATGGGGAGAAATGATATCTAAAGGGCTGTTACGTGGAGGAAGGAGGAAGCTTGCCCTCCTCTGATTGGCCACATATGGTCACAATGCTTCTCCCTCCCCCACACGTCTTGCTGCTAAATGGAGGTGGGGTAAACTTGCCCCTTTCAGAAGGATGGCGGAGTGACGTCGCCCCACCACCAAGACTGCTTCACTACTAAACAGCACAAGAGTTACAAAAGCTAAAGCAAAGCAAACCATTACTCTTTGTAATATCCCTCTGCTCCCCCTCCCTTTAGAAAAAAAAAAAGATAGCCTGACAACAATCTGTTTCCAGAACTCAAGAAAATGTATCTGCACATGGCCAGCGGCAGTGCCAAGTCCTTAAAGGATGCAACCAGTTGCCTGAAGCCTAAATACTGACAGAATGCCATTAGATGACCTTTGCCACAGTGGACATACAGCTTGTTCCAAGGGGGAAGATGCAGAAAGCATACATTATCCAATGCATTTAGGTAGCAAGTGGCAGATCATGTGCTTTGGATACAAAGGTCCCAGGTTCAGTCAGTGCCATCTCTTTGCAGGGCTGCAGAAACGCTCCTGTCTGAAAACCTCGGGAGCTTTGGCATGTCATTGTAAGGCAGTAGGTAAAACACACACCAGTTTGACTTGGTATAAGCAGCTGCATCTTTCTAAAAGGGTGCAATAGGCACAGAGCTTCTGCTGCTCCATTTCTTTTTCTCACCTTGTCCTGGCAATATCTAGAATCAGTGGCATAGCATGGGTTTCCAGTGCCCAGGGCAAGGCAAGTATTGCACCCCCAATGCAAGGCTCTCAGGCTGTGAGTGGCAGCCTCAGGCCACCGCCGCCTCATCCTACCTCTTGCAGAGGTGTGTGAGGAAGCAGCTGTTGGCAGCATAGCGCCACCTCCATTGCTGGGAAGAGGGGAGCTGGGGCTGCATCTCCAGGAAGCCTCCTTGCCCTATGCTTGGCAAGGAGGCAGATGCGAGCCATGAGCCACAACCAGCACCCAGGTGGGTCCCAGCCCAGCTCCACCTTCTTGTCTCTGCACCATAGCCTACCTCTATGGGCTGCATGGGACACAGGAAAGTGACCTTCCTGGAGCAGCAGCTGTTGGGCTCCCTCTTCCCTCAGAGAGCATGTTTTGCGAAAGGGCCCTTCCAGCTCGCCCACCCTTCAGCGGGGAGGCGAGGCACCGAAATTGCAACCCCCAGCATGCAGCTTGGAAAAAGGCATGTTTCCCAGCAGTCTGTGCAGTCAAAAGTGAAGCAGGAAACCTCTTCGGCTGCCCTCTGCAGCTGGAATACCTGGGTGCTCCTCAACAAACAGCCTTCCGAATGTCAGTTTGAAAGTTCAATCCATTTAACTGAAAACAGCACAAGAAGTAGCTGAGACTCGGAGGTGGAGAAGCATCCCTCGCTCAACTTGTGCCCTTAAAATTTTTTGCCTGGGGCAAGTGCCCCGGTGGCCCCACATGCTACGCCACTGTCTAAAATAGAGCCGACCCTACCATCAGGCATAGTGAGACAACCATCTAAGTCAGGGGGCAGATACTGGGTGCCTTCCACCTGGCTATTTGTCACAACACTCCCACTATACCACACAGCCCGGCCCAGCCTCTGTAAACTATCCGGCTGCCTCAGGTGAAAGGTACTATCTTGTCACTAGTGCTGTAGTGACATTCAGCTGCTGTTTGGGTGAGTTTCACTGTGTCTACTCTGAGCAGAATTTAGTTGGATACAATCCCAGCTAAACAAATAAGGCAAACAGTGTCACAGAAAGAGATCAACTTAGCTCACCACCATAGAATGCATGATGTGCCGAGTACAGATTTCTATGTTTCTCTATGGCTGAGTACACTGCAGCAGTCATACTTTCTAGGCATATTTACATAAGCCATTCCTTTTTTCTTTTGACATGCTTTTTTTAAAGTTATCCCCAGAGTAAAAGGTATATGTTTAACAGAATTGAAATGAAATTATGTAAATTTTCAGCACAGAAATAAAACACTTCTAGTGTTTTTGCTTTCCATTAGCACTTTCTCTCATATATATATATTTAAACACTCTAAAGGTGAATTTATAGTTAGGGCCTTTTACAATGCAGCAACAAAATGTTGCAGTGTGCTTTGTCGTGATGAGCGGAAAGAAAGAGAGAAGACAGCTGTGTGGAGCCAAATCTCTGGATGAGCTTAAGTTTCATACAGTTATCCATTTCCCTCTCTCTTCTTTCTCCTCACCCTTCTTTTTAAATAGATATATTAAAAAAATCCAGGCTTATTTCTGATTTACGTATTTCAAAGCTTGTGCAGCTAAAGGAGGGAGATTTTGAACAGTGGGGGGCTAGCCTATTAAAATTCATCATGATTTCTCCTTTTCTGAAAAGGAGTAAACAAGAATCAATTTCCCTTAGTGAAGAAGTTGGCAGAGGTTGGAGGTTCATTGAGAGCAGACACTGGTGGACTCTTAACAAAATGTTTGCCAAAGAATTGAGAAATATCAAATTAGTCTTGCCTCTCTCTCTCTCCCTCTTTGTCAGCGTGTGTAAATGTGCGGTGATGGTGATGGTGGTAGGTGGGGGGTGGGGGTTCAGGAAAGAGAGACAGAGGGAACTGAAGAAGGACTGGAGCAGGGTTTGTGTGTGGGCAGGGGGAGGAGAGGATTACAAAGCTTTGCAATGCTAATGAGTCACGGTTAAAACTGGGAAGATACATGGCTCCTATAATTATCTGACCAAATATATGTAATTGTCTGTAGTGAACTACAGAGAAGCTGTTAAGTTATAGCAAGGGTCTAATTGCTTAGGAGGGTCAGTCCAAAACCTAACGTGACCTCTGCCGCCCTCATCCCTGCGTGCTTTTTTTTTTTTTTTTTTTCTTATGGGAAAACACAGTTCCCGAAGCACACAAATCCCCCGATACAATAAAATGCATCTCTTTTTGCTCTCTTGTCAAGAGCATCCCAGGAGAGGGCGTTGAGTTTCCTGAAGCCCAGGAGACGGAGGCAGCCCAGACCCTCCTTCCCTTTGAAGCATTTGATACTGATACCAATGCTTTTGGTTAGTTTGGACTCTTAAAATGCACGTATATCGTGCATGGCTCCGTAAAGTCTATGCTCCGTGGGGCTTGTATAGGCACGGGTGGAAGGAAGCCAAAGGAACGTGTATGTGTGTGGTGGAGGAGATCCTGCCCTGGGAAGGGAAGTGTTACGTAATGGCTTAGATTTATTTCAGTGCTTGCTATTTAATAGTTGGGATGCTTCCACCAAAAATAGGAGCTTATTTTCAGGCCAGTGTTGAGTCCCGTGCCCCCCTCCATCCCACACCATTCATTTCCATGCCTTAAAGCCATAAACTGAATTATCTCCCCAATCACAACTATTTCGATGTTTTCTGTTGCAAGGCTAATATAAACTAGGGCAGGGTGGTTCGGAAGACTGGAAGCTGCCTTAAACCAGGTCAGAGTCATTGGTCGAACTGGCTCAATACTGTCTACACCAGGGGCCAGCAAACTTTTTCAGCAGGGGGCCAGTCCACTGTCCCTCAAACATTGTGGGGGGCTGGACTATATTTTTGGGGGGGCAAATGAACGAATCCCTATGCCCCACAAATAACCCAGAGATGCATTTTAAATAAAAGGACACATTCTACTCATGTAAAAACACGCTGTTTCCCAGACCGTCTGGCCCCCTGGCCTTAGTTTGCCTACCCGTGGTCTACACTGACTGGCAGTGGCTCTCCAGCATTTAAGAGCAGGATCTCTCCCACCCCTATCTGGAGATGCTGTATGCAAAGCAGAAACATTGCCACTGAGCTACAGTCTTTCCCCTAAACCTTAGAAGTACATTAGGGATGTTAGATGAAAGGCCCTCTGCAGTGGCTGTTGCTCCAATCAAATTTGGACCCCCAGATTTCAACACAGGGCATCTTTTAGATTAAATGCCAGGAGTTACAACCATAGGCTTGTGATGTCTTCCCTGGGTGCTTACCTGTTTACTGAGCATCCATCCCGATTTGTTAGATGATGTTGCATCAGAAAGGAAGTGTCATTCCACCTTTTCATGCCACATGTTGCAAAAAAAAAAAAAAGTCCAGTCTTTTGGAGAAGTGGGTTTGTTGCGCAAGACCTCTCACAATCAACTCTGATTCCAGACCTGGATTTGCTGACATGCAATCGAGTCGTGCCCCAAATGCACCTTTTGTTTGGACCTTTAATGAGGACGGGCAATTGGTTTGGGGCAAAAAAGTGCAGTTGCCACCTTCACGTTTGGCCCGTAATGCTGAGAAATATCTGAATCAAATTTGTGTATCTTTTCTTCTTCTCCCCACCCCCCAAAAGGAAGATTATTCAGGGTGGGAGGAGAGATCTGGAAGACTTGCAAGTGGGTTATAATGCAATGTTCCTGCCACGTGTATGTAGCTACATTATTCTGCTATTTGTAGGGAGCTGATTTCCATTGTCTTGGAAAAGTGGCATACAAGTATCTTAAAGAAAGAAAGAAACCAAAAGTGTTGTCCTCCCTCCCGTTCCACTGCCAAATTTTGGATATTAAGGGGTTAAGTGGGATTTGGTGGATCACAGCCTTGGCCTTTGTTTTCATGGAATTCCTCCAGTTGGACAATGACCAAACTATACTCTTTTCTAATCCTCTAAATCAAGCTTGGCCAAACTTGGCCCTCCAGCTGTTTGGGACTACAACTCCCATCATCCCTAGCTAACAGGACCAGTGGTCAGGGATGATGGGAATTGTAGTCCCAAAACAGCTGGAGGGCCAAGTTTGGCCATGCCTCTACTCTAAATAGTGTCTACCATGTGCATCCATATAATGAAGAACTCAGGAGAGAAGTGTCTCGATTCATGGCAGGATACTCACAGAAACAAATATTGCTTAATTTGAGAACCTCCAAGAGTTGTGTCTAGGAGCACCGACACACACTTGTGCAAGAAAAAAAAATCACGAAGTGGTATGTTAAGCTGCTGGCTCCTGGGTTGTAATTTCTTTCACCGCTGTGCGTTTTCCAATGATTATCTTTTCATTCAAAATGGCTAACATACTTTTTTTTAATAAAAAAAAAATGGATCGTTTTAGCTTAGATTGTACTAGTGAGTGAGTTGAAAACCAACTTTCTACATATGCTGTATATTAAGTTGAACCAAGTTAACGCCCTTTTCTATGGTTTTGTTGGTTGGGGTGGGGGTAGAATCTGACAGAGCCGCATTTAAGGGACATTTCAGCGCTGATTTTCATTTCTGTGAGATTAAAAGTGAAACATGTAACCACAAAGCTGGTTTATGTCATCCCCCTGTTGGAGCCAGCAGTAATGCCAAAAATTAGATATTTGATAGGTTTGTGAGAGAAACAGATGCAGAACGGATGCCATTCCCACAATTTTTGCCTCCTCCTTATCTTTAAGCTGGAAGGAACATTCCAGTTGAAGCGTTTTAAAAATTAGAAAGCCATAATAATGCTCAGAGTAATAATAAAAGCATAACCCAAGTTAATTTAAAACTAATGTGGTTTTTGGTTTGTGTGCGTGCACATTTGTGTGTAAACCTGTAAATCAGGAATGTGACTGTGAATTCAACAAAAGGGGATGGAGGAGACTCTTTTCTTGCTAATGTTCAGGACTGTGCAAGCTGGGCAGCTCAAGCACCCTCCATTTTGCAGCCTCATCTTCGAAGATTTGGGGGGATGTACCGTAAAGGCATAAATGAGGATGAACGAGGAAAAATTCCTCCCATATGCACATGCATCTATCCAATAAAGCTGGCGATGGCAGAAAAGCATTTTAAAAACATTCTCTATCTTTTTTGTTTTGGAAGCAGTTTGTACATCCCTGTTCTTTCTACCTCCCCCCTTTTTTTATTTCGTTCTGCCAGCTGTCTGCTAAACAAATCTAGCCAGGTGGGGCTTACAACCCATGACTAAAAAACTCACTAGTGCAGCTGTCCAGCTTGCCTGGAGGAAGAATTCAAACAAATGGCAGGAATGAAAAAGATTGGATTTGTTTTCAAGAAAGTAGCTACTGTACCTTTCTTGCTTCGTTTTTTTGTTTGTTTGTTCCATTAGTTAATTCACTGCCTCCTAAGGTTTTGCACGGAACAATGGGAAACCCCCTCCCAGAATATTTTTGGTACGGCTTGGATTTCTTTAAAATTTATTCCACATCAGGCTTTAAAGAAAAAAAAAAAAAAGAAAAGCTGGCTGCCTCATGTGCTACCAAATGTAAAAAATAATCTGACATCTTCCCGAGAAATTGTGAGTAAGCTGCGCTGCAGCTTAACTAGATTTAAAAAAATTTTCAGCATTTGAATACATAACTAGTGAAGGGTGAGGAATGGTATTGTCTCCCTAGAAGCTGGGGACAGAACAGGCTTCTTTGCACTGCTTCATCAATCGACCTCAACTGTGATTTTCTAGTCAGCAAATGAGCACTCCATTTTCTGCGTCTGTGTCGAGCAATGTAAGAAGCTGTGCTGGAAACAACTGAATTGCCATCTGATTCAGAGTTTAGTCTAGGAAAAGACGATTAGCATGCAACTTACTGAGGCACCTTTTCCTTTCCTTTACCTATTCTCCGATGCTATATTTTAAACTCCCAGGGCAGCGTGTAACTGCAGGAACTTTCACAGCTTAATCCTACACGTGTTTACTGAGAACTCGCTCCAAGGTGAGTACAGGGGTGGGCCCTCAATAGTGTAAGAATCTTCATGTTAACCTAAAAAGGAAAGCAAATTGTTGTCCTTAAAATGAGGAAAGAGAGAGAAGGGATATGAAAGCTTGTTTTTTCATCAAAGAATGCAGTGTCTGGCCATAAACTTGAACTAGACTGTCAGCAAAACCCCCACGTAAGTGTAAAATGGGGCAAACCTATGCATGTGCACTTTATGCTTACATAGGAACTGTGTGCAAACAACAAAATAAATAAATAGGTTGGGTGTGGAGTCTGCTACAGTTCTTCTACGTCCCTCATCCCCAAGCATGTTTACTGGTTGTCTGAACAAGGCTATTCTTTCCAGAACCTAGAATAAAGCTAACTTTTCCATATACAGTGGTACCTCGGGTTAAGTACTTAATTCATTCCGGCGGTCTGTTCTTAACCGGAAACTATTCTTAACTTGAAGCACCACTTTAGCTAATGGGGCCTCCTGCTGCTGCCGCACTGTACACACAGATGAATTAATAATATTGCAGTACTTGGTTAAAAAGGACTCTCTTTGTGTATGTTCTGGTCACCTCTTAGGCTACACACACTCATAGATGATCATACGAGTTTACTATGCTGGATGTAGGACTTTGTATTCATTCTTTTGTTATTCAATACTCAGTAGGGAATACCCACATGTGAAAATCTGTTTCCACTCATTAGTGCCCTTTGCTGGATAATGGTAATAATAGTAAAAGCTCTGTCTGAACCCCAAGACAATCTCAAAGGGCTTATACAACCATTTAAGAGATCCTCAGGTTTAAGTTATCTGGGAAACTTTGCAATGGTTCAGGTTGGTTCAGTAAATTATGAGAATACCATTTTCATATTTACAAGTAAAACTATGGTTCTAGCCCTCACAGATTCAAAACTTAACTTTTAGAATGTGCTGAAAGACTGCACAGTGGAACTGAGTCCATTCTGATGTTCAAGTCCACATATAAGGGGTTTAGAAGGGTATTACTGAAGTGTCATCCCCTCGTGTTTCATTATACTGTATCCAGAATGGAATCATGGTAGAACGAGCGGATTTTAGTTTGGCATTTCAGGTCCAGGATGTGCATATTCACGTGTTCCTAAATTCCATCTCATATCTTTCCATAGTGGTCCATAGTTCTAAGCATTTGTCCATCTCTTGTTTGATTATATGTTATACTCCTGACACTAAGTGTGGTGTAGTGGTTAGCACGTCAGATTAGGACCTGGGAGACCCGGGTTCACATCCTCTCTCAGCCATGAAGCTCACTTGGTGATCTTGGGCCAGTCATTACCTCTCAGCCTAACCTGCCTCACAGGGTTGTTGTGGGGATTTAATTAGGAAGGGCAGAACCATGTGTACCACCTTGAGCTCCTGGGTGAAAAGGTGGTATATAAATTAAACAATAAGTAAGTAAGCCATTGGGGACACGGGTGGCGCTATGGGTTAAACCACAGAGCCTAGGACTTGCCAATCAGAAGGTCAGTGGTTTGAATCCCCGCGACGGGGTGAGCTCCCGTTGCTCAGTCCCTGCTCCTGCCAACCTAGCAGTTTGAAAGCACGTCAAAGTGCAAGTAGATAAATAGGTACTGCTCCAGCGGGAAGGTAAACGGCGTTCCCGTGCGCTGCTCTGGTTTGCCAGAAGCGGCTTAGTCATGCTGGCCACATGACCCGGAAGCTGTATGCTGGCTCCCTTGGCCAATTAAGTGAGATGAGCGCCGCAACCCCAGAGTCGGTCACGATTGGACCTAATGGTCAGGGGTCCCTTTAACTTTAAGTAAGCCATTGCTTTGGACTGATGTATATGTCCACTAACCAGGGAACATGTTTCTATAGATGTTACAGGTACTTCACACCATTAGGGTTGCCTTCATCCATTTAAAACAATTTAAGACACTTAGCCCATGACCATTGCTAGCTTCTGTTATGTAGCCCCTGCTGCTTCACACCATGCCATACAAAGTTGCAATTCTGTTGGTCACTTATGAGAGTGGCCCAGAGTGCTTCAAAGGTCATTCCTTAAGGTTACTGATGAGTGATTCAGAATCTGCTAGGTAATTTTAAGGTTTCTTGGTAAGCACTGATAAGGTTTGTAGACCCTGCCGCCTGCTATGACCGCTGCCAAATTCTCTAGAAACCACGGGCTCTTCAGCCTTCTCTCTCTCATGGACTTAGGAGACTCTCGGTGGCCATTTGTTCCTAAAATGCATCTCTTGCAACCACCAATCTGTTACAGCACTTCCGAGATAGAATAAGCCATTCTTTTCTGAAGTCCTTCTGCATGTCTAGATATGGAGAATATGCTCTCCTGCAGAGAACAAATTGCTGAGAGCACATAACAGCTGTGAGAGGGCAACAGGTCTTTCCCTTCCCTTCCTGCAGATGTAATTCAAGATGTTGGGGATAACCTTTCCAGCCCAGAGCAGTCTCTGCAGCTATCTGAGAGGCTGTCTCTCATTTTCTACTCTAGCAGGTGAGATTAACAGGAAAGCTACTGGTGGCTGGGGTTGAAGTGTACTTGCAGGGCTTTATTATGAGAAGGGGGGGGGATGTAAATCCCTCCTGGGACGCCAGAAGACAAAGGCAACTAATCTCTGAAATAAGACACGCACACACCCCTTTGTAGTAATGCAACACGTTAATACTTTGGAAGGGTGTGGTGGTAAGGAATATAGGGGAGCACCCTCTTTCTGTTGGTTCATAGTCAGTTGTAGTGTTTGCACATAAGAAAGGCCTGCTGGATTCGGCCAATGACCCATCCAATTCTGCATCCTGTTCTCACAGTGGCTATGAGAACCTCCCTAGCACTCTTCTCTGGCACCCACTTACCTAAAGCACTATGGTTAGAGTGTGGTGCTGATAACATGAAGGTTGCAGTTTCGATCCCTGTATGGGGCAGCTG
The DNA here is from genome assembly GCF_964252035.2 of Podarcis erhardii. Classification (NCBI taxonomy): domain Eukaryota; kingdom Metazoa; phylum Chordata; class Lepidosauria; order Squamata; family Lacertidae; genus Podarcis; species Podarcis erhardii. The sequence continues at coordinate 102,100,655 of NC_138497.1, read as the reverse complement.
CATATTCCTGCATTGGAGAGGATTGCACTAAATGATGCTCAAGGTCCCTTCCAACTCTACAATTCAATGATTCCTTGAAAGTTTCTTCAGAACTCCCCCCCCCCCAAAAAAACCCCCCCACACATTGAACCTTTCCTTGCTTCCTTTCCTTGTATCCTCTGCTCCTTTCTAGCCTTGCTTCATTCTTCACACATCCTTTCCTCAGATTCTTCCTCCTTAGTCTTCCTTACTTGCTTTGCATGCCCAAGTTCAAAATTTCCTTGCAGGCCCACCTAAAAGCACCTCTTCATCTCTGCCCAGACCTCAATCCGCCGCTGTGTGAGGGAATGTAGACCAGTCTTTGCCAACTGTGCTGGCAGAGGCTGATGGGAGTTGTACCAGGTTGCTGTAGACTATTTACTTCCCTGAACAACTGGACATCTTATGCCATAGCACCAACTCAGACGTCCCCATCACACCTCAAATAAATGTGGATTACTCAACCTTGCATGCATCCCTTCTATTTTCTGAAACCCAAGGGAATGAGGCATATGGCCTCTTTTTGTCCAAACAACTGAATTAACTCATTGGCTATATCCTATTAGAAACCCAGTCCAGAGTTCATACCTCTCACATTCTATAAGGGTTTCTTATATATAGGCAATATCATTGCTTTGGTAGGCTTCAGAATGCATAATAATGCATGATTTTGATATGAAAATTCCCAAACTTTCTCATATGCACTTTCCAGGCTTGAAATTCATTTTTTTAAAAATGCACTCTTTTTTAAAAAAAATAAAAAAAAATAAAAAAAGATTTCTTTTCTCTCATCCTAGGGTTTTAATTCTGTTTCTGTGGGTTCTTATAATTATCTTACCAGCATGTATAACACATATTTCCCACTTTACAACTGTGGTAAATATAAATGCAGAATTTATACAGTTCCCTGAATAAAGGAGCAAATGGGAGAGAGAGGGGGGGGGAAAACCTCACCCTAGCAGGTCCTGAACCTGCCAGCAATCACTCCTACATGTTGACTATTATAGCCTGGCATACAAACAGTACATTTCCACATCACACAGGTGGAAGTGTGAAGCTGAGGCTCATTTAACAGTGTGAAGTTTCCCAATGTATCACAATTACAGAAACACCTGTGCTTCATAACTTTCTGCTGATCCACTGTGAAAGCTCACAGTGCTTTTATTAACATAACCACCAATATGCTCTGTTTCCTACAGAACCCACAGTGCACTAGGCTCCTGCCCCCTCTCCTCTCTTTTTTAATATATTTTTTTACTTTTTATAACAAAAGTTTTTGCTTCATCTAGTCCTTGTGGCAAGTGTTCCAGCAGGGCCTGTGATGTATTGGCAATAGGCAGCAACACACAAGTCTTTCCCTCGTAAGTCCCCCGTGTTGGAAATGTGAGCAAACTGCCCCAGTCAATAGATTTCTGACAGGAATAGCACTTTGCCCTTCACCTTGGGTGGGGGTGGGAGAAGAGTGACTTTAGTAACACCTTCTTCCTTTAAAAAAAAAAAAAGAGGTAAGTAGGGCCGGGGGGGGGGCATTTAAGAAGAGCGGGGGGGGGAGGCAGCTGATATTGAGTGTCATGAAAGGGCAGCAAGTTGTTACTTGATTTACTTTTGTTGTGTTTTTACTGCCAAGAAAGTGAGTCACTTGTGGAATTTTCTGCCTCAGGTGCCCAAATATCTTGACCGGCCTTGGATACCATCAACCTTGACTCAGCCTCTGGATAGGGAAGGGAACAGCATTTGCTGCTCCATCTCAGGCAGCAAAATCTATCTTGGTCCAGGCCTGACGATCCCTCAGCAGTACGTACAATTTAGCTAGGGACAATTATACATTTGAACTACACAGGCAAGCTTAAAAGGCAAAAAATCCCTTTAATGTCATGAGGAGTGTTTCTCTCTGAAAGAAAATACGTTTCTCAACGTAGATAATCCCTTATTGTACCAAGGCAAATTATTCAAGCAGCAAATTGTAATTTATTCACCATTTCATTTGTTTGTTTGTTTGTTTGTTTGTTTGTTTGTTCTAGGCATTTATAGCCTGGTCATTTATATCCTGCTGGGCAGCAGGCCCTCAGAAACACTCTTCAGGTGTTATATGAAAAAAGGGCAGCCCAGTCCCTTCAATCCTCAAAGTAAGCGAGGCACCTCCAGAAAGACACGTACCCAACTGCTACAGACAGCTGTGGGATCGGGAGGCAATACAAACAGGGACAGCGCAGGTGGCTAGGGTGCTTATCCCCTCCAATCATATGCTTGCTTACCGCGTGATTGAAAAAAAGAAAAGAACCATCATAGCTCAAAAAAAAAAAAAACCACAGAAGAAAATCAACAAAAATTTACAGCAATACTTTAAACATACAGAAGTTTGTATGCCAAGGGCGCCAGGTTCTGCCCCACTTTGTGGGTGCCCAGTGGGGCTCAAAGGGACCCGCCACTGCGTCCAGAAGGCCTGACGAGGTTAACGGAGGCCACAGGAAGGCCCCACAAGGCTTTCTGTGGCTGCGGATAGGCCTGATGGTCCCAGCGTGGCCATGGGAGGGCCCAATGTGGCCTGTTGTGGCCTCAGGAAGACCCCAACAGAGGCCCTGCAGTGGAAGTGGAGGCTCCAGCCCAGTCGCCACTATGGCACCGAAGAGCGTTATGGTGGCGGGTGGGCACAGGCACCCTCAGTCAAAATTTTGTAGGTGCCCAGGCACCCAGGGCCCCTCAGAAATGGTGCCAGTGGACCCTGCCACTCTCATACTGAAAAGTCACAATTATTCCCTTTATCCATCTATTTATTGTTTTAAAAGATGTGTTTATTCTTGTATTCCATTCTCACACCCAGTGGCCTAAGGGACTGATTAGCCCACTGATCAGTGCTGCAGAATCAGGTAACTCAGACCATTTGGAGGCCACACATTTGCTTCAGATACTTTTCTCTCTCTCTCTCTTCAGCTTTCCTGTGATTGAAGAGACATGTGTGAAGACCGTCTTAGTCCTTGCTGTAAAGATATCTTTATGAAGCAAGATAGATCCGCACTGAAGACGACAGGCGGAGTGGGGCAATCATGGCCTCCAGCCATCTCTTCAGCCTTCCTATATATACCCTGTTATCAAACCATCAGGAAGCAGGTCTGCTGGTAAGCTCCATTGCAATATATTTCATACCAGTTATGTAACTGTATTCCTTCTTGTGGGTCTGAAGTGCTTAGAAAAGATAAGTTACAACACTAGGGTACATTTGCAATACATGTTGATTTAACAGTGAAGACCAACTTTTCTTCCTTACCTGATGGGCCCAAATATTATTTCCCCATGGACCACTTGAAAATTGCCAGTAGTCTTTACAGACCACTTAATTATTATTCTGTCTGCTGTAGCAGTGATAATGGGGTGTGCTGGATGTTTTTAATTGCTTGTTTTAGTTCTAATATATTGCACTGCCATCTGCATTTCAGAGAATTCAGATTGAAATACAACAAAGCACAATATAAGAAATAAAATAAGCTGCAGAAATACAATCAGGAATCTTTACGAATATTCAGTGGAGATGTGCTGTGGGTTGCCTGAATGAAGCTTGTGGTCCACAGACCACAGTTTTGGCACCCCTGCTCTAGAGAAGGCCCAGGAGTTCTATGGCAGACATACATACAGGGGTACCACAGTGAATAAGTTGATGAGGGAAGCTGAAACCTACTAAGGTAAACCAATCAAGTTGGTTGGCTGGTGGAAGGATCATAAGCTCAGTAGCAGGGCACATACTTTGCGTGCAAAGAGTCCCAGATTCAAACCTTGGTATTTCCAGTTAAAAGGATCTCAGGTAGCAGGTGACAGGCAACGTCTCTCTCTGCCTAAGTCCCTGCCACCAATCACAGCAGACAGTACTGGACTAGGTAGGCAAATCACCTTGCAGATCCCTTTGCTCCTAAGCAACTCCCGTAGTTCCTCCTCTTGTTCCCAGATCTTTGGGGAAAATGTATGACTGAGCATGAGGAAGCTAAGCTCTGAACATGAAAAGATTAACATATCCCTATATGTGAGCAAAGAGTTTTTGCATTTGTTTTGGGAACTGTGCCATTGTTCTGCGCTGTCTAATTCCATAAACATCTTTATGCAATGCTGAATCATCGCTACTGGAGAACCAACAATAATGGCTGCAAACAACAAAACCCAAATCAGAATAATTCAAAGCAGAGTATTTTCTTCCCCTAAACAATGAAGTATACATGGTAAAAATTACTGTTCAAACAGAGAAACCATGGGTGTATTCCCCAATAAATAATTTAATTATCATTAAAGAAATTCAAATGAAAGAATGACTAGCTACCTTCCCCCCACCCCCCCTTAGCTATTGTTCAGAAAGCAGGTTATGAACACATTTAAAAGAGAAAAAGAAGAATAAAGCAAGTTAACACCAGAGCACTTAACGTTCCCAAAGAAGTTTCCTCAAATTCCTCCACAAACAATATAAAATAACAACCTAATAATTTTGTATCTCAATCATGTTCGGTAAAGAAGTCCTTTAGATAATTGGCACCGCCTCTGTACTAGGCCAAACTTACTTTTAAGTTACAAATACTCACAAAAGGTTTACATTATAAGGAGCTGCTTTGGAGATGTGCAGATTTAGTTTGTAAGTACAAAGTGAACATGCAAATTGCCTTATCTTGTGGGATTCACAAACAACCATCATTCAGATTGATTTAATACATAGCTTTTTATCTTTAAAAGTGTTAATTAGAAAATAGGGACAGTTCTCTGAACACTTAAGAGTAATAAATAGATCAAAACAGCATCCATGCCTCTGTGATGAAACTTCTGAAGACTTTATAAAAGGATTAATACAATTGTCAAAAAGACCACCGTATACATATTTAATAGTGCTACCAAGCTACAATTACATTTTTAGGACTCTATTTGCTAGTTTTTAAACACTCATTATACTATGTAGAAGAACTGGTGTTTTAACCAACCGATCACTTATCAAATTCAGCTCACTTTGAGTGGCAAGTTTTCACATTTTGAATATTTATGTGTTCGGCAAACACACAATCATGGTTCTGTGTTAAGAAAAGCCTTCAATGAGACAGACCAAAGATCCTTCTAACCCAGCATCCTGTTCCTAACAGTGGCAATTTGATGCACACAATCAGCGCATGAAGGCAATAGCCCTTAATAACTCCAGTAACTGGTATCGCATCTTTCGGCAGCAGATTTTACAAGCCATGCATTGTTTGGAGAATTACCTCTTTGCCCTGAGTCTCCTTAAAGTTTCATTGGGTAACCCTCAGTTGTGGTTTTATGGGAGAGGGAGAAAACTCTTCTCCCCCACTCCATAGCACGCACACGCACACGCACACGCACACACACACACCAATTTCTCCACATCACATCTGATTTCATTCACATTCTCTCTTCTTCTAAGCTAAAATTCCGAATCTCCCACCACTCTGCTCCATTGGTTGTCCTCAGATTCTAGTATTGTGAAAGAGGGAGGGAAAATGGATTTCTAAATATCTATTATGCCTCCCCCTTACTTGCCTTTTTTTTTTTTTTTTTTTTTAGAGGAGGGATAAGCTAAACAGACCCAAATGCTGTAGCCTTTTCTCCTGGAGAAGACATTCCAGCCCCCACTGATAATTTCTGTTGCCCTTTTGTGCACCTTTTCCAGCCCTATAATATTGCACACTGTATTCCAACTGCAGATGCTCCACGTTTGTATAAAAGCAAAGTGATATTGACAGTTTTTATTTATGAAACCTTTCCTAATAATCCCTTGCCTTTTTCACAGCTGCCACACATTGAGTCAATGTTTTCTGTGTTTCACCAAACTGGCGAGTTTTGATCATAAGAAAACATCCTTACAAGGAAGCTTGTTACTGCACAGTTGGTATCCAGTCAGACACTGAGTTCAAGAACTGTCTCATTTTAGATGGCAGGTGAGTACCACATGTTTCAATCCTGCCTAACATAAAACAAACAAACAAAGCATTTCCTCTGTGTGTGAATAACTATCTTAGCCTTCTCTTTGTCTTATTCGTTGAAATTATCCTGTGGGGAAGCACATGTGAGTCCTTAGGCATAACTAATTAAACTGTCCCAAGAACTCTGTACTCATTACTTATCTACAGGCCTGGTGTCAGTATACATCACCTGTGGGCAGATTATAGAGCCCAAGGACCCGGCAAGCCCCCCCCCCTTTGAAACAGCATCTGTATCTAAAAGCTGCCTTTTTAAATTTCCCACAATGCACCTGACATAGCATCACCTGGGGGATTGTGGGAAATTTAGATGACAGCTCTCAGAATTCTTCATTCAGTACTGTCTGCTGCCACCACCACCACCAATCCTAAACGAACCACCAGTGTAAGAGAAGTCCCACCAAAGGAACTTTACAGAAGGTCCCCTCCAATCGAAGGCCTGTCCCATTTTTCTTAATGTGTAACCAACCCTAACTTTTGTGGAAGATAAGACTAAAGAAGAGTCTAGCACTCCATACACAAGGAAGCTCTTGTCCTCAGAGGGAAGTATATGTCTGCCAGTATCCTAGTTTGGACACAGCAGAATGAAAATGTTTTTGCATAAATTCATCCTAAGTATAATTTCCAGGGTTAGCTGCTGTTTTCAGATTGTTTCATCCAAAGCTGACTGGCTGTTTGCTCATACATGTGATTGCAGTTTATAACATCTGCTCCCTGCCATTGCTAATAATCCAATAATAGCTTATTTGGCCTGCATGCATATAAATACATTTGCAGAACAGATAACTATTACAAAATAATGGGGTATGTTTTGGACCACCCTAAACAATTTATATATTTTTCAATTCAGCTGTCAAATGGTGGAGAGCTTTCAACCCAGCTGGAAGAACCAGGAGATGTTTCCAAAAGGGCACAAGAGGTCTAGCATTTAGGGGCCATGAAACCAAATCAGAAGAGCTGAGAGAGATGAGTGATAGAAACGGAAAAAGAAGCTGCAAGATAATAAACATGGCAGCAAAATGGTAAAAGCACAGAAAAGTTACCCAAGGAAATCTATCCTGATTTGCAAATCTCATACCATTTACAGTTAATATTTTCTATGCAATGCGTTAGGACTTTTTCAGATTAGACTGTTATCACAGAGTGTTAACAAACACTTCTGGCATGGTTGAATGGTATTTGGACAGGCCCCTTCATGATGAAGGAGGACTGTTATCTCCCAGTGCTTAAATGTTCAAGGACTTTGTGGTGGATAGGCCCAGAGGTTAGCACTCCTAATCTGGGTGAACAGTAATTGTAGTTAAGGGCAGATCAGTTAGCCCAACAGAAAGATAAGTTCTCAAGGTAACTTCGTATCATACTTGTTGCTCACTGCAGCAAAAAAAATTCTGAGAACCGAGAGGGCACAGAGTTGGTGCTTCTTCCGTCATCCCCATTTACCACTATTCCCACAGAGACTCGTTTTGCTGCAAAATTGCTTCCCTTCACAAGTATTTTTCCTGCAATGGCCCTATCAGTTGCGATATTACATTATATTATTAGGCTGAATATGTCCTGCGTTCCTTTTATACCAATTTACAGCCTTCACAGCTGATGGCAGGGAGTTTGAAACACAATCAACACAATTTACTTTTCATTCTTATTTCATAAATAAGAATGACTCTGAAGACATTGCCTGCAATATTTCACAGAGTTAGGTGTTCTTACTTCATTGACTTAACAATATTCACTTCTGGATTTAATTCTGGTTGTTTCTGAAGAACACTTAAGTTTTCAGCGCATCCATTTTCTTTTTTTTTTTAAGGGTTCAACACACCAAGGGTACATACCAAGGGTTAAGATAAATAGGGAAGGGACTGTGAGAGTTGTTATGGTGCACCAGATATGGATAAAAGTGGCTGTGTGGAAGGGGGCCCACCCATATCTGAAAGTGAGATTCCTATAATGGACAATGTTGAAGAAACATACTCTGGGTCCTGACAATATTTCAGATATATTCAGATGTGTCTTCCAGCTGGTGAATACGATTAAAATTAGAATCACTGTCCTGTGCTGGGATATGCTATTCCTTTAAACATTCCTTTCCTTTCGCTAGTTCCATTATGACTTCTTTCTCCTTTGCCACTCTCCCACCCCTGGCCCACTGAATAATAGTGTCAGCATGGGAAGAACCCTTAGGTCTAAACAAAATTAATTTTCATGTTTTCCAAGTGATTGGGTTGATATTTCTGCAGATGAATTTGTAAAAATTGAAGTGGACAAATGTGACTGTGATTAAAAAGTGGGAAAAACTTGGTAATGAAGTTGACTTGAACTGGGTTGCGTAGAACCCTGCTAATACTGTAATGACCCAGCAGTCATTGAGCCTAACCTCTTGCAGCTGGTAGGAACCATATTTTCCATTAGTACCTGCATATTATCAACCCATATTTTAAATAGTATAGTAATGCTATTTGACCTGTACTGGATCAGTTTTGATTATTGCGTCTTGATATGTACAAACTGCTTGAAGAAGTGTGGCCAACCACCTGCTACTTGATCATCTTGGCTTCTTAGAGCTAGCATTAGGGGATTGATTGGGTGGGTCCAGGGAGTGATTAATGCTTCAGCGGAGGAGAGGGAAGAACTATCTGCCTCAAAGGAGGCAGTGGTGTGCTGCCTTCTTAACAAGACCTTCCTGGACCCTTAGGTGCTTGGCAACCAGCATCCAGTGGCAAATATTGAAGCAAGGTGGTCAAAAAGATGGTGGCAGTCGAGGAAAGATTATTTGAATATTTGGATCAAAAGATCATAATAATGGGTGATATGAATGGTGTAGTTTCGATTGAAATGGATAGACTACGGGCATCTGGGAAAACAAAAGAAGGGAAACTTCCAAAATCATTCTTTGAAATGGCAGAGACCTGTAACTTGACGGACATTTGGAGACTAAGACACCCATTAGAAAAACAATTCACATTTATTTCAGATGCAAATCAATCAATATCAAGAATTGTTCAGATATGGATATCCAATGAACTAACATCAAGAACCTTAAAGATTGAAATACAACCAAAAGTCTTCTCAGATCATAATGCAATTAAATGTATTCTAAAAGGATATGAAGAAAAATCTTTCAGATGGAGAATAAATGAAAACCTGCTGGACGATCAGAAGATAGTGGAAAGGGCACAGAAATGCCTAATGGACTACTTTGTAAATAATGTGAATAAAGGCACAAGAATGTGTACGGTGTGGGACGCTAGTAAAGCGGTGATGAGGGGTTTCTTTATCCAGCAAAATGCAATTAAAAACAAAATGAGAGAAAAAGGGGAAAAGGAAATCCTAAAACAAATTATGGAAAATGAGGAAAAAAATAACTACTAGGCCCAAGGATGAAAAAGTGAAACAAAATATAAAAGTGCTTCAAACTCAATTTGCGATGATAATTAATAAGGAAGTGGAATGGAATATTAAAAAAATGAAGCAGAGGAATTTTGAATTTGCAAAATGGCAAATCTGGAAAATGGCTGGCTTGGCAAATTAAAAAAAGGAAAGAGCAAAATACAATAAACAAAATAAAAGTGGAAGATCAAGATATTGAAAATTCGAAGGGAATTAGGAAAGGATTTGTAGATTTTTATAGAGAATTGTATAAAAGAAAGGGGAGAGGTAATACAAAAGAAATAGAGGGCTATTTAAAGAAGAAAGAGGTGCAGAAAATATCAAGTTGCAATAAAAATAAATTGAATGAGCCAATCGAAATGGATGAAATTATAAATGCAATAAGAGAACTTAAAAGTGGGAAGACACCGGGACCAGATGGATTTAGTGCAAGATACTATAAAGAAATGAAACACACCCTGTCTGTACCATTAAATGAAGTGATGAATAACATTTTAAAGAAGGAGGAAATACCAGAAACCTGGAAAGAAGCCTATATAATTTTTATTGCCAAACAGGACTCAGATCTGACCCAAGTGAAGAATTACAGGCCGATCTCATTATTAAATAATGATTACAAAATGTTCGTAAACATTTTGGCAAATAGGATGAAAAGAATTTTAAAGGAAATTATACAGAAGGATCAAGCAGGTTTCCTTCCTGGTAGACAGATGAAAGACAACATAAGAAATATAACTGATATAATGGAATATCTGACTAACAGGAAGGATAAACAAGCTATGTTAATTTTTGTGGATGCGGAGAAAGCCTTTTGATAATATTTCTTGGGAATTTATGTTAAAAAACCTAGAAGTGATGGATATGGGCCAATCTTTTCTAAATGGTATAAAGGCAATATATTCCGAACAAAGAGCAAAACTAATTGTTAATAACATAATAACGGGAAATATTGCAATAACCAAGGGTACAAGACAAGGGTGTCCTCTATCAGTTGGTCGTAATCAATATAAAGTAAAGGCGTATGCTGATGACTTGGTTATAATGATAGAAGATCCTATAAAGAGTATTAAAGAAGTACTAAAAGAAATGGAAGAATTTGGACAGGTGGCAGGGTTTAAATTGAATAAGAAAAAAACCAAAATAATGGTGAGAAACATAGACCAAGAAATTAGTGAAAGAATACAGCAACAGACAGAGATTGAGGTGGTAAAGAAAGTGAAATATTTAGGGATTGTATTGACTTCCAGGAATATTGATTTGTTTCAAAATAACTATGTACCAGTATGGAATAAAGTTAAACGAGATTTAGAGGTGTGGGGTAGAATGAAATTATCATTTTGGGGAAGAATTGCAATGATAAAGATGAGCGTGTTACCGAAAATGTTGTTTTTATTCCAAGCAATTCCAATAATTAAAGGAGTAGCAATATTTAAAGAATGGCAAAAAGTAATTTCAAAATATATCTGGCAGGGCAAAAAGCCAAGAATAAAATTTAAGCTGTTAACAGATTTAAAAGAGAGGGGAGGCTTTGCCCTGCCAGATTTGAGGTTATATTATGAAGCATCATGTATATGTTGGTTGAAAGAATGGATGAAATTAGAAAATACAGATTTGTTAGATTTGGAAGGATATGATAATAGATTCGGTTGGCACGCGTATTGATGGTACGAAAAGAAACGAGTGCATAAAGGTTTTGAAAATCATATTTTTAGAGGATCTCTGATCGAGGTATGGGGTAGGTATAAAAAACTACTGGAACCAAAAATCTGACATTGGCTATCACCATTAGAGGTGATGAGTGTTAAAAAGATCAATATGACTAGGAGGTGGATAACATATGGGAGTTTAATCGAGAAAGAAGGAAGTAAGTGGAAAATGAAACCATATGAACAAGTGAAAGAACATGTAAATGATTGGCTGCATTACTTTCAGATTAATGAAATGTTTAGAAAAGAGGTTGCAGAAAGAGGCTATTTTGAAAAAGAATCTAGGTTTCAATGAGAAGTATTGAATAATGAAGTTAAAAATTTGTCTATGATGTATAAATTATTATTAGAATGGCATTTGAAGGATGAAGAGGTTAAATCAGTTATGATTCAATGGGCCAAAGATTTTGGACATAACATTCAATTTGATGATTGGACAAAATTATGGAAGGAAGGGATGAGATTTACAGCATGCACCACAATTAAAGAAAATGTTATGAAAATGATATATCAATGGTATATGACACCAGTCAAATTAAGTAAGATGTATAAGGTGAGTAATAAATGTTGGAAATGTAAGGAGAAAGAAGGGACATTTTATCATATGTGGTGGGAATGTAAAAAAATGAAGTGCTTCTGGGAAATGATATATAATGAGATAAAGAAAATATTGAAATATACATTTCTTAAAAAACCAGAAGAATTCCTATTAGGAATTTTAGGTGGTGAGATAAAAAGGAAGGATCAGAAAGTATTTTTGTATGCAGTAACAGCAGCTAGAACTCTGGTGGCCCAGAAATGGAAACAAGAAGAAATGCCCACGATTGAAGAATGGAGACCGAAATTACTGGATTATGCAGAACTGGACAGATTAACAGGGAGGATTCCAACCGACGGGACCAAAGATTCACTGAGGACTGGAATAAATTTACAGAATATATTAAAAATATTTGTGATAATGATATAACGTTTGTAAGTTTCCAAGACGCTCTGTAAGACGGTTTGGTAGAAATATTGTTTAAATAATATGGTAAAATAAGATATACATAGTGCAATATAAATGAAGAAATGTGAAGATATGTAATAACTACGGAAAATTATCAGACATGTTGATGGAAGTCTAAAAGAAAAAAGATGTGTGATGGATTCTTAATGTTTAATTGTGTTATAAATTTGTTTTTATTGGAAAATTAATAAAAATTATATACAAAAAAAAGAAGAAGATGGTGGCAGTCCAGTTTCAGGCATGCTTAGAGGAAACTGAATACTTGAATCCATTCTAGTGTGGCTGGAGGCCTGGCCTTGACATTGAAAATGCCCTGGCTGGTGACATTTGTTGGGAGAAAGGGGGAGAGCTACCATGCTTGTTATCATGGATGTAGCTCATTACAAGACTACCCGCCTCTTTTATATTATTATTTGTTACTAAGAGTATAACTAGACCAACAATATGGTACCCTTCTTCCTATGTCTGCTTAACCCTTCCCCACTGGCTACTTGAGGAGTGGGAAAGTCCACAGTGGCCTGGGATCTGGTGTGAGTTCCCTCAGTCTTCTCATCAAAAGCCAGAAGTGGGGCATTATAGTAACCACCTCATGTGTCCACCTCTGGGGAGGTCAGCAATAACTCACAAGGTGTCAGTGAAGTTAAGTCTTTATTCAAAGAAACAAAGCAGCTCAGGCCCAGTGAGCACAGCAACTCTTTCCAGCAGGTCTTGCCCCAACGAGGCAGTTGTAAGGACTGAAGGTCCCCACCTTCCCACATCTCTCCAAGTCTCCTCCCCCCGGTCCTTCCCAAGCAACCTGATACTTCTTTGCCTTGTTTGTCTTTGCCCCTCCCTCTTTATCCCTCTTCAGGTTCTGGGAGACCGGGCGGAGGGGAGTTGTTTGTTGCAAGAGGGGGAGATTCCCTGGCTTCTTCAGAAGCCTGCCTGATCTCTGCCTCTTGACTCCCTTTTTCTGCCGCAGCTGCTTCCTTCTCACTAAACCCTCCTCCCAGTCTGCTCCCTCTTCTCCCTCTGACTATTCATTGTCCTCCCACCACTAATCCCCTGGCTCTGAGCCTTCTTCCCTTGGGGGTTCCCCAGGCTGGTGCCTCCCAACCAGTCCATGACATCGTGTCTCTACAGAGTAACAATAATTTATTACTTATACCCCATCTAGTACTCTTGCAACCCATACATGCTCTCTCTGTCCCCTAGTGGAGTCCCTGGCAACACGCCACTTGTCAGACCTCCACCCTCACTGGGTCCTTCTCAGTCCTTTGATTTACATTAACATTCTCGCCATTCACTCCTAATTCAGGTCTTTTTTAAAAAACAAACCAGAGTCAAATCTGAATACCACCTGCTATCCTCACCCTTGCTGTTGACAGAGGTATTATCTTAGCCATTACACCATTCTCTTTTTCTTTCCAGGAGAAAGATATGGCAAATGTGGCAGTTTAAATTCTCAGCCTCTGAAGAAATTTGCCCTTTTCTGGTTCAAGTCAGTGTTCTTCACTTAGCACCTTGAGGTTCCATCACACACCAATATGACACCATGTTATTTGAGATGGTGCCTCAGAAACTGAAAATAAATCATTAGGGAAGGCAGATATTCAGGGTATTTGCTAGCTACACATTTGCAGCGTTAACCCTTCTCTCGCATGCATGGTGTCCAGCACACCGTCTGTTTTTAATAACAGGAATCAATTCCATCCCACTTCTCAGGGCAATGGGTTGCTTGTTCCTATTACTAGTCAACAACTCAACACTATTCTTTTTTATATATATTTTTTACTAACGCTACGGAAAGAGAGAAACCTAGCACATTCTAATAAAAACCAAACAATTGTTTGGAAATCTGATAATGTGCTACAGTACATTAGCTGAAATGTAGGCAGGAGCTGTGTTAAGAGAGTTGACCTTTCTCTACAATACCTTCTGGGAGAGCTGCAGAAAGACAGGAATGTTAAGAGACAGGAGAAGAATTTCTAACAGAAAAGATGGCATAAAGTTACACACAAAGAGGAGAGAAGGCAGGATTCAAGAAGATTAGATCACTTGGAAGTGCCTTAGGGCCACTGAAAACGTTGCCACCCTGCGACTCGCGTGAAAAAGCAGACCACTCATGTGACAAAGCAGACCAGCAGTGTTTCCTTCACTACACGGTGGGAAGGTATCTCACAGTTCATCATGTGATTCTTACAGATCATGTGGAAAGTTTCCACATCAGCACCACCTGCTGGATGGAGAAGACACCACAAGGTAGAGTCCATGCAATGAGTTTTAGCATAGAGTAAGACCGAGTGATGACTGGGAGGTTAAACATGATACAGTACTGGGGGTTTTAAAATACCGTAAATTTCGCTCTATAACACGCAGATTTTTTCTCCTAAAAAGTAAGGGGAAATGTCTGTGCGTGTTATTGAGCGAATGTGTGGTCCCTGGAGCTGACTCGCCGGAGCGCAGGGGCAAAAATAGGCAAAAATCAGGCAAAAATAAGATCGGGGTCAGGCGGAGGGAAGGCGGAAGCTGCTGCTTTCCTGCATTCTGCCTCAGGGTCTTACTGCCCACCTGCTTCTGTTGCTGCGTTTGCTCAAACTCAACAAAGAGCAGGGAATCCCCTGCCCTCCTGGCAAGCAGAGGGTTAAGGAAAGGATCGAGTCCTTCCTTCTAATTCTTTCCTAGTCACACTGCATGCAGGCTCCAGCCCACCACCTCCTCCTCTCCGTGCTCTAGGGACTCGCAGGCAGCCGATAAACATGCAGGTGGGGGAGAGAGAGAGAGGGCTGGCTTGGGGGGGGGACTTTTGCCTTCCTTTCCTCCCCCCCACCCCGTTAAACTCCTCCCCTGCATTCTTAGCCAGCTGCTTCTCCGCACACCCCTCTTGTGCTTCTTGTCCCTTCTGTGTTTTTCCTTCCCTCCCCATTTAAAACGTGGTGACAAAGCACGGATCCACATGGATCCTCAGGATTTTTGCATTGGGTCACCCCAAATTCACCATCAGATCACATTACATGTCCATGGCTACAGTCTGTACCCAAAAAATCACGCACCCACTGTTGCCTGGGGCTGCAATGGTGCAAAAACGTGGTTACAAAGCATGGATCCACAGGATCTTTGCACTGGGTCACCCCAAATTCACCATCAGATAACATAGCATGTCCATGGCTACAGCCTGCACCAAAAAAAATCATGCACCCACTGTTGCCTGGGGCTGCAATGGTGCAAAAACGTGGTTACAAAGCATGGATCCACAGGAATTCTCAGGATCTTTGCATTGGGTCACCCCAAATTCACCATCAGATCACATAGCATGTCCATGGCTACAGCCTGCACCAAAAAAATCATGCACCCACTGTTGCCTGGGGCTGCAATGGTGCAAAAACGTGGTTACAAAGCATGGATCCACAGGAATTCTCAGGATTTTTGCATAGGGTCACCCCAAATTCACCATCAGATCACATGTCTGTGGCCACAGCATGAAGCCCAAAAATGATACATCCACTGTTTCATTCAGAATGTTTTTTCCCTTGTTTTCCTCCTCTAAAAACGATGTGCGTGTTATGCTCAGGTGCGTGTTATAGAGCGAAAAATACGGTACATACTGACAGGTGATGGTTTTGTCAGACACATCTACTACTTTGGCCACCCTCCTTATCATATGACTAGAATATACATCTCTAAATATACTGCTGTCAATCTTTTTTTCTATTCACATGTATTGTAAGATGCCATTAGTGGTAATGTTGGATGGTTGATAAATATCTGTTTATTAAATTAAACTCTCTAGAAGTTTTATCAGAGCAGATTCAAGAATCCCTGCCCATCCAATGGTTGTATTATCCTATGTTCACATGTAATAAAACATTTCTGAGAAAATTGTTGGTCAGATTTTGAGATCTGTTGACAGCTGCTGCAATTTTCCTTAGTTGGCGAAAGACAGCCTTACTAGAACCCTATCAAATTGGAGGTATTTGACACTGGGGGATTCTTAGGGCTGGGCCAAGATATTTTGCTACCTAAGGCAAAGTATAAGACAACACTTCTCCCTGTTCCATGTACGAAAGCCAACTAGATTGGCAATTGAATCTTACTTTGACGCTGGCAATGGGGCAGGGCTCTCCCTTTCACCTGACGCTAAGATGGTGAAAGTTAGGCCACTACTCTGTCCACTCCCCACCCCTCAACATCTGCCACTTGAGGGGTCTGCCTTACTCCGTCTGATTACAAGGTTGGCTGATGGAATTTTATGTACTATAGCCTAAATGGATGATGGGTCATACTAGCAGTGTGGAAATGGTTTGCATTCATCAAGCAATCTTCTAAAGAACAGCTCACCCAGTGTTGCTGTTGTTTTATGTGGTAAACATAGGAGGTTCACCCTATGCTGGCGTCATGGAAGGAAGCTGGTGTCATGTAGTGAACAGCATATTGGGCTTTTGAGGGGGGGGGAATCTGGTTTCAGTTCCCTGCTCAACTATGAAAATTACTCGGTTTCTTTGGACACATTGACTCTCTCAGTCTAACCTAACTCACAAGGCTTTTGTGATGCTAAAATTTTGCTTCCTTTCATCTCCATGAATAAATGTTGGTTAGAAATATGACAACTAAGGCTATGCAGTTCTGCATCTAGTATGTGCTTTATTTAAAATTGGCCAGTTTAATAGATAATCCAGTGCTACAGAACAAGAAGTTGTGATGATGGGCCTCTCTCTCAAACAGTGGTGGCTCCAGTACAAGCCCACTGTTGTTGTTTTCAAGACCTAATTGTTCTATTGAGGTCATGCAGAATACATTTCTCCAGAAGCTTGTACCTGTTGTGTGGATAGTGACAAAGTATAATAGTTGGTGACCATACTGAAAACACTATTCTCCAAATACATAACAATTCTAAGCATTTAGATGCTTCTTAACAAAAGCTACCTCACTGTTTTATATGATTTCTGTAATCACTGATTTCTGGGATTTAGGGAATAATACCTTAAACACAGGAAACTGAAGGTGAGTTAGAGAGAGAGGAGCACTTCTATGTATTGTAAAAAAAACCCCAGAGATGCTGATATGAGCAGTCTTACAGGATTTTTATTTTTACTTTTTTGCAAAAGCTTTCGTGGAGCAAAATTGCTACTGGGTTGCATAGCTCTAGGTGAAGGGCTTGTTGAGCATGACCTAAATAGCCTTCTCTCTCCAACTCATCAGGGACAACGTGTCCTCCTAGTTCCATGCCAGTATTGCTAGCTGTCCAAGACATCTCATGGGTAAACCCCCAAAGCAGTGACCTTGTGACTATACGCCTGCCAGACCTTCCTGCTAGCAAAAAGCAGCTGCCACTCTTGGCAAATGAAATAGCCCTTGCAGAGTTTCAGAGCTCCTTTCTGAGGTGGCCATTTTCCATATTCTCAGACTCCTGAAAGAAACATCACTTACAGTATTTACACTTACTACTCTTAGAGAAGATGTGCTATTTTGGGCAGTGATCTTGATTCCCTCTTCTCTTTTCTTTTTAGGGATAGAGATCTTGAAAGTTCATCCTCTCCCCCTCCCCGCAATAACTGATAGTGGCAGCCATATTCTGATGTAAGTTGTAGCAATTTTTTTCCTGCATTCTATAAAACACTTCTTCATAGTTTTAAAGAAGCCAAGGGCTACAATTCTTTAAAATAATAATAATTGAGAATAACATTTTGTCCTGTTACCTTCTTGTCAGATCATTCAGAGAGAAAGAGGGAGGGAGGGAGAGATATAACAGGTAGAGAGATGTGACGACTTAGCACAGCCCAATGTGGGTGTATTTCAAGCATTAATTTTCTTTAATGAAATGTAATTGCATTAACATTGCTTAAGTGTATTAATGTTTTTTAAACATTATTGATTGTTAATAATAAAGCTGCTGTCTTTAAGCATCAACTGTTGATAAGCTATCTGTGGAAGTCTGGAGTCTGGAGGACAAGGGTAATTTATACTTGCCAAGTCTCTTAGAGCAAATTCCAAGTACATTCAGATTTGCATATCCAGTATTATGGAGGGTAATTAGGTGTAGACTAAATATTTATTCCTTTTGCTGCTTTAAAACACCAGTTGGAACAAGGTTTTCTGACTGGAAATGAGCTATAAAAACACTGGAAGAAGAAGGGTATACCTCTTTAGGTCTACTATAGCAGCCTGCCAAAATTTTAAACTCGGGTCCTTGTAAGTCACACATTCCAATATAACTTGCAGCTTTGCTCATGCACAGCTTTTCTGAAGTTAATAAGAGTGCAGGGAAATCTCCTTTTAAACTGTGTTTGGTTTAGATACAATGTATGTGTATATGTATGTGTATTAGTATGTTTATGTGGGGGTCATGTAATGGATTAAATTTGAAATTCTAAGTACTGTACGCATTGATGACTGAATTGGCTGTTATTTGGTTACACGAGAATTGTCTAGGGAAAACCAAGTTCTGTTTAATACTAAGAGAGAGGACTTAAAATTACACTTCTGATTGGCTTATTGGGCAGGAGTTCTTGATTGGTTGGGAAAATAGTCTGATGGAGGGGGAAGAATTCTATGGCATTCAGATCTGATTGGTTGAAGGATAAGCTGTCTGTAACACAATTAGGCCTATTCTACTTCTGTTGAGAAAGACAAGAAGGAGAAAAAAGAGTAGAGGAGGGGAACAAAGTCTGGAATGGAAGACAAGAAAGAGACTAATGAAGCTAGAGAAAACTGGGGGTATAGCCTGCCCCAAAAGAACAGAATACGTGTCTTAAATCAAAAATTGGCAGTGAGGCTATATAAAAGAATTGAGCAGTGGGGTGAATTCAGCAAGTTACTTCAGAGCTGACCAGAGCAAGAACTGCCAGAAAACCTGGAAAGCACAGAAAACTGACAGTGGTGACATTGACTGAGAAAAGAGATGCAGAGTGATTGGCATATAAGTGCAGAGAGTCCACCAGTGCACTCAGAAAGATGCAAAGTGCTCATCTTCAGGCCCTTTAGGGGCCCCAACCCAGGCCAAAGGTGTTATGCTTGGGAAAGGCGGACTACGAGAAATGACTCTTCTAAGACCCTGATTCACTTCCAACCTTTCTTAGAGCAGGTAACTCACTTGGAACTATCCATGGTGCTGCAACTTCTGGCCTGCCTTGACCCACTGGGAACCTGAAACAGATGAACCAAAACATCACCTTTCCTTTTAACCTGCAGTTCACATATACATCCAAATGCTTGAGGGAGCTCACAAAATTTCCCCTTCCTTCCCCAGTGCCCAGAAAATTTCATTGAATCATTGAAAGACAGAAATAGTTACACCTCAGAGGGATCATTCCACCCTGCTGAGGGTTAGCATTTCAAGTTGCAGAACCTCCAGTGGAAACAGTGGAAATATGCCAACTGGACTGGCAATTGAATCTTATTTCAATACTGCCAATGGGAGGGTGTCTTCTTCCACACCTGATGGCAGGAAGCTAGCTGAGGGACTGCAGGGTAGGCTGTGTGAGGCACACACTGTTTGTTCCCTCAACACCATATTACCACTCCCTATCCCTAACATCTTCTGCTTGAGGTGGCTGTCTAACTCTGACTAATGGTAGGGACAGCAGTGCCCCTTCTCAGACATGCAGTTTCTACTGACACACTGGTATATGCAGTCTTCAGAATGGGATGAATGAATGGGACTTTCTCCCCCCCCCCAAAAAAAAGTCACTGTGATTCATACAGCTCAATTTCCAATATGCTCCCAACATTCTTCACTGTCCAGTTTATAATGACTTAAAACTCATTCTATTGAGCCTACACCAGTGTCAGGTGGTCTCAAGATTGTCTCATAAAGTCAGGTCAGATTATTCCTTTGGGAAAACTAGGTTATCAGTGTTACACTAATATGTATGGCTAGGGCATTTTAAAAACATATTTGGGTTTTTAATTTATTTATCCCTTTATAATTTGCTAAGAGTTACATCAAAGATTCATTCTGGTGGACAGGGAGTGAACTGATTAAGTTCATTTATGCAGGTTTATACCCTCATTGTCATTGTCTCCCTCCCCCTTCTTGCAGTAATTTGTCGAAAGCTTGTTGTTAGGTGATATGTAACCTTTAATTCAGCTATTGTTAGCACTTTTGTATGCCAGT
This sequence comes from Podarcis erhardii, assembly GCF_964252035.2. Taxonomy (NCBI): domain Eukaryota; kingdom Metazoa; phylum Chordata; class Lepidosauria; order Squamata; family Lacertidae; genus Podarcis; species Podarcis erhardii. The sequence goes on along the minus strand of NC_138497.1, from coordinate 102,080,492 downwards.
GAAGGGTTCTGAAATTTTCAGTAGGATGTGCTCTCCTAATAGGGAAACTTAATTATTCCCCTAGTACTTCAAAACTATCATTGACATCTGAGTTATATGCATTTCATATCTACTGCGTAACCTTCAGCTCCCAGTCAACAAGGTTGCCTTGCTGTTCGTCTTCAGCCAGAAGAAGCTATTTGTGGTAGCTCTATCCTTATTCTTAGTACAATGGTGATTATTATTAAAGGCCTTGTTTGAGATTTAAAAAGGCTGTGTGCATAAAATTCACATTTGCACTTTTTCTGTTCCCACCTCTTTCTGTTGATTACTCATTTTATTCATAAAGGCACATTAATTATATTGGGTTTTGTTTACAAAGTAAAGGGCAACTCTTCATCTACTCTTAGAGCTTTGGGAAACTTATTACTTTTTTAAAGTCTGCGGCTAATCAGATTATTAAGTTATTAGTAGTAATACTAGTTGTATACCAACCAATGAGAGTATTATCAAGACTTGAGAAGTCTATCATCATCCCACATATATTTTCCAGCTGAAAAGAAGTCCCATGGCACCTCCAAAACCTATTCGTTTCATAAAGTATATACACAATTGGTTGCAAAAAGAACCTCAAAGTGGTTCACAAAAAACGATAAAATTATCAATAAAAAGAATTAACAGTAGTTCAAAAAAAAAAGTTTTTTAATTAAAATCAGCAATACACCAAAAACAGATTAAAATCCACACCAACATTCTAAATATCTGGGTAAATTTCAGGTACTGGAAAGAGTACAGTAAAGGTGGCTGCCGAATAATAATAATAATAATATATTTATGCCCTGTCCATCTGGCAAGCAGTTCCAAAGTGTAGGTGCTGCCACATTAGGAGATCGAGTTCTTGCTCTCCTAATGTGGCAGCACCTACACTTTGGAACTCCTTGCCAGATGGACAGGTTACATATCACCTAACAACAAGCTTTCGACAAGCTTATTGCAGCATAAGCTTTTGTGGCTAGACCTTGTGTTATTGGTTACTCCCCCAAAATGACCTCTACCACAACCTGTGTGTTAGTCTTGAAGGTTCCAAAGGACACTTTTTCTAGTTTTGCTCCAACACACTTAACAAGACTACCAGCTAACCACCATTTCTTGGAGAGATGATACATCAACTCTCAGTAAAAGTGAGTGTGTGCTAAGCTGGGCATAGGTTCAGCTCCCCGATTCATCACTGCCCATGTCAAAACCCTGCCCTTTAAAAAAAGAAGTAGGAGTGGCGGTATGGGTATCCACACCTGGCACTCTTCAATCATTCTTTAAAAAATGTTAAACTTTGAGAAAGGAGGGAATGTGGGGGAAATACAGGGTGGCAATAGGTGGGTGCCCCGTACGAAGTTAGAGCACGAAGCATGGCAATTCCATATCAGGCACCTTGTTATCAAAGCCCGTCTTTTCTTTCCTGCAGTGCAATTGCTAGTGTGGTAGCTTTGGCAACAGAATGCTAGACTTTGGCCTGATACAAAAAGACATATTTTCTATTCCTTGATTGCAGGTGAATGAGCCTGCATCAGGTACCACCAACCAGGATATGTGCCGCTGAAAATTGTGCTTGAGAAAGTGCAAACAGCTTCTCCATGTGGTGCAGAGGGGATGAAATGCAGTGAAACATTTAAAATTCATTTAATGGGAATATAGCTAAGGAGGAAGGTGGGAGGAGGATATGGAAGAGATCACAGTATTAAAAAAAATATTACTTTTCTCAGCCCTCTACCAGTCCAGAGCTTAATTTGTGCTGGAGCTTGTTGAAGCTAAGCCCCAGAATCTGTTCTCAATACTGTGAAGGACTCTTCAAATAGATGATTTAATGTACCTCTGAGTTTATACAGAGTACCTTACTTCCAGGAACCTCCACACACTTTGGATTAAGAAACAGCATTCCAGGGCAGATGGCGTAGCTTCCAGGCTGGCTTCAATCCCTGGCGTGTCACTTTTAAGAAGTTTAGGAAGCACTTCTCCAATCTTAATCTGGCCCCAGTTGCCTCCCTGCCATCCTGTTGGAGTAGCAGAAATGGACTATCTGATTTGATTGTAGTCAAAGTTACTAAAGCAGATGAAACAACATCAAAGTTGCTGAAGGACATTATTCGTAGTCAAAGGGTGCATGCTTGTATCCAAACATTTAGCAAAGGAAATGGATGCTCACGTTTGATTCACAAATTTAAAGGGCAATGCTTAGTTCATCTCTACTTAGATATTGCAAACAACTTAATGCCAAACAGATCCCTAAGTGTTTGCAGAATTTATTAAGCCTTAATGCATTTCAGAGGAAACTGATGTTTCTTCATTCAGAGATTATAGGTCCTGTTAGCAAATTTTGAGACTGCACTAGGAGTTTTAAACTTCACTTTGTGATTTATTATTTACTTCAGTTTTTGTATGCATCTCAGGTCAAAAGGGACTATCATAGTTTAATTGTCTGAGAGATATTTTTATAACATTTTTCTAGCATATATTAATCTATCAGTAACAATGCTAACAATAGCAACTAAAGCAATTCTCAGTGCTTCACTTATTCATCAGTCAGTGGAGCTGTTTAATGCAATCATGAGGCTGTGCTGGAGATTTATAGATCTAAATGCAAGTCAGACACATTATTGAACAGAATTTGACTGTTCTCACAGCTCTTCTTACTTGAAAGCATGAAGTTATGCAACATGTTGTGCTACCAGGGATCTGTTTATCTTGGAACATGATGAGGCACAGCGCTTGAGCATCATTCCTCTAACTCCAGTACAAGCTTGTAACATGGGCTCCTTTCCTCTTCTCCCACAAAAGGCCTTGTTTGTTCTGTAAAAAATAGAGGGTTGACTGCTGTCCTTTAGGTGCCTGTGTTCAAACTCCTCGCATTTCTGGCTTCCTAAGTTGTATTTAGTGCATAGTTGCAGTATGACATATTTGCTTCTTAATTACATACAACTGACAAATGCCTTTTAGACACAGGTTCCTGTCCCCAAGACTTAATGTCAGTGTTTCTATGCATGCTGAAAACCAGGTCTCACATATGTTTAGTGGCCTGTGATTTTTGAGAGAGCAGGGTATGGCACACAGAGACCTGCCGCCTTGTATCTCAAACTACAGTTCCCTGTACAAACCATCAGTTTTAAGGTGGCCAGGTGTCCTCCTGCATGGAAGAAGATAGGCCTCCATTTCAATAGCTTCTGACCCAACATCAGTTCAAGATGAAGAAACAGAAGAAGGGAGAACAGGGGCCTCACAGTTGCTCATTTGTAGCACCTGGGCAGCAGACTGAGCAGGGACTTTTTAAATTGATTTTAACTAAATGTGGGGAACCTGTGCTCTCCTCAGATGTTGCTGGGCTACAGTTTCTGTTATCCTCATGGGAGTTGTCAGTCAGCAACACCTGAAGGGCCAACAATCCCCTGCACCTGATTTAAATTTCAGTTCCCCACCCTAGAAGACCATCTCACTCTTTTCATATCCAGATGCAGATACCATCTCATCAGAAGATCCATTCCATTCCGTCCAGTGAAGGAATAGTACTTAGTTCTCCCTTTGCAACACTTGCCTGGGCCATGATGTCAGATTCACAACATTCAGTGTTCTATGCCCACAGCAGCCAGTGATACAGAGCAAGGACAGGGAAGTGAGGTCACAACACAAGGTGAGTTTTGCTTGATACTACAGAAGGGAGCTACTACACACAAGGTGGTTGTTTTCAGTGGGAATCGTGTTTAATCTGGCCTTTAGAAATGGAGTGCAACCGTCACAGAAATTTTGGCAGTTTCATGTGAGATATATTTGTGTGGCTGAGGTAGGGAGTGACTTGGAGATAAGAGAAAGGTAACCTTTGCATGTGAAACCTGAAAGTCCTTTCCTTACCTGGCCTGGGAGGGCAGGGTGCTGACTGACCCCATTTACAAAATCTGAGGTTGCTGAACAGACTCTTGGGTTGGGGTATTGTTTAGGGGGTTTTGCTGCTGTTATTGATATAAATTTTT
>NC_138497.1:101841497-102071497 GCF_964252035.2 Podarcis erhardii | reverse complement strand
TTACTTATTAAAGAATGTGGATGGAAAGCTGACTTGAACACATCATTGCTGTGCTGGAGACATGCCATAGTTGCTAGCTAGTGCTGCAAGAAGCCTATGTCTTTTATACAAAACAGCTATGTGTAGTAGCAGCCATCTCCCAGTTCTTCTACTGAAGATTCAGCTTGTAATTTTAATTCTAAAAAGAGTCATTGGCTGCAGTCATGCACCCAGATATGCATACTTAAGTCCCATTGATTTCCCATAGAAGTGTGTGCAGCTGGGCATAGGATTGCACTTAAGTGTATTTATTAATAGATTTAAGCAACTGTGTAATTAAAGGGAGAGCTTGCATGGCTTGGTTAAATATAGGCAATGATTTCACTAACATCAATAATACATTGTGAGTAACACGTGCCAGGTATTATTTTACTATTCAGCCTCATTAACCAAACAAGGGTGGGTTCTTTTGTTTGTTTATTTTTTGGCATCTTTGACTTCCTCAGACTGAAAGTCATTAGCAGTGACAATACATAACACACACTGATGAATTGTCTAGTCTTAAGTGGTTGATCCATGAATCAACCTAGATCAGGCTGTTAATTAAAACAACTATAACTAATGGTATAGTTGTTTTAATTAACAGTCTGATTCTCCACCTGGTTACACCAAACACCTTTGACATTAGCCAGTTTAGCCCCACTGAACTCAAGAGGAGGTGGGGGAGAATGAGGGAGAGAGAGAAATGAACAGTGAAATCTTATGTATGTTTGCTCATAACTAAGTCCTACTGTAGCCCTTAGGTATTCCAAACAGCGATAAAGTGTGCTATCTTGCCCAATCACCTTCAAACCTATAGAACAGAAATTTTCAACCTTTTTGGGTCCATGGCTCCCTTGACCAACTACATTCTTTCTGCAGCACCCCTGTGGGACATGGGAGCCCAGTTATGTCACCCCTTGACTGCAGAGCTGGTAGCCTCTCACCCTTTTTTGAACACCCAACCTTGTGGAGTATTCCCTCAGCTTCCTCTCCTCTCCCCTCTCTTTGGAGGTCCTCCGGGCAGCCTCTGCTTCAACAAACAGCTGTGCACACCTTTGGGAGGCAGGGACGTGAGAGGGCATCAGAGGAGGGAGGGAGGGAAGGAAGGAGGGACAGAGGCCCGTGTTGCCTGTGGCACCCCTGACCATCATTTAAGGGATCCCAGGGTGCCATAGAAGCCACTGCTATAGAAGATGACCGTTGGTAGCGTGGAGCCTTTATATCTGTGGGTGCGCCCCTCCTACCTGCGTAACAGAACCCTATGTAATTGCTGGGTTCTGAAATGTGTGGACAACGGTACCCACTGCAGACAATCACCTCCCATGATTAGGAAGGCAACAGAAACAGTGATGGAGGGATGAAGCTAGTGTGTTTGTCCTTGCTTTCTCTCCTCCTCCCTCCTATTTCCTTTCCCCTATTTGGAGTGCCTAAAAAAGGCCTAATGTCCAGGGAAGCTTACTTCCTAGCAAGTATTTTTACAGCCAAAGTCAAGTACTATAGTTGACTTGCATTATAGATTGGATTGTTTTTTAAATGATCTTCATCTTTATTGCCTTTATGAACAAAATTTGTATACCACTTGCTCAGTTTAAAAAACCCTCCACAAACACCTCTAAGTGGTTTACAAAGGACAAATGTATCTTTCTGTATTTAATTTTATTCACTAAACAAAGCCTACTGGTAAGGGAGGGCATATATATTTTTCTCTTCCAAGATCCTGATCCTGTACTTTTATCAACTATTTGATCTGTGGGTATTTGCGGAAAGTAATACTAGAAATAAGTAAATATATTAATGCTATAAATAACATCAAAAGAACCTTTAAAGGCTTTAATGGACCAAGCTTTTTTCTTTTCTTTTTTACAACTCTATATGAGATACTTGTTTTATTTATTTGTAAAATGTTTATATACCACTACATCATAACAATCCTAGTGGTTTACAATATTATCCATACAGTCGTACCTCGGAAGTCAAACAGAATCCGTTCTGGAAGTCCGTTCAACTTCTGAAATGTGGCTTCTGATTGGCTGCAGGAAGCTCCTGCAGCCAATCAGAAGCCATGGAAGCCCCGTCGGACATTCAGCTTCCAATTTTTTTTTGAAAACCGGAACACTCACTTCCTGTTTTCGATCGTTTGGGAGCCGGAACATTTGACTCCCAAGGCATTTGGGAGCTGAGGTACGACTGTATATTTAGAAAATGAAATCAAAGGCCACCCACTATTTATTATGGAAAGATGTATTCTTAATTTCCTCCTTCCTTCCTTTTCTGTACTTGGGAAGCCCCTAAGGAGTAAAATAAACAGATTCATTTAAGTAGGAGCCTGGGAAGCTGCCTTATACTCAGTCAGATCATAGGTCTACACTGACTGGCAGCAGCTCCCCAGGGTTTCAAAGAGGGGAACTTTTCCAAGCCTACCTGGAGTTGCCAGGGGTTGAACCCGAGACCTTCCTCAGGCAAACCAGTGCTTTGCCACTGACCTACTGTTCTTCATCTATATATGTATCCTACATGCCCATATCATATAATAAAGATCAGGAGAATTTTTGAACAGAAGTATTCAGGTCTTGGTGTTATTTAAAGACTCCTAATTTTTAATGTGCCTTTTGGACTTTATTTAGCTATGCAAGATATCACCATATTCAGTATTTTATATATATATATAATAAACATGTCTAGTCAAAGAAAGCATTAATGAAGCAATTCCCCAAATAAAACAGCCCATCATATCTGAGTTGCAGCAGAGAGAAAGTGTGGTCTTTGTAGTTTAATCAAGATCACAAGACTTGTTTTGAGCGTCTGTCATCTTTAATTTTACGGCACTTCATTTCAGAGTGGGACTGCCAGGGTCACATGCAATTAAAACACAGGCAAGATTTGTCTTGTGAAATCTTCACATAAAAAGTAATGTGTTACTCTATTTTAACTTTTCTACTGAACTCTGTGAACTCACTAATTACTTTTCCCCCTCTTGTCACCTTTTTGATATGACATGGATTTTGCTGAAGAGGGAAGTTTGGAATATTTATCTCCAGCGCACGCGCACCCCCCCTTTCCCGAATCAAGCATACGATTGAGGATAACAAAATTAAAGCCAAGCCGGGGGTGGGAAGAATTGTATATTAGGGTGGGTGGGGGAAAATCTTGAGTATTGCTGCTACCCTTACAAAGGGACTAGTGGATCAAATCCAAGGGAATAACCATTAATCTGCTTAACAAGGGCAGGTAGGAGAAGAATAGCAAGCTGAGGGTTTTATTGAGGCCAATCTCATGAACCCATGCTTAGTCTTTTTTTGGGGGGGGGGGTAAAAGAGACTTCCGTGCGGTGGACCATGAAAAGCGATAAAGACCGAGGCCTCTGTGCTTCCTTTATAGCCCAGGCTCAGTTGTTGCTGTGTTGTGGCCATCGGTAAATTGCACAGACCCTTATTAAGCTTATTGATAAAGAGCTTAGGGGAAGTTCCATTCAGTCCGTGGTGCCTGCTCCTTTTTGTTCTCCTTGCCTTCCCAGTGCACAAACCCTCCTCTCTTTGTATGGGGAAGAAACCTTTATGCTCCACCTCAGGATTCTGGACCACTGCTCTCTTCATTTGGGTTGGAGAGGCATGTGGGAACCATAGAGCAGAAAGGAGAGAGGAGCAGAGCTGGCAAAAGAGCAGGGGGAGGGCGCACGGGCTTATTTATATGTGCCGGAGACACCTGGCGAAGGCCTGCGAAAACAACAGCAACCAGACTTCATGCTTCCCAAGAATCTTTTATATCACTCTCCTTTCCATGCAGCTGGAATCCATGGGGATCCGGGGATTATTTTTGATACCTGTCTAAAAGAGTTATGTCTACCCCGATTTCCACCCCGGCTTTCTAATTAACGGCATTGTATACAGGAAACACTCTCTTTTAATACCTGCATTCTTTCAGTAATAGCCCGGTGAAAGAAAAAGAGAGTGTGGAAAATTTGGTTAGCAATTTGCCCTTTTGAAGTCATCTTGGAGTTTCCAGTCCTAGCAACTGTGACCTGAAAACTGATTACTGTTAAATAGGGGGGAGCCAGGCTGGCAGGGTGGAGAGAATGGCTGGCACTTAGAGCTTCAGCAGACAGGACTGGGAAGTCCCCTCCATGTACCTGTTTTTATGCTGAGAAATAGTGAAAGAGCCCCTTTTTGGACTTCCTTGCATTATCGCAGGTGCTTCCACCTCTAGGTCACCGTCTTCCTAGCAAAGCGCCTATGTCCCTGCATTCTCTCTTTTAACGTTGCTTTCTTTTGGGTGGTGTGAATACAAGAACTTGATGGTGAGATATAGATGGAACACATAAAAAATAATAATTCACAGCCCCAAACAAGAGGCATTAAGGCAGCCTGCCCCAGCCTGCCCCCACCAACTGTTTTGGAGCCCCCAGTTTGCAGGGCCTGTGATCAACAATGATGACAATTGTAGCTGAAAATTTTTGGAGGGTTCCACATGGGATCCCCTGGGTATATATGATGGAAATGATTTGAGAGATGAATCGCCCATTGTTGTTGTTGTTGTTGTTGCTGCTGCTGTTATTAAATTCAATTTTTATCGTGCTGGCATAGGCTTTGTACACAGTTAAAAACAGACACACTGAATCCTGGGAACTTTATGTTTGTTACGGATGCTGGGAATTGTAGCCCTGTGAGAGGTAAACTACAGTACTATGATTTTTTGAGGGGAAGGGTGCTCTTTAAAGATGCTTTAGATATATGGTGTGTGATGGGAGTTGTAGCCCAGAACAGCTAGATGGCACCTAGTTGGTTGCATTAAGGAGTGCTACGGAAACGATGTTTGAGGAAACACTCAAAGCCCAGCTTTAAACTGCAGGATATTCCAAGGGAGGGTGAGATCAATTGCCTGACATCCCTCACCGTAATACCAGGTGAAGTGTTTTCCTTTGCCTGTGTGGTCTGAGCTCAAACCACATGAGCACAAGCACAGGGATTTGCAAGTGCCAGCGATCAGTTGTTCGATGGTGCGTTCAAACCCTACTTTAGGCAGGAATCCACCACTTTACCTGTTCCACACCTGACTTTATATATGTCAGAAGATGTTGGGCAGGGGGGCATGTCTTGGTGAATCTATTCTAATGGGTCAGATTAGGACTGCAGCTGTGCTTTGTTAACCCCATAGGCTAACAGTTCCTCTTTGTGGATTGCAGGTGCTTTCAAATAATACGCTTTCCATATTGCAAATTAGGACCCACTTGTGCAGGCCTATTCCATTCATTTCCTCAAGGCTTTCCCTTTTCCATTCTGTCTTGTAGAGGATACACATCAATGCTGTGCATCAGCAACATAACCCCAATGGAAGCTTAAATCTTCGTGATCTAAGCAAGGCTGATGGAAAGATCTATGGGTACTACAGTCACCGTGGGTCAGCTATGACACTTCCCTACAAAAAAAGGAAGGCCAAACAAGCTTTCTACAGCACAATACCTCCCACTGCATCCTCCTTCAGTTGCAAGGGTGCAGGTGGGGAATTATCATTGAACTTTGTGAACATATAGCCTACTGAAAGATCCCAGCATAACTGGGTAGGGTTGCTTTTCCTCCAATTTCATACTGAACCACTAGATTCAAATTTTCATTTTCACAACAACAGTATGGCAAATTGTCATCTTTTTTGCGCACAGCTGTCTCGGTATTCTCATAATTTGAATGATTCAAGATCACTGTTTGGCAGCGTGAATCACAGCATGCCCCCGTGCCTGCCTCTTTTTCAATTATGTCTAAGAGGAAGACTGCTGGAGACCCATTTTTTCATCTTGCACAGGACCCCAAAAGTGCCAGATCTCATTTCAATATAATATGAGATGGTATGTTGAAGTAGATGTTAACAGGGTGCTGAAAGAGACAATCTATGGGGAGAAGATCAGGCATTACAGTGTAGGGCAGACACTTTATTAATGCACTTTTTATGAACACAGAATTAGCATCACAAACAGAGGCCCTGTCTTTAACATATTGATCCCCATTTTATTGTTATCTGCACACCTACACACTGGATCAACATATTATTTTGCACTTTAAAAAACAACAACCCCACACAAGCATGTGGGAAGTCATGTTTTAGGCTAAAGACAGAATACACACAAGTTACAGAATAAGGATTAAAGTTTGATCCGATCTATGTATACTCAGAGTTATATCTCATTGTGCTCCATGGGAATTGTTCCCATTGTACATACAATTTCAGCCTGGCTGCAGTTTCATGCATGTTCACTTGGGAGTTAGCTCATTGGGTTCAGTGGGTCTTACTTCTGAGTAAACCAAAGGCCAGTTGTACTCGTCCCAAAAAGGGGGGGGGGGTTCATGCAGTCTTTTAAACAGCTCAGGACTGCAATACCACAAGGACCGCCTCTTCTCATGTGAACCAATCTGGACCCCGTGACCATCATCTGAGGCCCTTCTTCATATGCCCCTTCCACGAGACCCAGAGGGTGTCAACATGAGAATAGCCTTTTCTGTGGTGGCTCCCTGCTGGTAGAGTGTTCTCCCCAGGGAGGCTCACCTGACACCTTTGTTACATAGCTTTAGACGCCAGGTGAAAGAATTTCTCTATAACCAGGCCTTTGGTTAATTAAACTATATATGGCCTTTTAAACAGTGTGTATGGTGGTCATGTTGTTACGTATTTACGTATTTTTATAATGTAAACCGCCCTGTGATCTTCAGAAGAAGGGCAGTATAAATTTAATTGATAAAGGATATAAAAAAATAAGTGCCCCATGTCCAGTCCCCATATCATTGCCCCCTGAAAAATGCAGCCTTGTGTAGCTGATGGCTATACTTTGGTAAACTTAACCAATTCCTTTAAAATAAAATAAAAATGCTGTCAGGATTTAGGGTCAACTTGCCATTTGTTTGAATGAGTGTGCCCATTTCAGTGCCTTAAAACATTAGGGAAGGGATATGTAGCTTAGTGATAGAGCAAGTGGAGTGGGCAAGTTTCAGTTCTTGGCGCTCCCAGTTAAAATGATTGGGGGCGGGATTGGTAAGCAATGGGGAATCTCTGACCCATGGGGACTAATGCAGCCTATGAGGTCTCTAGATCTGCCCTGTCTCCCCAGGCCCCCCCCTAGAGTTCACCTGGCTAGATTAAGTGTGGGAAGGGGAGCTGTCACATTTAAAATGATCAAACTTGAGAATTAGAACAACACTCAGCATCTTTCTGTTGTTATTTTTAACAGGCAAATGATAGCCACATCCCCAGCATATGAAAAATGCAGCTGATACGGATGCTGAAGTGAAAATAGAAGCTGAAATGCATTTTTGTACCATTGCTGGAAGCCTGCAACACGGTATGGCTCTACTAAGTTCTTTTGTCTTTATATTGGGGGCTGGGGCTGCACCTAAGAGTGTGCAGTTTGCCCTATTCCAATGAAAGCAGCAGATACATGCATGCAGAGGAATGTACATGTAGATCGGCGGTACAAAATTAATTAGGCAGCACTTAAGAGTGGCATTTGGCCTCTGACACCCATCAGAAAAGAATTTTCTGGACCACAGCAATTGACTCCAAAACATGGTTCTATGAGAAATAAGAAAGGAAACCATTTATTAATAAAACATTCATTGCGCCACAGGATAAGAGATCTTTCTTTATTGTTTAGCTGGCTCATTTATTGTTGATGTCTTTCTCACTCACCCAAACACACACACACAGACACCGCTGAATATGCAGAGTACCTCTAAAGTCCTTTTGCATTTTTAATAAGGGTTGGGGTTTTTTTATATAAAAAAGATACTAGTGCAAGAAGAAGAAATCGTAAGCTGGCATAAATACTTTATAGCACTATGGTTTCGGAAAGGAAAGCTCACTGGGAATTGTGGTTAAAAAGAAAAGCAGTTTGGGGACAGAACATATACCTGTGCTGTGTTGAAGGTGTCTTCCAGTATATTTATATTTCCCTCTCAGCTCCTGTAATTTAGGTAAATGGGTCCTAGCTAGTAGTGTTTGAGTGGAGAAGGATAACGTATTGCAGTGTGGGCTCACCCTTTCCCATCAATAAACAAATAGGAACATAGGAAACTGCCTTCCTGGTATTCACCCAGCTGCCTTTGAAGACTGCTCAAAAAAATCAACTGTCTCAAAGAGCTGCAGCCAAATTGTTGACTGTGACTGGTTATAGGGAACATACAACTGCCTTATGTTCTTATGGGCTTGAAAACATTCTCTGCTTTAGGGTGTGATCAGCTCACCCTCCCATACACCCTCCCATAGCCTAAGCCATGTGTGGTTCTCTACAAAACTGAGAGCAACATCTTTGACTGGGTGCTCCCCCTAAAGAAAGGTCAACAAGTTCTGGAACCTCTTTTTCCAGAAAAAAAAGCCCTGGAGAAGAGCAATGGAAGAACATGGGCCAAAACTAAGAAAGAACCCCTGATCCAGACCCACGGGCAGCTTGACAAAATGGCAGAAAGAATGCGGATTGATGAATTGCCCTCTGTTTTAACGCTCAAAATGTCCGTGGGCTATTGTTTTGTCTGTGCCACTGAAATAGTTTCATGAATCATTATTGAAAGCAAGGGGGCCCATTGCATTTACTGCTGCATTTTAAGGGAAATGGAAGGGTGGTAAGAACTGCTTCACATTAAATAAGCTGAAAACTGTGCCTTGTAAGCAAGGAGTGATGATTCTAAATCCACGTTAGTGGCTGCGAAAGTAGAACCAGAGGAAAGAAATGGGATGGGATGGGGAAGATAAGTTAGTGATCTTAAGGAGGCTCGGGGTTATAACAACCAACGAAGCTTCCTTCCTTGATATCAATAAGCTTTAGAACATAGAGGGATTTAACATATAAAGGTAATAAGTTACACTTGCTAGAGTAGGATTAAAAATGTATGAGATATAAACCTTCCTTCATGCTTAAGGCTACTTCATGTTGAGACAAGATTATCATGTGGCTGGAGTTTGGATGAAACACCCCCATTGGGCACTTGATGAAGAATCACACCTTTGCATCAAGGCAATGTTTTCACATAGAGGGGGGAAGAGAGCGGGGAGAGAAAGAAACAGCAGACAGGAGCATTAAGTCATGTGGCTTTCTCAAGGAGCCACTTGTGCTCTTGATGGCTGTGAAGATAACATGCTTCACTACACAGTACAATACTAATCATATGTACTATCATAACAGTACTAGACCAAATAGCAATCCTAACTATAATATCATATATTTAATTAGTGCAGGGATGTAAACTGCTACTTTTGGCTTATTAGCAGAACTGTAGGCTCAATCCTGCCTGCAGTTATCTAAGCAACTCCCAATAGCTAATGAGAAGTAGAGAAGAGGAGCAAGTTCACAGACTATAGTTTTTGTTAGTGAAAAGGGGAAACAACAAACACAAAAGCATTTCTGTGCAATCAACATTTCTGCATATGAAACAAAAATTGTAAAATTACTTATTACTCAGGGCTTTTTTCCCTCAGCTGGAACTTGCTGGAACTCAGTTCCATCACATCTCAGGCGGGTGCCGTTGCCATTATAAGAGAGCAAGGGAGACGTTCATGGTGAGTTCTGACACTTCTTTTTCTAGAAAAATAGCAGTGTTATTATCCATTAGCATTTTAGACCACATGTTTTGTTTGGTGCACAAAAGGTGCACATCATCATGGGTAGGTGGTTTACTATATTCTAGCCATGTCTGTCTGTCTGTCTGTCTGTCTGTCTGTCTGTCTGTCTGTCTGTCTCTCTCTCTCTCTCTCTCTCTCTCTCTCTCTCTCACACACACACACACACGCACACGCACGCACACACACACACACACACCCCTTCCATGCAGACAAGCAGGATACATTATTACACTTCAAGAACACCTTCCAGCCAGGCATGGAGCATGGCCAGTGCATGGTGTGGCCTGGGAGGAAGAGATGTGGCCTGAGGAGAGTGCCAAGGGCCAGACAGATGCCTCCTCCTTTTTCTGTACTATATGATTATGCCCTAAGAATGCCCATCTCTCTGGCCAGTTCACATTTTACAAACACTGAATGAAAGTTGTTGCAATAAGTTAGGGGGATGTACTGAATCAAATGACTATTTTTTTTGGTGGGGGGGACCACCTTCTTCTTCTGAGGCCTAGTGGCTGGAGAGCACTTACCCTGCCAAGGACACCCCCACACACTGGTATGCCTGTAGATGCTGGTGGTGGTGTGCCAATGATAAGGTCAGAAATGAAGCACTTTGAGGGGCAGGTCTGAGTACATCATGGATGGACAGAGTCATAAGCTGCCTTGTTTTCCCGACTCTCTCCTAAACAGTCCCTGAACTATTAATTTCCTCCCATGACAGTCTGTGCTTGCCCTGGCTTCTCCCCTCACCCCAATAGGATGTCTCTCTTTTAGCCATGCTTTATGTCAGCCCAAGATTCAATTTCTGACATGAGCACTGCAGTTCGGCTGATATTCTGAACATTCTTATGTCCAATTCTTTCTGATTTAATTTCTGTCCGGTAGGAAATGGAAGTTCAGTGAGTCTGTACACACTTTTTTGGACACAATATTATTGATTTGTCTTGTAAACTGCTTTGAGGGTTGGTTCCCACCCCCCCATCCCAATCAAGCAGTATATAATTTTTATGACCTATCTACAAATAAATAGGTAACTTAACAACTTCTTGGGGTCGGAATCTGATCCCAGCCACAAAAACACCCCCTCCCTCTAGTCGATACTAAACATTGCCAAGAATGACAGAATCATCCACATGTTCAACAAGAAGGTAATCATGCCATACGTCACCAACCCTGAGACATCTTACAACTGGACATGTGTATCCTAAAGTTTTACTTCTTTCTCTTAAATTGTTCTGACTGGTTATTACTTGGTGTCTCTTTCTTCATTCTCGCCGTTCTGTACTAACATCGTGGTTGCTTAGTCCTTTTTCACTTGTGGATTCTGAATATCTTACCCATTAATCCTGGTGCTTGTAGTTGTTTAATGAAGCAGCAGCATCCTTGTACATTTATTTTCCTTGATGATCATTTTAAAACACAGCTTCAACTGCTTAACAACATAGTAGGCTGAGAAACGGTGTTGAACAATGACATTGTAATTCCTGACTATTAGATTTGATACTTGAGACATATCTCTCATACACAGCAGATTTATGCATTAATCCTATATTTGGGGGGGCGTTAATTGCTCAACATATTTGCTTCTAGATCTGCATTTTCACACATTTTATTTACATGGTTTATTTTTCATTTTATGAACAAATCGATAGCCAGGCGGACTCTTTTACCACACTGGATTAGTTTTATTTATTCTCTTTGAACTTGATTAAAAAGCTGTCAAACATAAGTCTACATTTTATCAGCGGAATACTTTTACAAAACAGGGTAGGGGATGTGTATAGCTGGAAACATACATTTCAGAATAAAACAATATTTGATATATTCTAGACAGTTACCCTTTTGTTTATCCATGACAACTGAAACTAACCATCAAATGTATAAATTGATTCAAGTCTAGCCAAGTAATCCTAAGGGCATATGAAAAGGCTTTAAAAAAAGTTCTTTCTAGATGAATTTAATGCAGTTCACCAATAAAGCATCTTTGGGAGCATAATAAAAATTTCTACAAAACATGACATAGCTGGGGAAAGAGCAAAGTTGGATAAAGTGTTGGAAAATTCAAAATGGATGTTGCATTCAAAATGAGCAATTGGGTAACTTGATGCACTGCTGCTGTTGCATTTGAAACAATGAGGCTCAGGGATTAATTTCATTCTTAAGCTTGCAAATGAAACATTTACACCACCCCAACCTATGATGATTTAGGCTGAGTTTTTCTTATAGGCCTGTGTGAAAATCTATAACCATGTTTTGAACCTGTAGCTTTCATCATTCGACGTGATCATTTTCCACACAAAATTATTTTGAGTGTACATACCTGTTATTAAGTGATAGACTGCATCACTACACCAATTTAATTGTTCCAAAAGCCAATTTAAACCCATTAACCTCCAACCCTGCTTGTCTGGGAGTGCCATTGCATATGCCTCTAAGCTATCTTTCATCTGGATTTGGCGAAATTGTAAAATCCCAGCTGTAAAATGAAGGCATGCAAAATGGCAAAGCCCTGGGGGCGGAGTGCTGGCAGAGAATGATTCATTCAAAGGGTTAATGCTGAGTACATATAAGCAAATATTGACAATGTATTTTTATTCCAATGTTTGGAAATTTAAAGACAAAATTGTCATTAAGTTTTCACAAAACGAGGCATCTGTCACTTGAGGGGAGAAGAAATGTTTCAGAAAGATGTTTACAGAAATGTAAAAATATTAGATTCAAAGACAGATGTGAATATATTCAGTAACACTCCCTGTCTGTCAGTCTTTCTCACAGTTGAAGATCTTGGTGTACTCGCTTAACATTAGCTCAACAATCTGGTTTTGGTATAGCATGTTCACTGCCATGGAACCTGTCTCTTTTTCAGGCCGAAGGAGCGTCGGTCCAAAAACAATCCCCAAACTCTGCTGTGACATAAGATTCACGTTCTCCTTGGCTGCTATCCTGGTGGCAAAAAAAGAAAGGAATTGGTTAAAAAATGAATTAAACTAAAAGGAAAAAAAAAACTTCACTAAACAGAAAATGCAGTGGCGCTCTCATTTTTCAGTGGTGCTTCAATTATAACTAAAATCTTGATTTAATTATTAGAGAGAATGAAATAGAAGTGAGAAAAAAAATTGAAATGTTGGCAATATGATGAAAAAGGTCCATCTTATGGTGGAAATGATATTTTTGGATCCAAGATAGTGGATAAACTCTATATTATTTCCTCTTAACAGGCACTGGAGCCCTTTCTTCGTATTCTCCTTGGTGGTATGTTGAAACACATTTCTTCTCCTTAATGTCCTTCATGTTCTTTCTCTTGTGGGAGCAGATCACTGTAATATTACCGTATTTTTCACTCCATAAGACACACCTAGTTTTTAGAGGGGGAAAGCAAGAAAAAAAATATTCTGTGCAGAGCATGTAAAAAGCAAGCCAAGCGAGAGAAGCTTACATGGCTTCTCTCCCGCTTTGCGTAGCTCTCACTTTGCTTGCCCATCCCTCCTCCCGCCTCACTGTAAAAGAGGAGGAGACACCACAACAGGTGCTTTGCTTGCTTTACAGCGAGGCGGGAGGAGGGATGAGCAAGCAAAGTGAGAGCTACACAAAGCGGGAGAGAAGCCGTGTAAGCGGCTCTCGCTTTGCTTGCTCCTGTCCGTCCCTCATCCCGCTTTGCTGTGTAGCCAGCAGAGCAAGAGGCGCTGCAGAGCTCTCGCTCTTGCTTTGCTGGCTTCAGCAGAGCAGCGCAACACAGCACCTCTTGTTCTGCTGGCTTCACAGCAAAGCGGGAGGAGGAACAAAAGGGAGCCCCTTACACAGAGCCCCTTCCGTCCCTCATCCCGCTTCGCTGAGAAGCCAGCAGAGCTAGAGCGATAGCAGCACAGCTGCTCTTGCTCTGCTGGCTTCACTGCGAGTGACAGACGGGAGCCATGGCTCCAGCAGCGGAGGCATCCCTCAGCTCGCGACTGCAGCGGTAGCCGAGGGATCCGTCTGCCACCCAGTGCATTCGCTCCATAAGACACACAGACATTTCCCCTTACTTTTTAGGAGGAAAAAAGTGTGTCTTATGGAGTGAAAAATACGGTAGGCAATTGTCTAGACATGACTTATGACCACATGCTGGTTTATAACCAACATCAAGCCAGACCTTTAATCCAGAGCCACTTCTTCATGTCCCTGGTATTCGCCTCTGCTGGGCCACCTTTCATAGAGAGCCTGAAGCTGCAGGTGGACTGGGCCCAGCCCTGCACCCAGATCAAGTGGAGTGGGAGCTGCAGGGCAAATAGTTTTAACATGACGAAATATCTTACTGCCGAGGGGGATGCTACCCAGCACAGAGCTGCAATAAGTTGGGTCCCAAAACCAGGATGTACATCTTCTCAGATGTGCTCCTGCATGAGTCATGTGACTCACAGAACTGAAAAGAAACACTTTTTTTTCAGGGTGAGATTGCAGCACCTGAAATGGCTGCCATACTCTTTCACACGGAAAAACGGGAGTCCTGGTTTTTACCAAGATACTTGTGAGGTATGGAATTGTAATTGTTTCGATGAATTCATTGTTGGAGTTATTTGTATGTTATCTGTGTTTGATATTACAATGGTTTTCCCCACAGTGCTTTTGGTATTATTGTGAGCTGCCTTGAGCTCAACAAAAATACAAATATTAAATCACCAGGTATTCAGGGAATATTTGTCATAGTGTTACTGATGTACCCCCATGTGGCCACAGGAGTGACAGTAGCACAACTCACTGCCATCTTCGCTTGGCCTCCTGGGAGATATTTTAACACTGGGTGGATAACAGTGTTTCTTTCGAATGAGATTGCATTCTGTGTAAATGAAGATGGTGGTAGGGCTTGACTCCCATCCAAAGTAGTACCGCTGCTCACCCACTACTAAAACGGCATCCTGGGCCCCATCTGGTGCTAGGTCTAGCCTGTATGCTGCTTACTACCCCATGAGTGTTCCAAAATTCATGTAGAGTGCTAAATTCAGTGGGGGGCTGGGCTTCTAGACGGTGTTTTGAGCCCAGTATGATATTCGCAGTCAGGCTGTCTTCTAGGTGATGCAATATGACCATTACAGTATCACAGAATTTTTCTTTTCTTTTTACATTCTCCACTTGAAAAGTGTTAACATTTGAATTGGCCCCAAACAGCAATAACTTACAGTGTGAATGATTGCTGATAAACAATTGTTAGCACAGTTCAAGCAGCAAGGCTTTCAAGAGTTCTCAAGACAAAAAGCAAGACAATTCCGTTTAAATGATAGGTTGCATTACTGAAGGTTGTCTTTAAAGCCCTAAGACATTTAGGACACCCTTACATTTATAACCAAGAGCTGACCACTCAGTTTTATTTCTCATCCATTCTGCATGTGGTACAAGAAACATGCCCCCCCATATAAATTTCTCTGCAAGGCATCTTATTGAAGAGACATCATAAATGGACACTTTTCAAAAAAAAAATTCCAGAGAAATCAGTATAGCTACCACCTTGCAGCAAGTCAGGGAGGGCCTGGCCTTTAGATTCACCAGCTGCTTATGAACTGCACTCCACACTATGACAGTGCCATTCTAATACGTCTGTCATGCTCCACTGAACAGCTTCAACTTCATATAGAGATGTTTTATTTAAACTATGTATGTAGGGTTGCTGGAGTTGAAAGAGTTTACTACGAAAATGTTATGAATGTACATATATCACTAGCAAAGAATGGGCCTAAGGCTGCAATGCTATGCACTCTTACCAGGGAGTAACTCCCATTGAACTCTGTTGGTCTTACACTGTAAACGTAAGCATAAACTATTCCACTGAAAGGCTTTATTTTAATGAGACTTCTTGATCTTTAAAAATAATTTATTGTTCTACTAAGGGAACACGGATGACAAATGGTATCTACAAGATGGCAACCTGCAACTGTCTGTTTCTGCTAACCTAGCAGAAAGGCTGTATAAAGATTTCTTTCTGCCCTGAACTCTGTTTTCTAGTTTAGAAGCTGCTGCAAAATGGCAATAGAAGAAGGGGGAAGAGGAAAAGAATGATGTATCATCTGTTCCATGCCTTAGAGAAAGGTCTCTTATCAAATCAGTGGGTGGGGTCATGTAGTGAGCACTGCCTTGTGATGGAAGCCTGCCAGTCTTCCAGTTTACCACATTCCCTCAACGCACGAACTCATTTAAGGCTTTAAAAAAAAATCAAAAAAATCAGTAATGCTTCCTATTTATATGTGACTTTTACTAGAGTACAGTCTCATGCCTGTAGCCTTGGTGTCCATTACAAAAAACACACTCCATATGGCACTAATCAGACGGGCTTAATTAATAGTTTCTTAAAATATAACATCTTTATCATAAATGAAATGGAGGCTTCACAAACGATTGTGTGGAGTATGGTAATATTAACTCTGCTCTGCTAATCTGGGTACAGGTTGAAGATGTAACCAATTGGAAAGAAATTGTACCCTCTTTTTTTACTGCTTGCACCTGCCACTTTCCAATATGCAGGCAAGTCTTTGTGTTGGGGGCAGGGGAAGTGCGTACTACTCCTGTGTAGTGCAGGAATGTTAATTGTAGTCAACTAACCATTAATACAAAATCATGGGCTTGGTAAAAAAGACTAAAGAACTGACAATCGTAATAGATCTGAGAGAGATGCTAATGTTTTAAAATATTGGCACCACCAAGAAAAGTTCTCAACAGGGGTTTCAAAGAACCACCTGAAAACTGTTTTACAAGAAGGCAAGATTATATATTTTCTTACCTAAGACATGCACAACCATTTTCACCTCAGTGGGATTACAGGTACAATACCTAGCTTTAAAAGGATGTTTAGCAAGGAATAGCAACTGGGATGTCCCAAAGCTCAGTCCTTTGGGATTTCAGTGCTGCAGGAAATTTCCAAAATCACAAAACAGGTAATAGAACTAGCCCTATTAATATCTTCCACGACAACAACACACACGCAAACATGACAAGGAACTCGTAAGTCACTTACTTGCATCGGCTAGAACAAACGTTAACCAGACACTGGGGTAAAAAGTAAGGTAAAATACCTGGATGGTTACGTCCAATCAAAGATGACTATGGGGTTGTGGCACTTTCAGGCTGAGGGAGCCAGCGTTTGTCCACAGGCAGCTTTCCAGGCCATGTGGCCAGCATGACTAAACCGCTTCTGGCACAACAGAACACTGTCACGGAAATGCCATTTACCTTCCCACCACAGTGGTACCTATTTATCTACTTGCACTGGCGTGCTTTCAAACTGCTAGGTTGGCAGGAGCTGAGACCGAGCAACAGGAGCTCACTTCGTCACAGGGATTTGAACCACAACCTTCTGATCAGCAAGCCCAAGAGGCTCAGTGGTTTAAACCACAGTGCCACCTGAGTCCCTGCAGACACTAAAAAGACCTCTCAGGAGGGAACATAGACCATTGGTATGAAAATGTAAAGGGAAACTGCCCTACTAGAAAAGTTAACCAACAAACTCAAAATAGCACAGGAACAAGCAGAGGAGGACACCTTCACCCTGGTATGGTTCCCCTTTATCACATGCACAACAGGAAAATGACCTATTCAGCTTACAAATCAATATGGCTAGCCTGACCCAACAAACAAGCCACACTGCAATTACCCTAACTGAATGAAACCAACCAGGCTCAGGACACCCTAACCTCTCAAATTATCTATAAAAATAAATAAAACCATAAAGGACCTACTATGTGATGCTGACTAATAATAGGCAATAAAATGAAAGAACAATATCCCATCTCTCTTTCCCCCCAAATGCAAGATATCTATGACAAAAGTGTTTCTCACTAAATATAAACAAACTGTCTATGAATTGAAAGTGGAAACAATATGTGTACCTTTCCCTGTTTCTCGTGTAACACAAAAAACTTTAATAAAAACTATTTTCTAAAAAACAGGGCATATAGCAAATTTGCCATGTGAAAATCTGAATGTGTCCCCCCCCCCCACGCCCCATCTTGGGGACATGAGGGAAGCTATACATGAACCTGCTGGCATCAGACCTACCTGCCACCTGAGGTATGTCAGATGAAAAGAGAGGCCTTTTGTGTTGTGATATCCAAAACAAGACTTGCAATGCCCTCTCATAAGAATGTTGACTCCCCCTTCCACTTCATTGCTGCATAGCAGAAATCGCTTATACTTTAAGGAATGGTTTTTTGCACTGTCACTGAACATTACAGCATCAACTTCCTGGCAAGTTCATCTTGATGGATTTGGGTTCACAAATATCTCACCCATTGGGCACCCCATAGTTGCAGGGAGGAAAGGGCATGTGAAGAAGAAGGAGGAGGAGGAGGAGGAGGAGGAGGAGGAGGAGGAGGAGGAGGAGGAGGAGGAGAGTTTAGATTTGATATCCCACTTTATCACTACCCAAAGGAGTCTCAAAGCGGCTAACATTCTCCTTTCCCTTATTATGCTCTGTATACTTAACAATGTTCCATATTAGCCCGCCACTGCTGGACATATGTACATGCACATAAGTATTTTAGAAGTTCTTACCCTCTACTTGGCCTTTGGTTTTATTTATTTAAAAGAGTTTTAAGTCTAGTTTCCAAGGACGGCTTGCATATGAAAATGCAAAACAACAACAAATATATTACAAAATCCCCAAGCTGTACCAAAATATAAGAACCATAAAACTAGCCATACTAAAAGAGGACTGATTCAACACAACAAACAGTGGTACCCCGGGTTAAGTACTTAATTCGTTCCGGAGGTCCATACTTAACCTGAAACTGTTCTTAACCTGAAGCACCACTTTAGCTAATGGGGCCTCCTGCTGCTGCCGCGCCGCCGGAGCACGATTTCTGTTCTCATCCTGAAGCAAAGTTCTTAACCTGAAGCACTATTTCTGGGTTAGCGGAATCTATAACCTGAAGCGTATGTAACTCGAGGTACCACTGTAATACCATTTAAGACACGTTAATCCTTAATGACCTTGCAGCTGATTAAAACCTTAAAGGACTGCAGCAATTTTTTACTGAAAAGCTGTATGAAATAGAGGCGCCATTAACGGCCACTCTGCAAAGAAAAAGCCATCTGCACATTACATCTGCGTGGGAGAGACATAGTCACGGTGGGGCCACTGATATCAAGGCCCCGTTGCTCAAGTCCCCACTCTCACCCTTCTGGAGTGCGAAAATCACAAGACTTTTCCTTCCTCTGCTACTTTTAACACAGGTATGGTAGTTGCCCCAGAAATTATGAGTGATGAAGAAGACATACAAGCTTCTGACAAACACACAAAGGATTTGATTTTGAGTGGTAAGAGTAAACATGTTACTTTTGCTGTCTGTGTTGGACCAGCAGAGAGTAAAGGAAAGAATAAAATGAAAAGACTGAAGCATTAGTAGAGCAAAGCAAATGTTGCTGTTGTTTATATTTGAGGACTATAGCAGAAGCTATTTCATTTCAATTTCATTGCAGATTATGTATGCTGCCTTTCATCCCAAAAGGAAGTCCAATGCAGCTCACAATAACGTATCAGAAGTAATATATTAATATTTTAAAAGTGCACTGAAACAACATGGGGGGGGGGGAATCAAACAATAAAAATGCTAGAATAACCTATCCAATAACCAGTGTAAGAGAATGCCTTGCATTACAGACCCAGCACTGTTTCTGGAATAAGCCTGAATTGTTTGCACCCATTTGAAGAGAACAATCCTTTACAGCCAGGCTGCTTGTAATTTTACTATAGGTTTGTTCCAGCTTTGCTGAGGGTTGATCCCAGCCGTTGTTACAACAAATTCACCTGCCTACGCAGACTACTGCTAATTAGCAACGTCAGTCTCACAGAAGCAGCACCTGCGGGAAGGGATCCTCAGCCAGAAGCTGGGATGCTGAAAAAGTGAAGGATGGCTATATGAGAAATGCATGGCGGCTGCCTGCAGTAAGTAATAGCTGGTGAAGTTTTCCTGTTGTTTGCTAGGTACAGAACACTCCAAGAACCTAGATCAGGGGTCAGCAACCTGCAGCCCATGGGGATTGTTTAAACGGCCCATGAGCTGCCCCCGAACCGATCTGCCCACTCGGTGAGTCCCCATGCACTGCGCTGAACCGGCACAGCGCAGAGCTGGAACTCACTTCCGCGGCGCTGGAAAGTGCATCTGCGCAGACATGATCCAGCCCATGGAGTGATCTCCACGTGAGTGAACCGGCCCAGATGACCCCGACCTAGATGATAGTCAATTGTCTATTTTACTTCAAACAGTAGAGTAAGAATGTTCCTTGGATTTACAGTTGTGGATAACATAGTTTACTTTACTTGGTGCAGTGAGAGTTGATTAATCTTACAGAAATCCCCATTGGTTCTAATATTTGATAGCTTAACCAGAAGAGGATCTACTATGAAACTTATGAAGCTTAGGTTTCAGGGTCCCTAATCTCAGAGGGGCCCCATAAGCAACTTTAGTTCACATTGCTTTAAGATGTTGGGTATAAAAGACCCAATTTGAGTTGCACAACTCAAAAACTCTAAGGCAGAGCTTTCCAAATTTATTATGTTGGTGACACACTTTTTAGACATGCATCATTTCACATCACAGTAATTCAGTTTTACTAGCAAACCGGAGGTTAAATTAACCCCTTCCCAGCCCTGGGAAGAGTGCGGGAAGCGTTCAAGCGACACACCTACACACAGCAGCCAACACACTAACGTGTCGCAACACACAGTTTGGAAAGTTCTGCTATAAGGCATAGGGAATTTTTATTCACACCAGTGACTTTGACCTGTGAGATCATCCAGTATAGAAATTTTAATCAAAATCTGAGATGTTGTAGTTATTTATGTTTTGTTTTGTTTTGTTTTGTTTTGTTTTGTTTTGTTTTGTGATGATCTGTCGTGGAACAACCCCCTGAGAAATGGCAGGTATTAAGATTCTCGGTCACAGTGACTTTTCTGTACGTTTTCCGGTAAGTTGGGCATTAGGGGTTGAGAAGTAATCTAAGCTTGAAATAAAATCTCGTTTCCAAATATATAATAATGCCAGTTAAATGCATTGTAGGCACAAATATATCTGACAGGAAAAGTATGATCGCCAAATGGGCTGTAATATTTGGACCTCCTATCAATCCTTAAGTTGCTATTAATGGCTCAGGATCTCTTTGAAAGCAAGACGTTGTTTTCTTTATGTGGGAAGAAGTTCAACATTCATACCTTAGCTGTGCCAAATGTTCTGGAAAATAACCTAGTTGTAAGATGTCCTGCCCTACAAAATGATAGTGTTAAGTAAGCAAGTTAATATGTTACTAGAGGCACAGCCTATTGCAGAACCAAACATGCAGAAACAAATAAAGGACATTTAAGAAAAGATGTAACATTTTCTGAATTTGTACCAAAAATAAAATACACAATTCAAAACAGCTAGAGAGCAAACCTATTAATCATCCTAAAAATACACCTACCATGCTAACCATTTTTAAAAATGCAATTTATTCTGTATAAATCACAGTTGGTTTAAAATAGCATTTGCTTTCCAAGCTACTCAGTCCCTACTTTTGCTGGCTTCCTAGGTATAAGATGCCACAAAGGGTCTTGGCTGCTCATGGGTGGTTGGGGGTGGTGGTGGGGGGTAGTTACATTCTTCTCTAGTTCAGATTAAATTCCAAACCAAAGATGTATGAAGATGTTTATATTTGCCTTTCTATTGAAAGTGAGCATTACATGTCAGGAAGTCTTTCTCTTCCAAGTCAAGTGATGTGAACTTTGGCAGCCTCTCCACCTCAACAGTTCTATTTCAAAGAAAGTCTCTTTGAATTTGTCTTACCATAGAAAGTATATCAGTTTAAGGCTGCGGGTGCAAGACTGCATGCTTGGCTCTTGGGGTAGAAATCCTTGTATGTGAAATACTCTCAGTATACAGGCCAATACCATCAGTGACAAGTAGATCTACTCCACCACTGAAACATATACTGTATCACTGATTCAGGAGCACACCATGCACACATCTGCAGGATACAGGTTTTTAATCCATGCAACACTCTTTTTCCCAGAAAGGAGATCTACAGAACTGAATCTGTGCCCGAAGTAACCTTTTCAGAAAGGGAGTCTGAAGAACTAAGGCAAATAGTGTTGACAAGGCCTTATTGACAAATTGAAAATTAGCAAGTCACAGAGTTCTGCAAGTTCTTATAGAACTTGATATTCAAACAAATATGTAACTTGTAACTAAGACTGGCCTCCACATCTGAGGAACTGGAAGTGGCCCATGTAGGACTAATTTCCAAAAAAGAAGAAGGGGGGAGGCATCTGGGGGAATGCAGGAAGCCCAGATAGGTTGCAATTTCTGTTCTGCTAATGAAAAATGAGCACGGGTTCTGAAACAATAAGTCCTGGCTTTATGAAGAATAAGGCAATCAGTGGCTGCAAGTCCTGCTGGTTATATACTACCTCCATGGTCAAGGCATGATACCAGTTGCTGGGGAATGACGGTAGGACATGCCTATTGCACTTATGTTCTGCTTGTGGGCTTCTCACAGGCATTTGTTTTGGTCATTGTGGGAAACAGGATGCTGCACTACATAAGGTTTTGGTTTGGTCCAGCAGAGCTCTTATTATGGTTTTCTCCCTTCTGTTCTTTTCATGTTTCATTGCAGGATTGAAGGATATAACTCCAAACTGCTTGGCGGAGAGTTTTTCCACCTAGCATGGACATTCTTGGTAGCATGGTTGATAAAGCAAATCATGAGGATGATTTCAGTTCACTTAATTAATACAACAGGGTGGCTGAAATCAGCAAAGGCTGGAACTCCAACAATGGGCCATGCATACAAGTGGAAGAAGCTTAGATCCAGACGTGCTTCTTCAAAGGGAAGTCTAGAAGAGAGAAGGAGGTGATTTCTGCCAATTGCTCCTTCCCCCAACAGCCCCTCCCATTCTCACCTCTCACCCATGCTATTCCCTAGTATTTCAGGGCAAATTTGTGGGGAATTGGTACAGGGAAGCTCAGTTCAGCTGGAATCCTTCATAGGCTCATGAGCTATGTGACCACTTTGGTTTTGCTCTACATACAATGAGCACGATGGCAGTGCAAAGTAACAGAGGAAGAAAACCTTGGCTTCAGCTAAACAACCTCTCTAAACAGCAAGAGCATGGTGAACAAATGCATGTGAAAGCCTAATTAGTTCCTGGAACCTCTGTCATGTCTAATGTAAGCATATGCCTCTGTTCAGTCATTAATTAACCCTGGTGAGAATAAATGGCTTCCTTCTGAACATTTTCTTCTACTGGTAACCGGATTAAATGCTAGTTTGCATTCCCTGGAAAAGCACCAATGCCTCTTCCCATGTGGAACCCTTTGTCACTTGGAAAGGTGTTCCGATTGGCTAAAAAATCCTGTTTGACCAGTTGTGCAACTCTGCAGTGGACAACTTCTTGTTATTGCTGTTAACAACTCATTACTTATGTCCCTTTGTCATTTAGTATCTACCAGAATGTCATTTAGTGTCTCTTACAAAATACAAGAGCACTCTGTCTCTCACAAAATGATCCTTTCTCTTAGCAACTGTTAACCATCAGGAAACCTCTTTCCTATAATTGGGCATCCCCCAGACACCAAAATTGTTTAGCTTCTTTGATTCCCCAGGAGGCTGCTGTAGGTGTGTCTCTTTTCTTCAAGCTATCTCAACGCCATAGATGCCTAGGACAACAGACCTCTCTTCACTTACAGCTAGATCCTTTCTCTGGTCTCCTCTCTCCATCTTCTTGTCTCTCTACCATGTTTGTTGTTTCTCTTATGGAAACACCAACTTAGGTTTCTCCCTTAAGGAAGCTTTCTGTTTTTGGAACCACTTTAGGAGGGTTCTAGGAAACCCAGCACTGGTGATGGTACTTAGCTCAAGGGCAAACTATGAAGGCACCCGCCCATTCTATCCACTGCTTGATCCTTTTTTCTGATTGCTCACTATTGAAGACACACAGGCAGATTGGCCACCAACCAATTTGGGCCCAGCTACAATCTTACACCTGCAGTCAGTGGTTCAACTGTGGGACCCATCTCCTTTCTGTCTCCCTTCCTTGAGACAGGAAGTAACTTAGCATATCATTCTATCCTATAACTTGCACCTTTGCAATTTCCCTACTCTTGCTGCCTTCTTATCAGTATGTTTCCTGTTATGTAGTGAAGTTTCACCTTGGGCCAGCAGGGGGATACTGTATATAGTTTTCACTCAGGTCTGTAGATAGTTTTCACTCAGGTCCGCATCAGTTATTTTAGGCGGGAACTCTTGGCTGTTGTTGCTACAATGTTGACAGCCGGCTGCCTATAAAAGCAGGCCGGCTGAGCTGTTTGCAGTCAGTTCTATTCCAGCTTATGAAATAAAGAGCTACTTGGAGAAATCGCTGTGTCGTCTGCTATGTCAACCCACAACTTAACATTTCCCAAGGTAAAGGCAAAGGGACCCCTGACAGTTGTCCAGTCATGAACGACTGTGGGGCCGCGCCACTCATCTCGCTTTATTGGCCGAGGCGTACAGCTTCCGAGTCATGTGGCCAGCATGACTAAGCCGCTTCTGGCAAACCAGAGCAGAGCACGGAAACGCCGTTTACCTTCCCGGCGGAGTGGTACATATTTATCTACATGCACTTTGACGTGCTTTCGAACTGCTATGTTGGCAGGAGCAGGGACCGAGCAATGGGAGCTCACCCCGTCGCAGGGATTCAAACCGCTGACCTTTTGATCGGCAAGCCCAAGAGGCTCAGTGGTTTAGATCACAGCGCCACCCTCTCCCTATGTTTCCCAAAACCTAATAGCACCTCCTCACAGAAGATTTGACCCAACGCTGCATTTTCATTGCACTCACATTAACCAAACTAGGGTCAATGTTTTAAAGTATTGTTTTTCAAACTAAATTATGGGGATCCCATAATGCCTTGGAAGCTTGTCAGAGATTCCTCATGAGAAGATCAGCAATTGCAGCATTCCCAGAAGACAGAAATGTTAGACATAATCTAAGTGTACTCTTGGATCAAGCATGGTGATGGGAAGACCCAACAGGCCTGCACAATGCCCTCCCTGGACTAAGTGGGAAACATCCACCTATTTCTTGCTTATTCTGTCTAATTTCCTATTCATGGGGGAATGTGGCCTCATTTGCTTGTGGAAGGACAGATAATTAGAATCATAGCTGGTTTTATAACCTTTGGCCATGGAGCTGCTGAGCTTATTTGTTTTTCATTCTGTCGTCCAGTCTAGTGAATAACACTGCCTATGCACAGCTGATATGTACATATCCCAGTAGGCAACAGATACTTCTCTATGAATTCAGCTTTAAGTTTTGAAATTTACTTTCATTCTTTTAGTTCCAGACTGCCTGAAGCCACATTTCCTTGCAACATTAAAAAATAAAGAGCACTTAGGTAACAATCTCACTTTGAATCAAGAACTGCAAACACAGAAAGCTTTATCATCAACACAACACATCCAAAAATGTCTTTGTAAAATGAATCAAATTATATGAGTTAATTGATTCCAGGGAACATCAGCAACTGCAGGTGGAAAACGAGTAACAGGATGTTTATTAATGAAGGGCTATTAATCAAAATTGACAATACCAATCCTTGTTCCTTTAAATTTCAGTGCTACCTGCACTGGACATGGACATATTTGTTTCCTTTCTGAATACGGATTTGTAAGAAAAAGAACGATTAACTCTTGGGATTTCAGTTGGAGATAGAAGGCTGTTTGTTTAAATGCTGAAGGAATATCCTAAATCCAATTTGACAGGCAAAGGCAAAGATGCCAGGGGTAATTAATTAGCACTTAATTTAGACTACAGAACAACAGGATATGGAATTGGTGCTCAGTGCCATTTCCCCCTAGGCTCCATCTCATGAGGGTCAAGAGTGTGGCTGTTACATCGAAGGTCAGTAAATAAATTGGGGAAACACATTGAAACTGGACTTTTCACAATAGATATCCTTCACTGTTTCTACTGCCTCTGGCAATCATTGACAAGAAAAGGGCTGTGATTGGTGAATAATGCTGTGCAGACACATGATTTGAGCAAGGTAGAGTATGAACTCACATGTCACATTGTGAATCATAACCTAGAAGCTTCCTACAGAAAGAGTTATCCCAGAAAAAGTCAGTATTAGGGAGGAAAAGCAGCTGGGAAGATCAGAGAAACCTGTGACAGGAGAAAAAATTCATTTTTTACTTTCCTAGATTTGAGGAAATAAATTTTGAAAGGAAAGGAGAAAGGTGGAGGTTGGGGGAGGAGGGAATTCAATCTGCATTATATCTTGGTTATGACTTCTCATTACAATCCTCAGAAGGTGCACAGAAGGTACTGATGATACATCTACATTATACAGACTAGTAAACAACATTATATGCAATATATGACAGGAAGCCTAGGAGCTAGTCTGGTCCACAGTTTCAGGATGACTGAAATGCTATTCAGAGGTTTCCTCAAAAGTGATTCCAATTAATTAATTAATTAATGGACCAAAGTTCTAAATCACATGTGGAGTAGAGAAGGCCTCCTGTAGAAGCAGTCCAGCCACTGATTTGTGTGGAAGCTAGTGATGGATGGTGATGCATTAGAAGGGCCAGGGCCAGGCAGCATCTATCCACCCTCCTCTGTCGTACGGTTTGGGGTATGGGTAGGGTGGGGTGGGTGGTGGGGAGATGCCTGAATAGGGCTAGGGTTCAAAAGAATCTAACAAACTGTCAGGCAAGGGTTAGTGATCATTCGTCACATTTACAGTTTTATACAACGCTGTAATGACTCGTGTATGAAAGGACAAATATTTTCCATTCATGTAACATCTTGCTGGTTTTTCATCTAACACTCCAACTTTAATTATATGATGAACATAACCTGTATCAAATTATGAATATGTTAACATATTGAATGAGTACAAGAAAAATAAGCACCAGATTTTTTTGTTATGCCATACAGGCACACAAAGGTATAGTAAAAGAGAGAGAGGGAGAAATCTGGTTTCCTTGACCACATTGTCATAATATACATATAGAACTGCTTATTGAATCCAGGCTGTGTAGGCAGCAGAAAGAACCCTGGCTCCATACCCCCACAATGCATGGCCACAACAAAGGGCAGGAAAAGAACAGACTCTTTCATTCCATCTTTCTAAGTATTACCAACACAAGGGCTAAAACATTACCTCTGTCTGAAGTGTATCTATGTATCCATGCATAAGTTATTAACTAGGCTCCCTGAGCACTGTTGCTGAAAGTACTAATATATTCAAATTACATTCCAGCTACTGCAAAAAAGGCAGTAGATCAGACAAATGTATTAAAATCACTTCAAACAAAAGGACTCGTGTTTTTTTTCAAAATAAAAATAAGGCCTCCACCCTTTGCTTAAAAAGCCATGGAGCAATTTTTAATAATATGCAAGAACAAGGTCTTATGGGATCGAGTATCGGTCGCAGCTTGAATGTGAAAGGTAAAATACTGACAGGTAAACTATAGCTCATTCTGATACTGAAATTATGTAATTCAAACGGTTTGCAGAGCAAAAGGGAAGAAGGGGAGAATATGAAGCTGGCTGAAATTCAAGCCTGTCGTCTTTGAACTTTGTCCCAGTTCAGAACACACTGGGCCAAATCCAGGGGTTTGGCTGTGAACACCATAAAATCAAAAGGGCTTGCAAAAAATGGTTTAACCTCATGTTCCCTTTCCTCTCAGTATAATAGTTTTAAGCAGTACTATTTTTCTAGAACAAAGAGGTGCCAGAACTCACCATGAACACCTCCCTTGTTCTCTTATAATGGCAATGGCACCCACCTGAGAGGTGCTGGAACTGAGTTCTGGCTGGGGGAAAAGCCCTGACTTTAAGGTAGTGCTTCTATCTTGCCCTAATGAGAATTTTTAAAAAACACAACTTATATATGCTAATGATGGGGGTCTCCTAATGATGGGAAAGCAGCAAAGTCATGTCTGTGTAGTAGCAGTGAGTACTGTTTCATACCATCCCCCCCAAAGAGATGGTTTTTCTAAGGTGAGATCTCGGTGCAAAACTCTGCAAGATCACAACGCCGAAAATGGCCTCTGTTCTCGTGCACACACAAAAAGAAGATATCCCAGTTTTTCCAGGACACTTGTGGGGTATTCTTTTGCACTCAGGCCCTGTTTGTGGCCTTCCCATAGACACCTGGTTGGCCACTATAAGAAAAGGATGGTGTGTCAGATGGGCCATTGCTCTGATCAAGCAGGATTCTTTTTAAGTTCTAAGTAGCCATACCAACAATACCAACATCAACAATCTCCTTTAAACTGAAAACTAATAAACTACCAAAAATATGCAGATACTCTCTCTCAGTGTGTATAAATAGACTCTCAGGAGTTCCATGCTGCCATATAGACTTCCAAAACTGAGCCACAATTCTAGACAACATATCAAAGTATGTTTATAAACATAGCTTTGTAGAATATCAATGATATGCAAAACTGTGTTTATAACTGCATTTCGCTATGTCACATAGGGCAGTCTAACAAAACATATGACAAAGCTGAATGGAGTCATCAAGCCATATATTGTCACTCCCTCTCCTGTCACAGTCCCATCCATGCATGCATCAAAACCAGGAAGCGAAGGAAGCCCACGATAGGCCACTGCAGTTGGATTGATAGATAGACACATAACAACTTTACAAATGTCACATCTGCTCCAGGTTTTGGAAGGCCCTAAATCAAGGAGCCTCTTGCCCTCACCCACCCCCCTAAGTGAATCTACATCCTTACCACCATTATCACCAGCTGCTGTTACTTCTGAACTTCATCATTGCTACCAGGCAGAAAGCCAGTGATGTAGCAGGCTATATTATTTACAGCCCCTCATTTGACCATTGCTATCGCTAGGCTATGGTGAGAGATGAGTGAAAAGGCAGGTTGCAATGCTGAAGAGGAGGAGCAGGTCTAGCAGATTCTTCTGAGTGGGCCTCTGCTGGGATTGGGCTCTTGAAAGAAGCCCAACAGTGCTAACCCTTGACACTAGTCCTATGCAAAGTATTTTCAATATGGTCTGTGGTGTTGACATTTTGGTTCTTTACCACTGAACGCATGTCAAAAACAAACCTGGAAGGGTACCAAATTAAAATGTACTAGCCTCTGCTGTGGACAGACAACTGTGCATACAGATTCTTGTTTATCCTCCTAGTGAATTGCCTTGACCTGGTTTTTAAAGGAGTTACTGCAGCTACCATATCAAAGCAGGTACTCTTCATGCAGAACTTGAGGAGTAAAATGCAATCTGTGAAAGAGCCCAAATGATAGCTTTTGGTTCAGATTCCTGAATGATTTCCAAAGAGAAGACTGAGCCAATTCCAACACACACACACACACACACCCCTCTCCTATTTTGGTAGAGATATATGCATGAAAAAAATACATCAGAAAATGCAAAATACTTGTGGATTTTGCAAGAAAGATCACTAAACTAGAGAACAGATTCCTTGCTCAGTTCTGGGAAAGTATTTAGTTGGAATTAGCCCTATATGTCAGCGACAACTCTTGACAACTGTTGGATTTGCTTTTCTGGCAGTGACCACATCAGTATCAACAAAGTAGGTGGCCACTTTACCTCTTTTCTTTTTTGGCTTTAGAAGAAGAAGAAAAGTGAAACTTTTCTTAGACAGCCTGTAATGATTGCGGGGAGAAAGAGAGATACTAGTTGAGCTCCCTGCAAATTATTAGTGGAAAAGTAGGTCTGAGAAGCATGCTACATCTGAAATATTTTTCGTCACTTGAACATGTGCAGCCCAGAGCCGGCCCCACTCTACCAGTCGAAGGGAACAAACATTTCACGTTCACAGATGCTCTTAATTTGGTGTGGTTTGGAGTGTAATTTAGATCAAACGTATCCATGTAAATGAGTCAAGGTTTTCTTAATTAGGTGCCTCTAAAGAAAAAACTGGGACCACATCAGTAGGTGTGGGTGTGGTGCCCACAATGCTGAAGTCTTTTCTATGACCAAAGGCTCAGGGTTGCTTAGGCACATACTACTGACACCCCCCACCCCACCGCTCCAGTTTCTCAGGCACAATAATAAATCACTACGTGGCACAGACATCAAGACGCTGTTTCACAGAAGCTGCCTAAAAAACACCGTCTCTTTGGCAGATGCCTTAAGGGAGGTCATTGTGCTGTGATTTAGGTCTCTCTTCCCCTCTTTGTATTTCACTGCCAGCGTTTTGTTCCCATTACAAGTGGAGTGCATTCCAGTTTGCAGATTTGCTCTTAACTTTCAAACTAGTCACGTTAATATGAAGATTTGTAGCTCTTCACGAGAAAGAGGCCTGTCTCTTGCCTGAGAACTTCTAATCCTACATTGATCACAATAATATGATCTTGGTGGATAAAAATGAAGGCACTGAAAATGCTGATTCTCTCAGCACATTCCTTGACTTTCTGTTGACTGAGAGGTACTGGGATGCAGTGCAAAGGGAACAGGAGAGGTTATTTTTCCTCACATCACCTGAAACCTACCTACATGTTGTCTTTTTGGGCCAGGGAGCAATTGCTAGTGCAAAATTACAGGTGGCCAATAGCAGGGGAGTTAAGAGTCAAGCCAAAGGGTTTGAGTGAAAGCAACAGCATTTTGCATTCCAATTGGGGGGGGCGGGACGCCTGCATTTTATATAGCCAAAGTATGTACAATGCATATGAATGGTTACAGATAGGTAGCCGTGTTGGTCTGCCATGGTCAAAACAAAATAAAAAAATTCCTTCCAGTAGCACCTTAAAGACCAACTGAGTTAGTTCTAGGTATGAGCTTTCGTGTGCATGCACACTTCTTCAGATAGTGTGGTATCTGAAGAAGTGTGCATGCACACGAAAGCTCATACCTAGAACTAACTCAGTTGGTCTTTAAGGTGCTACTGGAAGGAATTTTTTTATTTTGTTTTAATGCATATGAATGTAAGAGAAACAACAAAGCCTTGCTGGATTGGGCCAAAAGCCCATCTAGACCAGCAGTATGTTCTCACAGTCACCATCAGATGCCTATGGTAAACTCTCAAGCAGGACCAGAGTTGTGCAATAGTGTTCTTCCCACTAGACTAGATGGTTTTCTGGCATGATTCAGTAGGGCTTTATTTATGTTAATAAATCCTGTAGGTTTCATAAGAACCTACCTCATTAAACTGAAATACAGCTGTAGTGCCACACCTTCATCTCCACAGAACTAGGTGGCTAAAATGGAGAACTGTGCTGTGTCAACTATATTGGATCATTCTTATGACTCATTTTGATCTTGAGTTAATACTGAAGTACAAAATGCAAATGTCTCACAACTAATATGAAGGGTTGTTGTAATCCACCATCTGCAGTGTTTCCCAACCTTGCGTCTCCAGCTGTTTTTGGACCACAACTCCCATCTTCCCTAACTAGCAAGTGATGATAGGAATTGTAGTCCGAAAACAGCTGGAGACCAAAAGTTGGGAAACACTGATTCAGAGTGTGGGAACATTGTGGATTGCTTTTAAAATTGTGAGCACAGTGTTAATGGCAATTCAGCAAAATGGATTAGGTCAGGGGTTCAAATCAATAAAATTCCATTGGTGAATGTCCACAGTCAGATCGTTCTAGAAACCATGAACCTCTGCAATCTTCTATACTGTTTCTGACTATGGTCACATTTGCACCATACATTTAAAGCACTATTATACCACTTTAAACCGCCATGGCTTCCTCTATAGAATTCTGGGAGCTATAGTTCATTATGGGTGCTGAGAGTTGTTTGGAGGCCCTGATTCTCACCACAGACCTACAATTCCCAAAGTTCTCTGTGAGAAGGGATTGACTGTCAAGCCACTCTGAGAATTGTAGTTATGTAGGGAACAGGACCGTCTTAGCAACTCTAGGCATGGCGGAAGCCATGGCTGTTTAAAGTAGTATTATAGTGCTTAGAATGAATGGTGTGAATGTGGCCTGTATGTTCTCAGTGCCTTTTGCAGTTCCAGCAGTTTGAATGCAACAAGAACACTGGCTGGAGCACGTTCTCAGTTTTAAAACTAGCTTCCTTCTACTTTCCTTTTTTGCATTAGCTCAAAGGCATTTTAGTGCCATGTGCAAAAACACCGTATATGCAAGGTGCTACGTCTGATTTGATTTGTTCTCTTAAGGTCTGTATAGTCTTTATGAGTTTAGTCTCCTCATTCAACCACATTGGGGGAAAGCAAACAAGCCACTACACACAAGTTTAATATCCATGCTGGACTGAACCTGCAGAAAGGCTGGAGCAAATGGAAATCACATGTGTAATCTGCATCTTTCTTCCCTCCAAAATATAATAATAATGGAAAATTTGCAGACTTCGCTCGCTAAGTGTTCCTAGCTGTCATACAATAGCTTTAATTTTTGATTTATCCACAGCATTCTGTGTATGGCTGCTGAACTTGTCATCACATTGTCATAGCTTCCTTTTGCGTGAGCTACTGTTGCATTCTTCTTACATGTGGGTTGTTGGCTGGGATATATATTTTTTATAATAGGTAAAAATAAATCTCCTTTGTTAAATATAGTTTCCAGAAGCGAGAGATCTTTGCTGTGCAATAAAGCCAGCAAAGGATGCACTGTTTTGAGACTCTGATTTCAGTTGTGCTAGATGCTGCTTCTTCGTGGTGCTTTGAAAATGTGAGAATGAAGCCAGATTTTGAAATGGGGGGGGGGGGAATCCATCTCAGTTGTATAGTATGTTCATGGTTTGGGGGGGGGGGGAGAGAACCCTGTGCTAAACAACCTAGATATTTGTGGAGTTTTATTATTTCCCCCTTTTTGTGATCAATGTTCTCTGCTGTATAACAAGGGGCAGTGAAATTGATTGAAGACGTTATTAAAAGAACTAACAGCGTTGATGGGGAGACAGAAAGGCTGATGATTTTATATCTAGCAGAAAGAGAAAAGATGCTTGGATATGCAAGTGAGTGCTGCCCTACAGCGAAACACAAGTGGCTTCAAAACACACACACACCCAAATGGAATGAACAAGTTTCTGAAAAATCAAAGGTGAATCAAAAGGAATTGGCTTCTGCCTGGGCAAAGCAGCCAGACAGGCCACAGTAACTGATCCACGTGATGAACCAAGAGGCAGCCGCACAGCTCCCCAGACAACTTGCCTGAAAGTCACTGCCAAGAAGCCAGATGCTGTTGCTGGAAGACTCTCTGCCACAGTTGGGCATCTGGGTTCAGTGCTTTCCACTTAAAGAAGAGGGGAGAGTGTGAAGGAGGAGGCAATCTAGATCCTGCCTTTTCCTCTATTACTGTTATAAATGTGATTGACAGACATAAATCTGAAAATCTCAGTGTTGATTTGTACTTTAGAGGAGAACTGTTAAAAACTAATAAATCAAAATAATTTTTAAAGATGTAAAATATCGCCAGATCCCGGTTGGTGTGGCATTTTGAAGAGGTAGAAGCAATCATATTGGCAGAGCCTGATATCTGCTTGAAAACATACAGCAGGGGTGGGGTTCAGCTAGGTCAATGGTCAGGGATGATGGGAATTGTAGTCCACCAAATTCACCACCCCTGACATACATGTCTTTAGAATATGCACATGTCACACTTGACTTGCCAAGTTCCTTCCTGCCATCTTTTGCTTTGCCCCATTTTAACCCTTCTTGGTCACAACTTTGGACCATACTTTCCCTGTTGATGTCTGGTAGGCTATATTGATAAGTCTCTTGCCCATGCTGTCACAAATTTGCTCAATTTGAGTAAAGATGCTAGTAGTGATGCCCAGTGAAGTTCTGCTGGGTGCAGAAACAAAGATGGGGGGTATATAAATAATTAAATTAAATTAAATCAAGTTCAGGCCCAGCTCAGGAGAGGCAAATTTTACAAGCCCCGAACTTTCCTTTCTCACTTGGATTAGAATCCAAGGCCAACAGGATGCCAGAGTCCAAGACACTATGGGAGCTATAGTTTCAGGACCTGCAAACAGTCCTGCTCAACTTGTGCCTATCTGTAAGCAGGGGCAGACTTTGGTAATATGGTGCTCTGAGTGAGGAGATAATTTGATATGTAAGATATATAATAAATAAGGTTGTTATTATAACTATTACTATTATTTTGCGCTCCCTTGGCTCGGACCCCTGTGCGGGGGAACTGCTCGTGCTGCCCCTAATCCGGCGCTGCTGTGTGAACTTGAACACAGCTGCTTACTTTTGTGTCTGCCCCAATTTGATTTTTTGCAATATCCCTACAATCGGAGGATTCCAAAGCCATAAAAACTCCAGACTGGAAAAGACCCAAATGTAACCTAGTGGAAAACTGCCTTACATTTACTCCAAATATATGTGAAGCCCCACTTTACACAAAGGGGAACTGTGATATTTGTTAAACACTTCAGGGTCCCGTAAGGTTCTCTTAAGATCCTCCTAAGGCCATAATGCAGACTTCCAACCAAATTAAGGTCCAATATATGCCAAAAAGAATATAAACACTCTACTACATTAGTTGTGAATGAATCTATGCACCAACGGTAGGCTTCAGGACCTTAAATATACTTTCTGATAAATATCAGAACAAGCTTGATAATGAATATAATTTTATAATGCGAGAAAATTCTTGCAGTGACTGTCCTTGGATCTACATGCGGCACAGTACTCGCCAATCTTGTTTCGATTCAAAAGTGCCCCTGAAAACTTCCAAAATTTCTGTCTCATGTCTGTCCTTGCAAACTATTTACAACAATGGTGGAACTGTTTCTGTAACAGAGGGCAAGCTTTAAACATGTGCTCATCCCAAATGCCAATAATCAGGCTTTTTATTTGCAATTAGAATTCCTATCCAGTCCAAACCTAACAATAAAGAAAAAATTATAATGTTGCACTTACTGCACTAGGAGTACTAAACACCCAAAACACATGGTCTCAATGGATGTGTGGGTTACACTGATAATTTGCAAAGAACATCACATTCTCAGTATGCTTGAACTAGTGCGCAGCTATGGGTGGCTTTGGATAGAGGTGGTGGCCATCATAAGTACTTGCTTGGAGAAGGCAATGGGCACAGCTAGCTAACCACTTGCTAGGTGTCTGCAACAGTATTTCTGTTATTGCGCTGCAAAATTGTGCAGAAAGCCTAGGACAACTCTCCTTGCACTCTCCATGTGTCATGGAAACCAAAACCAAAATCATGTGTTCATTTCTGTCTGATTTTAATTTAATTTAAAATAGAGCGCATCAGTGACAGCGAGAGCATCCCACAGGATGTGGTCAGTAGATTATATCACTCTGGTAACACTGAATGGTGCTGCAAGATAGTGCAGTCTCAAGGAAATAATGACAACACCTTTTCAACAGTACTTATTTTAAATTAAGTTGAAGAACGTTGCAAAAAAGGACCAAAATCCCAACCATTGAATTATTCAAGAGAGGAAGAGCTGTTCCCCTTTGGATCCAAAGATGCACTTTTGCATAAAGAAGGCATCTACCGCTCAAAGAAGGAAAGGCTCCTTCCTTTACAATGTGCACTCTTGCACTGAGGACAAAAGTAAAAGTCCATCCAAATCTGTTCTTCTGCTCACACAAGAACTTGTGTAGCATCTTTGCACAAGCATGAGACTTGCTACAGAGTCTACATAATATGTCATTGGGTGAGCTCTTCTTTCAATCACTCATGGAAAAGCTCATGCTTCTTCGAACTTATGTGAAACATCTTCAACCATTAACAAAATATATCCTGACTGAATTCTGTTATTTGTGTGTTAATCATGTGAGCTACCTGGGAGGCCCTTTTTGGCCAAAAGATGGCATATAAATTACAATAACAATCGATGAATTACACACTCAGAGAGCTAAAGATTACAGAAAAAAAAACCATTATAAAGCCACTATTTATTAAAATATAGTTTAAGTCTGTAGGAGGAGTCCCCTCCCCAATACCATGAAACCAACTTTTCTCCATAGAGTCCGCACGAGACTCAACATACTACTTTCTATCCTAAGTGGAACCAAAGTTGGTTCTTTTCCCCCCATAGCTGAGTACATAAAAGCAGTACCCGCTGATTCTATAATCTCTTCTGTTAGTTCTGCGAAGCAAACATGATGAAGAGTATTGACCATTTCAAAATGGTTTGTCTGCTAAAGCTGTGATGGGGCAGGTATTTTTCTTATTCATAAACCAGAGAAAATTGCCTGAAGCAATGGGGAATGAGGAGGTATAGTTGGAGAGTATTCAGCTTCTCTCACCCAGCTTTGAAAAGGGGAGAAATGAATATTTTTTTTAAAAAAATAAAATACTAACACTGTCCAACCAAGATTGACGAGGAAGTCTAGTTTCATCCTGGGCCATTTATATTGGATGAAGTGATATGATATCTTAAATTTCAACCAGCAGAAAGCTTAGTAGCAGAGCAATAAGAAGAGGACAAAATCACATTGCAATTTAAGTGTCTAACTCTTAATACCTCACATTTTATAGTTAGTAGCTTAACTTACTTTTGCAAGTGTTCAAATAATATTTTCATGGTGTCGTAGTTTGGTCTCGGGAGCTTCTGTACAAGGTCTTTGATGACTTTCACTCTACTTTTGTTGTCTTGAATTTCTGAGGAAAAAAGAAAAAAAGAAGTTATGATCCCAGAACAATATTTGGCTATCTAGCATATTTTGCTTTTTGCTAAGGCTGTCTCAGACCATGAATATGGGTCTCAAGCTAAGATCGAAGTGTTACAACCATATCTATTTTTGAACATTACTTTCTAATGGACTGTATCGAAACACACACACAATGGAGATTTCTCACCCTTTCTCATCTCCTGTTCTCTGAAAAACCTCTCCTGGGGGTCAGGGCTGCCCAGGAACAGCCTGACATGTGCTTCACTAGGCTGTAGTGGAAAGGGGGAACTTCCAGAAATGGGGTGATTATTTGGGGTGATTCCCCTTCCCCAGCATTAGTATTATAATTTATTCAATTTCTTACCCACCCACCAAAACAAGGTTCCAGGGCAGGTTATGGCAATTCAAAAATATAGTATTAAAATCTGTTTGAAACAACTAGTCAAAAAATTAAGGTTGGGTGGGTCCTAAACTATCCCAGGCCTTTTCTGATTGTCTCCAAACTTTGGAAGACACTTCTGGGAATCAAAGAGGGATGCAAGTGAGGAGAAAGGGCAGAGAAGCTTGACTGTGTGAGCAGGTTTCTACTCATGCAAGTTTGGATACAGCCCATCTGAAATGTAATGAACAAACTCTGTGATGAATAACCTCTTTCATGGCCAACCCAAGTTACTTGAAAAACAATTACTATTTCTACTGCAATTTCTGTGCATCCTTCAGCCTGGGGGGGGGGGCAGGGGGCGGGAATGAAAACATACTCGCACAACTGTGGTGTCCATTAATAACTAGGCCTCCTCCCTCCCAGCTAGCGGTATAACTATGCAGGTATAATTATTTCAATATTATAATTTAAATAGAGTACAGTTTAATGTTAACAAATTCCATGTATGGCATTAAAAAAATGGCATCCATCATCTGAGGAGAAACATTTCATAATTTGTTAATCCATTCATTTTCTATGAGAGAACAGAGGTGAATATTTCAAGGAAATATAAAAGCTATGTTTGAGCAATATCACATAAACCTGTGAGTGGGAGCTTCTGTGATCAAACGCTTCCACATGGGGAGGGGGGGCGGAATCCCACATATAAACAACTAGTAAGTCAGGAAGGAAGCTAAACTAGATTCCTTCTCTATGACATGTCTTTTTTAATTGGAGGGGATGCTTTTTAGAAAAGGATGTGGATCACTTTGTGAAGTGGCACACCTCAGACACAGATTTAGCACATCAGTATAAACTAGGCCACAGGTGTCTCTATCTTACTTATTTGCTTAATTACTACTTGGTATGACTTATGCAGACAATGGATTGAACCCATCAAACTTTTAAAATGTATATCTCTGGTGCTTATATACTTCGTTCTGTTCTTATTATATTTTCCATAATACAGTGCCATACTTTAGTTTCATGTTCTCTTGTGATCAGATTCGTAGCTACATTGACATTCTTAGTTCACATCCTGTCCTTTGCTTAGTATCCCCTTTCCTCATTTCATAACTGCTTTTTTTGTAGAAAACAATTAGTCAGTAATGAAAGAATGTGAGTCTGAGACCTATAATCGCCTTTGTGATGTGAAACTTCTTTTGATGATGTGATAACAGTGTTGCTGCTGACTGACTCAGGATAAGCGTGTGTGTTTTTTAATGCGATTGATGGTTTCAAGTCTTAAAATATGGTTTCTGATGGAGATATTTGCATCAGATGTTGAAGCATGTATAGCTCTGCTTTCGTTTCATGAAAGATAAGATAAAATAAATGTTAGAGGCCCCTGACACAGGGAAACTGTTTTACACGCTGCAGGTCTTAGATAACCTGAGTCTTGTTCCTAGCTTCAACCCAGTGCAGTAAAAATAAATAAATAAACTGATCTCATTGCTTAAAACCTCCTCCTGAAACAGTAAGGGACGGATATGTTTCTCATGGTAGATACGTACAGGAAGCCACTGAAGACCTTACAGTAGTTTCATAACTGCAGTGCAGTCCCTTATGTAAGAAGGATTGGCATAAATGGCTTAGATGAGGGATGCTGAACTTGTGGCTATCCAGAAGGTGCTAGAACACCTCCCCCCCCCCACATCATCTCTGACCTTTGGACATGTCAGCTGGGGTGGTGAAAGTCTGGGCTCCAACAACATCTGAAGGGCCACAGTTTCCCCACCAGAGGAATTTATGGGAAAGTATTTGTTCTTGGGTGGGTATATATCTATGTATCTGTTTACCTACCTAGGGATAAATCTGAAACAAAAGCAAATAAATGGAGTGAAGGCTGAGACTATAGAACGGATGACCGCATGTGATGAGTGAACAGCCAACTTGCAATCCACATGTATCACAACTCTGCTCAGTTCTCTTCAGCAGCATTGCAGTGAAGTGCTAAACATGGTGCCAATGTATGAAGTGAAGAACAGTCTGGGGGAACTATTATTTCTTGTGTGTGTTTGATTTTAAGAAGTCATGTATATAGTATGAAAGTGAATAAAGATTCCCCTCTCCTCTCTCTCCTGTCTTTCTTTAGGGGAGGCAGAATAAGCAAATACCAGCTGCCCCAAGAACAAAAACGATGATTTCTAAATCTTTTGACAGCAATTCCACACAGAAAAAGACTAAGGCACAGCTGCCCTTCTGTGTGTGCTACTTACAGCAAAAGTATTTTTAATGCTCCTTCTTAAAAGGGGGGGGGGAGGAATCCCATGGGAAGCTTCAAAATGATAAAAGAATCAAGAAATTGTCTTAGAGCCGATTCATATAGACTCACAGAATGGTAGAGTTGGAAGGGTCCCAAGGGTCATCTAGTCCAGCCCCCTGCAATGCAGGAATCTCAAATAGATTTCCACATAGCATTCAGTATATTTGTGGTAGGTTTAGGCATTTCTGGTTTATTTTGTTGACTACTCCTCCAAGTGGCTCAGTTGGATGCATCCTAGACCAATTTGGCTTGATTGCAGGCAAAATTCAAATGATCTTTTAGATGACTGACTCTAATAAGAAGAGTGAACTATAAAGTAGCCTTATTCATAGTGGATACAACTAAGATTTGATCACAAATTCTGAATAGCAGCCTATTAAACTGTGGAGATGAGGATTACCTTGCCAACAAAGGTTCATATAGTTAAAGCCATGGTTTTCTCAGTAGTGGTGTATGGAAGTGAGAGCTGGACCATAAAGAAGGCTGATCGCCGAAGAATTGATGCTTTTGAATTATGGTGCTGGAGGAGACTCGAGAGTCCCATGGATTGCAAGAAGATCAAACCTATCCATTCTAAAGGAAATCAGCCCTGAGTGCTCACTGCAAGGACAGATCCTGAAGCTGAGGCTCCAATACTTTGGCCACCTCATGAGAAGACAAGACTCCCTGGAAAAGACCCTGATGTTGGGAAAGATGGAGGGCACAAGGAGAAGGGGGCGACAGAGGACGAGATGGTTGGACAGTGTTCTTTAAGCTACCAGCATAAGTTTGACCAAACTGTGGGATGCAGTGGAAGACAGGAGTGCCTGGCGTGCTCTGATCCATGGGGTCACGAAGAGTCGGACACGACTAAACGACTAAACAACAACAACAATGTGTGTTGAATGATACTGAACTATTTTACAGATCTGGGTCTCTTTTGATACTTGACACATTGTAAGACAATTTATATATTTGCTGTTTGATGATTTGATGGACTACAACAATTATTTGGCCTGCATGTTGGAGGGCTCACATAGTAAATGTCCCGTCCTATGAACCATAGCAGTGTTGTTTGCCATTGGAGGTGGGGAAACCTGCTAGGGCTTGGAATCTTCCAGAACAGATTCACAAAACATGGCTTTCTTACCCCTCCCCCTT
This sequence comes from Podarcis erhardii, assembly GCF_964252035.2. Classification (NCBI taxonomy): domain Eukaryota; kingdom Metazoa; phylum Chordata; class Lepidosauria; order Squamata; family Lacertidae; genus Podarcis; species Podarcis erhardii. The sequence goes on along the minus strand of NC_138497.1, from coordinate 102,031,513 downwards.
TCTCGGCAGTCCCCTGCACTGCTCAAATTCTGTTTGTAGCAGATTAGCCATCTCTTGGGAATGAGATATGGTGCAGGTGTGTGCTTTTGCATACGGAGGCCAGAGTTGGCTGAATTCCCCCTACCCCGTGACTTGATCCAAATCTATGTTATGGCCCCATGTAATGTAAAAGATCAGATCTTAATTTGGTCAGAGGGATCCAGCTGTACACCTGAAACACGGTCCGAGCCCTTGTTCAAACAAAGAATTCTGCTTACTGTATGCTTTGCCACACAATTTCACTCCACAGTTTGACTTAATGTTAACTGAGGCACGCTAGACTAAAATGAATCAGGAAAAAAAAATCTGAAAGACGTAGTGAGAAAATGATGTAGAGTACAAGATCCACTGCACCCCCCAAATATATCTCAGTGTTTCCAAATGGAAAATGGCCTTTATTGCTTCCTAGTTTCAAACACAGGCACTGACAAAGCTGTTGAAAAACAGCTAATTCATTGTTAAAGCACAGAAGTAATTTTGCACACCCCTGTTTTATGAATCAACTTCCCTGCTAATTGTAATCTGACTGAAAAAAAGAAGAAAAATAGGCAACATGTGGTACCTTTAGTCAGCATTTCTGAACTGGAAATGATAAACACCTCTGCCTGGCTCTGGCATTTATCAGTACTGAGATATTATTACCACATAGTCTCACAGCATGGTTACTGTTATCATCAGGGGGAAAAAGAGGGAGCTAATCTTAATGGTTTGTAAGGCCGTTACCTGCACTGGTCTGACATTTATCATGCTCATCTTACCACATGGGTCCTCCATAGCAAAGGTATTTTATCTAGAAGGGACATCACTATGAATTATTATTTGCAGCTAGGTAGAAAATTGTATGTTGTAGATACCTTTTCTCATTATAAATCACAGTCACATTTCACCATTTCCCCCACAAAGCTGCTGAGGCCAGGCTTTTTGCCATAACACTCACTCTCTCTTTTATAGTTCCATGAAAATATTGGATATTCTTTCATTAGAAAGGTTGATACTGATCTCTCTCTGTGTGTGTGTTTAAAAAACAATACTTTACAAAATTTGATTAAAAAAAAATAAATTGGCACCAGGAAGGCAAAACAATGTTGATTCATTCACTGATTCATGCAGCATAAGGGATGGAGAAGGGGCAAAGGCACATCCTGTTTTTCTCATAGCACACAAGCTCACTAACAGCTTTCTTAATCTCTGCTTGCTTTCCCCAGTACCGAAAGAGTTGCACCTAAATTGCACCTAAAAAGCCACAGGTGACTCTTGAACCACAATCTTAGTACTGACAGCTTATAGCAAGAGGAATTATTCAAAATGTGCTAACTGCATCAAGCGTGCCATTTTCATTTTTGACATGTAACATATAAAAATCAGAGGAAAAAAAAGGATGTTAGAATGTAGGCTTCAATACTTTGCACATTTATGGCAGACCCCTTGGTTTCAGCTGGAATTGTGTATGTAAAATACAACACATGTAGATAGTGAGTGGTGGAAAACGAACGAACAAACAAAGCATTAACTCTCCTGCGTCTAAGCAAACACTCCGAGTACAGAAATGATGCTTCCAAAAATTGATTTGAAATGGACATGGATGTTAATAGCATTCCACTTTGTTACTGAACAGGAAGTCCAGAGTTTATCTCTCATAACTCCCATTTGCTAGGAATAGGACCTATGATTCCAACCTGACATAAATTCATTATGTTGCAAGGTAATGGAGTTTGACCTCTTCCCCTTCCCTCAGCCCTGCTGCATTATTCATGGCTGATGGGCCCAGAGTCATTTTACCCCACAACCGACTCGTCTTTTCAAGGAGGCTTTCGAAAATGTGTGTGCATGTTTAATGTTAAACTGGCATTCATGGCTCACCTCAACACTTTGTCTGATTTAAGACCTTGAGTGCTGTGCTGCTGCACCTCAGTGTGGTTTAATTAATTTATTTTTTAAAAGAGTATTCTACCAGGCTTCCTAACTATTGAAAGTATTGTCATCTTCTTTCAGATTATTATTATTATTATTATTATTATTATTATTATTATTATTAAAAAGCCTCTCTCTCGCTCCTTGCTTAACGTTTCTTGCTTGCTATTTAGGTTAGGATTGCTTCATATCGTGTTTCCCTTTTATTCCAAGGAAAATCTTGAAAGGTTTTTAACCTTTAAAATATATTTTAAATAAATAAAACAGATGCACGCCTTTTCTTAAGGAGGATATTTTGAGTCACACGTTTCATCTGTCAGCCTGCCTCATTTGCCTCTATTGAAAAATAAAAACGGAGCGAACCAGGTTGAGATTTTGAGTGCTAAAGAAAATGTGAGGCTTCTGATGCTGGCTGCAACCAGACATAGTGTTGGGCAGACGCTCTGCAAGCTCCCCCACTGTGCTGCTGTGCAAGCTTCCCTGCTGGTATGTTTGCTATAGTTTTAATGTCTGTGAAAAAATTTGAGGCAACTAAATTATGCTCTGCCCTCTTGGATGTAAATAAAACATCCGATTTAGACAATTTCTATTGCCCTTCCTCAGTTTTAGTAGTTCTGTGCCAGCCTGACTCTTAAAACATATTCCCCCAACCACTCCCCAAATCTGGCATCTTGTGTGAAATCTGGCTAAAACAAAACACATATTATTCCAGCTGAACTCCGTTAAGCGGTAGTAAGTGTGTGTGTTTGTGTGTGTGTGTAAAGATAGATAAACAGAGATAAAATATATAGATGGTCAAAAGGATACAAAAATAGAAACACAGACATTTCTGTTTCTCCACCTAATCTATCATTTCTTTTGGCTAAATGTCAGCAGTCCAAATCTGATTCATCCATTATACACAATATCAAGTTTATAACATAAACAGACTGATTACACACACACACACACACACACACACACACACACACCATTAACTTATAAGTTAAGATATGAATTGATTTGCTTTTTATTCATGCCTCCCCCCCCCAAATAAAAAATAAAAAATTTAAATGTTGGGAAATATTTCAACACTATCAATTGATCAGTTCACCAAATGTGGTTTATAAAGAGAGAGGAGTTTTCCAATGAATATTCATACATATTTTTCAGTCCATTAGCAAGACTTAAGACAATGAATTTCTAACTCTATTCCATTTAACAAATAAATATGTGGAATTAATGGAATAATAATAATAAAAAAAAGCACCATGCTCTCAGTACTTAGAAAAGTTGAACTTTAATGTCTCAACCTCCAGGTGCCATCGTTTGAGAAAAATAACCAATAATCGTCATTTTTTTTTTACATATTTGATGGGACTGATTATGCAATGTGCAACTCTAAATGGCTTATAGCACATTGTAGCATGGTTCCATCCCATTGGCTACAGTAGGGTGCAGGCAGATGGATGACAGTGACAAGGAGAGAAGTGCTTTTGCTTAGCCGTGCGTTAAGATGCCATCCAGAAGCTCTGTGCACTGCAGACACTTCATTAGGATGCCAGGATAATGGTAAACTACCACTCAGAGTGACACTCCATTTCCTGCTTACTGAGCTCTCCAACCTCGGCAGATGTCAACAATCTCACAGTGCCACAGAGCAGACCTAACTTTCCAGTCACTTTGACTCCAATTTTTTCCCCTTAACAGTGCCATACATTACAGGCAATATGTAGCAGCAAGTAACGGCAAACAGGGAAGGGGGGGCGGGGATTGCTGGACCCTAATTATAACAAAAGCTGCATCTCATGCAATAAGCCTCTCTCTGCTTGGAATACCTAAAGCCAACTCTTGTCTTTTTCACAGAGGGTTCTTTCTGAGGAAGGAGGGGTTTTGCTATATATACCGCTACCAGCTCATTTCACCACACTGTGATAATGTAAAGCTGAAAATCCTAAGAGACATTACCCTGCTTCGTAACTAGCTTTCATCGCTTTTAACTGAGAAACAATTCTGCTCCCCTCTTTTCTCCTGGTCGGTGCTTTTTGCTCGGCTTCAGTTTTGTGCATGGCTTTCTGCGTGCACAGAAAGAGCAGACTCGAACATCTGGGTAGTGTGATATTTTCTCGGCAAATGCACAACTTGAGGCTATCACACACCTCCCTAACAGGCAGTTAAAGCCGACAGAGACTCTGTGTTGGAAGTCTTTAGCCTGATTTTTTTTCCCTCTCCCAGAGGAACAAAAATGGCCAAATAGTTCCCCCGCTCTCGAAATATTTCTAAAACCAAAAATAGTATGAAAATATATTAATCCATGTCCCACATTCTCTTTTTGCATGTTCCCTGTAGCTACAAATAAAAACCTTTTGCTGTAGGGGAAGTGTGTGTGTGTGTGTGTGTGTGTATGTGTGTGTGTGTGTGTGTGTGTGAGAGAGAGAGAGAGAGAGAGAGAGAGAGAGAGAGAGAGAGATAACGAACAAGAACATAGCACTTGTTTTAATCTTATGTATTTAATCTTGGGGCCAAGGTATTTCTATCTCTAAGCAAGTCTTCATGCCTTCCTAATACTGATTCATGCCTCTTGCAAGAATAAATCCACATCTTATTTCCCAGGCATAAAAGGATGGGAGCATGAGAAGGCAAGGCAAGGCAAGGCAATCCGCCAACTAGAATGTGTTTGCTTGATGGGGATCTCAGATCTCCTCCCCCTTCAGCTCTTGAATGAACGCCCCCCCCCCATTTTCACAGGGATTCATTCCTGCCTTTTCAAAGAGCTGTGTCAGATCCGCAGGATGACTGAATGGAAAAGGGTTAAAGGAGAAGAAATCTACCTAAGTCTCAGGGAAATGCATCCCTACTTATTTTCAGAAGTTCTACTTATATGTGAAAAACTAAAGGCTGAGTTGCATTCAGAATAGAGAACCCCTTTTTAGGAGAAGCATTAAATCCCAAGATATTGACCCTTATGAAGGGCTCATAAAAATAAAAAACCCAATAAATATATATTTGTATTTGTTTAAAAACATAAAGTAGTTGAATAAGTCTCTTAGAAAACGTATAAAAATAGCTGTACAAATTCCCAGTAGTGGCAGAAGCATCTGGGGACTATAATATGACTAAAAATGATTCTGCACACTTTTCTGTGGCAATAAATTAAAATGAAAATATGCTGCTTCAAAAAGTTTTATGTAATTTTTAAAAAGGCCAATTCAAGGACCCAGAAACAATAGGATTTTTAATAGTAAGAGGCACACTAATTTTATTCTTCTGTTCCCTCATTTCTTTTCCTATTTCTTTTTTCCCCGAAAGCAAACAAACAAAGTAAACAGCATTTCCCCAGGGCAGATTTAGACTTGAAGACTGTTTATTATATCATTTGAATAAGACTAGACCTGGCCTTTTGACTTTGAACCACTACCAAATTTCAGGCTGTGAGGAAATTGTTCTACATTTCCTGACAAATTGAGTTAAGCAGACATTAAGTGGGCTTTAAGAAAACAAATGGCCATCTTTATCACAGGTGGACACTGATGGCTTAATGGGGCCTGGGCTGATTGTATCACTTCTAATGGCTTGACGGGAAGCATTAGGGTTTTTGCATAAAGAACTGGCATTGCGAACCCTGCTAACACAGACCTGTCAAGCGTTCTGTATCCCTTTGTGCATGGAAGCAGATGTTTGTATGTATACTATGAACTGGCATTAGAGCAAGCGACAGATGCCTGTATGAATGCCAGGTTTGTGAATTTTTACAGCAGGAGCATGTTCTGAGGAAGTACAGCCCTGCCCTCTATCCTAGGTAATTCCCGATGGGACTTTGCTAAATCCCAGCTATGTTTTCATTATTTGGTTTTCCTAGCAACTGGATGAATATGTCTGTCCTGGAAGGGGGAAGATGAGAACGCAACCAAATTCTTACAGATTTGCAGCATTGGGACTGTTGTGGAGTTGTCAGTTCCACACACACTCCCACCTCACAATTTCCTCTGCAGTGTGTAATATAAACCAACCTTCCTCAGAGGAAAAAGGGGTATTATAGCTATATAATTAAGACTTGCATTAATTTAAGGCTGTGAACCTTTTCTTCCTCTGCTCTGCCATGCCCTAAAAAAAAAAAAAAAATGTGTATGAGTTTCTCTCTGAATATTCCTCACAGCATTTCATTGCTCTCTATATCCAGAACTTATACTATAGTTGTCTGTCAATAATACGAACAGGTAGCTTGCAGTCCATTAAACAAACACTGGGCCCCCCTCACTTTTATTTGACATTTTATTTGGCTGTGACAAATGAGCAGCAGTTGGATTATAACATAATTTGTCTTGTCTTTATTACCAGCACAAAGGACACCATTCATTAATTATTCTGCCGTTGCAGCTTAACACTAACTGGAAAGGTCCCTCTTCGGACAGATGGCGGGGACGATGTTATTTATATCAATCAGCCAAAATCCTCAACAAGGATTACTGTTCCTGAGACTACAATGATTTATTTCTTTTTACCTCACCCTCCCTCAACCCCTTCTGCTTTCAGAGATTTCTCTATAAAAACGAATTTGATGGGGAAACTTAAAGCAAAGCCATATTTAACCTGTTAGCTCACAAAACAACATGCATGGTACATCAGTTTAACTACCTGCCATGTTAAGTTGCCTGTTTCTGAACTGGTTTGGCAAATAAATAAATAAATCATTTGGCACAGGAGTAGGGGTGTGGGTGGGGAGGGAGATTAAGCGAGGGTCTCAGAGCAGGGAGTTCAGCAAAAGTTTGCCTCTCCCCCCCCCCCTTTTCTTTTTTGTAACGTCATACTGCTGTTGCCCCCAGAGTCCACGAGGATCAGGAAATGCTGCCAGCTGTCAGGCTTTCTGTCTCTGATAAGATGAGATGACCCACCTTATTACAAAGAGACCAGCAGTAGCCCCTCTGAAAGATGAGCTAGAATGTTTAGCTAAACTGAGGGTCAAACCGTACATGAGACAGATGCTCATCGGTTCCTACTGTTATTGAGTATCAGGGTGGGGTAGGAGTGGATTTTGCCTTATTTGCTAGGCCTCCTTAATGACACTATCCAACATGTGATCAGAGAGTAGTAATTTCCACAGATTGAATCCAGATGTGAGAGTTCTTTCCTTTTAAAAATATCTTCTGAACTCGCTTAGAGGACTTCTCAACTATTATCCTTTTTTCTGGTTATTCTCTTATGGCAAAGGAATCCACGTGAATCTTTTCATTCCATCAGGGTTAAGTTTTAACCAGCTCGAACAACCTGGTGCAATAAGAAGGCTGAAATGTGGGAACATTTATTGTCTGAAAAAAAATATTGGTATAACCTTGCTATACTGATTAGTTTGCAAATATTAAAAGTTCCATCAAGACAAATATCAGCAACATGCAAATACCCTTGCAGGTTGTGATTAAGATTTTAAATGTATCCTTTTGCTTTTAGTTAATGAAAAACAAAGTCTTGGAGGATCTAAGTTGTAATTTATTAAACATGAAAGGCTCCTTGATGAAATATAGAAATGAGATATATTTTGCATTTCAAAGATTTAAGCTGACAACTTACTTGCATGCAAATAAGAGCAAGATTTGTAAAAATATTTGAAAAGAAATTATTCCTGAATGTACTTATTACAATAATGTGGCATGTAGATAAGAGAAACACACAGCATTAAAAGACATTCATTTCTCCAAAGTCTTAAAATTAGCTTCTTTCTGCCATTGTGTATTAATGTTCTTCTTCAGGAATGCAGCATATTAAAGAACTGAGCAGAATTAGTAATAAATTTGTTAATTACAAATTTAAGCAACACAACTGTGTTGTTTCCCCTATTTTTTTTAAAGCAGAATTGCTAATGCATTTTAATCATTTATGTACAAACATTTGAGGATAAAATATTCTGAAGTTTATCAATTTCAAGAGCTGTTTATTTGCTAGCAAAACAGAGCATGTTATACAACATATATCTTATCATTTTTGCTCATCAAATCCCCATTTGCAGAATGCAAATTTCTCTGGTCTAAGTGCTCTTGCACCTCAATTTAAATGAATAATAGGATAGACTCTATTAAAATTGGTTTAAGGTTGCCATGGGTGACATATCAGTAGGGTTAAAATGAGAAAAAAAGGTCACAGAAGCAGTCCTTACAACTTTTTTAAAAAAATAATGAGGCACACGTAAACGTCTGTATAGACTTAAACCATACCACCACCATATTGAAATTATAGACAATGCATAGATTGTAGATTTTATTAACATCATACCCCACACCAAATGAATAGGGAAATTATATTACCATCAATAACTCTGGGAATGTATTTAGTTGCACAGAAAATTAAAGAGTAAGCCCTACTGCAATAGTGCTGTAGACTGACAGGTTGTGGATTTGTAAAAATAACAGAGACCTAAGCAAATGACTGTACTTTTCCTGGGGTAAATCCTTCATTTCAAGGAACCAGCAAGGTATCATAATCATATTAAGCAAGCAGCTAGAAACTATACCAAAACACTCTATTTATGAAGAATTTTGAATCTGAAGCTAACTTGATTTATGGGATTATGCATGCAGTCATTTGATAAGTATTGAAAAATACTTTGACTTCATCGTGAAGGCTTTCTTGATCTATCACTGCGTGCGCATGTGGGCTTGTCTGTGTCATAGCCTTATCCTGCTTAATGTGGAACAAATAACACCGCTGACCATTTTGAAGAGTTTGATGGGGGGGGGGGAATTCCTCTCTTCTGAATTTTAAAAAATCGGTACGTCAAACCTATTAATGTACTGCATTTATGATAACCATTTGGATTTCAGGGAATCTGAATTTTGTTACATTTCCTTTCTTCATCTACAATAAAAAGGAATGGGGGAAAAAACCCTCCTTATTTGCTAAGGTTACACTGCTAGTTTAATTTTCATGGGAGCAGCGGAATATTTTGAAGTGAGTAACATTTACCAAGTCATTAGTTTTATGCAAACTAGGAAGGAAGATGAAAGAAAAAAAATTATCAATTATTTATAGATTGTTAAAATGTATCTTAGTGCAGTGCTACTGTATAGAAATGACAATTAGCCAAACTTACCTTCTTTAATTAATAATGCATACATTATGCTCTTTGGGCAGCTAATCACCAGTTCTACAAATTTGTTTGACACCGCTGAAAATACCTAGCGCATGGGTGATGGGGAACAAAAAAAAAAAAAAGAACTTGCCAGCATTAGCGCCAAACTTTCAACTGCTTTCTCTTGTATTTGAAATGCTTTGGTATGCAAGTTACCAAGCTGTCCAGTCCGCAGAGAACTCCTGTTATTCCCATTTACTTCTATTCAGACAAGGGGCTAGCGCTTTAGTCTCTTGGTGAACATTGTGCATGAGGATATAATCTGTTCCTAACACCCATCATTTGCTAATAATGCCTCTACCCCCACCCCAGATCAGACATAAAATAAAAACATCTAGGGTGAAATGGCCTTTCATCCAGTGGGTCAATGTAAGCGAAGAGGAGACAATTTTCTAGAATTCTCCTTTTCCCCTGCAGCCTTGTTGTACCACTTCCCTTGCTGTTTTGGAGGGCTCTTAGCCCTCCCCTTCTTTCATGTTAGCATACGCCTCATTTGGATCAGAGGTTGTTCTGCAAGTAAAATGGCAACCGCTATTCTGCAAGCAGAAAAGCGCAATGGTTTTCTGGATTCATTTAGAAAACCCAAAGCCCTGGTTTGCGCTCTTTGGCTTGTATCCAACAGTGCCGTGGTGCAGCAGGGAGGCATGGCTGTTCCTGTAAGAGGTGTGTGTTTGAGTGACCTATAGATTATTCTCTCTAACTGTAATCCCACCCTGCACCACATTCAAGGCTTCTCTGGACAGACCCCTGACCTCCAGGCGTAGCTTTTTGGAAGGGAGGGAAGCCCCATTCTAGGAGTGGTTCTCTGCTCACAGTCCTTTGGTCCTGATGGTACCCCTGTCCTGAGCAGAGCTGATTTGTGACTTCTGCTAAAAGCTGGCAAGAACAACAGTCCTGGGTCACCTCTACCTCCTCCATATGTTGATAATGAAAAATGACATCATAATATTCACAGTTTATCCATCCTCATATGAGTCCAACCACTGGTCCAACTAACTCAGTATTGTTGCCATTGACTAGCAACAGCGCTCCAGCCTATCAAGATGGAGTCTTTCCCAGCTCTATTTGAAGATACCAGGGATTGAATGCAAAGAATTGTAGAGTTGGAAGAGATTCTGAGGGCCATCTAGTTCAACCTCCTGCCTTTGGAAGCCAATGAAGTGGAATAAGAGCTGGGAAGCAAGTATATCCACCCTCGATCGTGCAACATAGACTATTCTATTCTATTCTATTCTATTCTATTCTATTCTATAGCCATTCATGTCCCCTGTCTTCAGCAAGTACCCATGGGAGCTTAGAAAACAACAACATGGGAAATCACTTTCTGCTTTTCTTCTATGAGAAGTAGAAAACACAGCTGTAAGGCACTGAAATGAGCAGGTCTTAAAATTATGAGCACAAGAATCAATAAGACGTATGTTTGTCTGTGTATGTGTTTAGAATACTTCTAAGCCAATTTTGAAATGTGAAATCTCCAAGATTTATAAAACAGAAAGAACCAGTTGGTATAAGAGCATTTGAATGAGTGATTGTTACTTTTCTCTGAACTTCCTTTGCAGGAAATGCACTCTTGCTTGCAAGAATTTTTGAATGCCACTGTTTTGCAGGAGGGATTCACGTGCATCCCAGAAATTTTAGTTTGCACAATTAAAGAGAATTAAAGCACTTTGTTTCCTTAGAGCAACAAATATACTAAAACAAAAAACTAGACTTTCTGCAGTTAGGTAAGTGATAAGAAAATGCACTGAAAAGTTTGGGAAAACAGATGATTAACAGGAAGGCGTATAAATACCCTGTAAACAAATAAGGATGAATGCTTATTCTCATAAAACTGTCCCACAAACAAATCGAAATAAATGCTTAGTAAAGACAAGATATAGTCTAACCTCTGTTATGATTTGTTTAAGAAAAGCAGGGTGAATGCTCAATATACAGGTTGTCTGGAGGACTCCTACAACTTCCCACCTCTCCATGACTTAGGTTTGATATGCATTATGCTTTATTAAGCACTTTGCATTTCATAGGTAAGGTAAAGGTAAAGGGACCTCTGACCATTAGGTCCAGTCATGACTGACTCTGGGGTTGCGGCACTCATCTCGCTTTATTGACCAAGGGAGCCGGCGTACAGCTTCCGGGTCATGTGGCCAGCATGACTAAGCCGCTTCTGGCGAACCAGAGCAGTGCACGGAAACACCGTTTACCTTCCTGCCGGAGCGGTACCTATTTATCTACTTGCACTTTGACGTACTTTTGAACTGCTAGGTTGGCAGGAGCAGGGACTGAGCAACAGGAGTTCGCCCCGTCGCGGGGATTCGAACCGCCGACCTTCTGACTGGCAAGTCCTAGGCTCTAGGTAGAACAACTTTAAGAGGCAAATTAATAACACTTAGTCTGGACTGGACTAGGCAAGTACCATTGTTTTAGCAAACACAAGTAGTTCTAGAGCAGATGGGGGAGGGACAGGGAGAGGGTTATTTGAAGTAGAGGCCAAAGGGAATATTGAACTCTTCTCCTGTCCACTGATACCCCCTTGCCACTTTTTCAGGAGACATGGCAAATAAGTGCTCAGATCCTGGCTGGGAGAAAAGCAATTGGTCAGGGGGAGCTGTAGAGAACAGGGCCGGGGGAAAGGGCCAAGTACCATCTTTCTGCCTGCCATTTCTATGTTGCAGGTTGCATCTGCAATACCTTCTTTCCAGCCAGTTCGCTCAACACCTTAAGTGAGTCTACATGTAAAGTGAAAAAATAGCAATGTTTTGCTGAATGATATAGAAAAAATACCACTCCAGAAAACATGTAGGCATAGCTTTCTCTTGACATGCCTGTTTAGCCACCGTATCTTTGCTATAGGATATGTTCGGCCACACAGGTGCATGTGGTTAGGCCTTCCTTTTCCATCACTACTTCTTTAGCACTAATTTGTGATAGGAAGATAATGAGCACCCCTGGCTCAGGTACCCCAATGTAGTTTGTTTGGATTGGGATGAAAGCTGGGAAAAACCTTCTGGGGGAAAAGTAATTTCCTACAGTGATTTAATATGTGTCGAATTTCACACTGAAATTTAGCCTTTAGGTCCAAACTATACACAAATGAGTGCAGCAGTAACATGGTAAGAGTTAGAGCAGGATGTACCACATTTTGTAGGAACTATCACATGTGGAAAAGGTAGTGGAGAGAGGGGTCTCCTCTATTTTCCCTGCCTCTGATTTTTCCCTAGTTGCTGTTCCCCCTAATGTGTTTTTAAAAGGCACTGACAACATGTAGCTTGGATCTTAGAAACCTGAGGGTTTCAAGGTTGTTTAGTTTCTAGCCTGCCTGAACATCACCACCCCCAAAAAAGTCCCAGGATTCAAAAGGCTGAGCTTCTAAGTTATGAATCGTAACAGGCTTAACTGTATAAAATCTGAGAGTTTTAGTGGCAAAAGGTGAGTTTCATTGGCACAAAATACCAATAGATCTGCACATACTGGCACCAGAAATGATTAATTTTGTGCTTATCTGACTCCCAGTTTCAATGGTACTTAACTTTGGATGGCTTTTCTTGTGTATTGTATTTTTTTTATTACAGTTTGGACAGAGAACATTTTTATTTCCTGCTGAAGAGGACCATACCTTCTCCATTCTTGTCTTTTCATTTAACACATCAAATTGTGAAATACAGTCTCTTAATGTTTGCTCTTCTTTGTACTACAGAGTCACAGCTAAAGTATTCTCTTGCAGACTGCATTAGATGTCTCAATCCCATGTATATTTTGATAAAAATAAAAAATATTTCTGCTGGACACAAGTTATCTTTTTTTAAAAAAACACACACAACATTTTTAATACTATGGAAGGAACCACAGACAGCATTCTACCCTGTTTTTGTTTGTTATAAGCAGAGTATTTGCAATAATTTATGGACAGCTTTGAATTTATAAATATGAAGGGACTGCCAAATGTTTTAACTATTCCTTCATGGCAAATTGTCTTTAAATACTGGCAGGATATTTTTTTTTCTGTTTTAACATTTACTTGTGGACCAGAAACACTTGCAGTCTATTGCCCCTGGCCTTCTGTGAGAATGTTAGTTAGCAATGCTCATAAAAACTCAATTCATCAATGTGAACATAATTTGCTATGAACAGAAAGCTCACAAAAGGGTGAATTTGTCAGATAGACAGGTGGCCTGAGATCTCTCCCTGATACTGAATGATATGAATAATAGATTCTGGTAAATGTATGCCAAGACTTGAGCTGTAAACACAGCTGCCTCCATTCCCTTCCAGAATAACAGCTTCGAGAACGAAAGGCATAGGAACCACCGTTCCACCTGAGGACTGATCTTGTGCACGCGCACAGACACACACGGTCCCCCCCCCTGCTCATTCTTACAAAGAAAAACAAGGCTTTTTAACTGAACACAGCAAGTAATTTATTTATTTACGGCCCTGAGTTTCTTACCCCAGCTATGAATGGGTTATAAAGAACAGAATAAAGGGAAGCGAAGTGAGAGGAACTGAACAAACAGATTTTGAAAAATGTGCCAATTTTTAAAAAGCCTAGTTTTGCACCAATTCTGACAAATAAAAAAATAAATACAAAAACCCCACTGCTTTGTTAGCAAAAGGATTGGGCCCCACAATAACACACCTTGTTAAGAGTACAGATTACCCTTTCCCAGTAAAAACACTTTGCATCTAAGATCATTCCATCTAATATTGACCTGGTTCCAAACAAGAGTTTGCTTCAATTAGTTATGCCTCGTTTCTAATATATCGGTATCAGTTTTTTGAGATTTTCTTTCTTTCTTCCCTTCCTTTTTTATGAAATATATATATATATATATATATATAGGAAGGCTAGCTATTATTGGTCAACCATACCAATGGCGACCAACCCTTTTATCAAGTACACACAACCAGGGTCCAAGGTATGAGGTAGCATGGGGAAAATGTAGGTAGTGATAGAGGGATGGGGAAAAGACAGACAAAAGTCACTCTCCTACGCCACCAGCAAGATCCCTCAGCTGGATCAAAAGCCTTCTGTAGATGGCAAAGTCTATAACCATCCCATTATATTTGAGAAGATGCTGATTCATTTCAATGTGTCTTCATTGTGTCATCAGAACTCTGATGCAGCTTAAGAAAATCCAGTTATTCATCTGCCAGACACTGCCAGTATTCAATATATATGTTGCAACCCATATAAACCAAAACAGAGGTGTTATTCTTCCCCCACCCCCTTCTGCAGTGAGCTTTGTTTTTGGCTTCTAGGCACCAAGTAGAGCCGCCTGCTAATTTCCCCTCCCCTTCCTCTGAAAATAACTTAGCCCAACAAATGAATTGGGATTTGCATTAGCTAATGCTCATACGTGTTTGTTCTAATACTTATTATCTAGGGAAAATGTTCTTTATAATGACTTGGCTACAACGTGGGGCATGTTCTTTTTTCTAGCACACAGACCCAAAACCTCCTCAAAGCTCTCAAAATGAGACTGCACATGAGACCTTGGTGGCAAAGGCAAGTTTCACATAAATGATAGCCATCTGCAGAATAACAACAACAACAAAAAAGGGCTGATCCTTCTTTGTTTTCCAATATACCTGCAGAAGGTGTATCACAAACTTGAGAAAATAGTAACAGAGATTATATACGTATGAGGAGCACTTCAACCATCCAGGAATATCACTACATACATACTAAGTGTTGTTATTATCATTAGTATTTCTATTCACACATAGCTCTGGACTAATGCATATATTAAAACATTTTTTTTAACAACCCAATTGTATCCTAACTGATGGTAGCCCAGAAGAACAAGCAGGTGGGTGGGTGGGGAGGGAAGAGAGTCTCCCACCCCTCCAGGCCCAGGTGGCTACTTAACATTGTAATTGCTTATTTATTTGCCGATACTAGTAATTTTCATTTCCTCCTATGTTTACAAAATAATTTTTAAAAATTGTAGCACATAAAGGAAAAGCCAGCCCTGAATCTTCTGACTCTGTTAATTAAAAAATAAATAAAACCACAGAATTGTAGAGTTGGAAGATACCCTGAGGGTCTCTAGTCCAACCCCCTGCCATGCAAGGTTCTCAATAATAATCCTGTATTTACCCAGAGATTTTATATACCAGGGCTATTCAATGTTGTACCATCTAGATATTATTAGACTACAACTCCCACCATCCATGACTATTGTCCATGCTAACTGGGGCTGATGGGAGTAGCAGTCCAGCATCTGGAGAGTAGCCCGTTGGCTCCCTGTACTCTGTGTCACTAGGAAGCATTAAGAAATATGGGATCTACACTTCCTTCAACAAGGGGCTGTTTTCCTCCTGCCTGGAAAGGAAGAAAATAAATATCCTCTCAAGTTTGCCCTTTAAAGTGACTTCCATGACCTCTACATTGTGTTAAGTATCCCCAGCCCACGTGTACATAAGGAACCTGAAGAGTCTAGGACCCTGACTGGTCTCTTGTTTTCTCCCATTCCAGCCTCTGCTTCTGGAAGTTCAGCACAAACATGGCGAGCTTCAATCTTGCTTTTGTCTCCATTTTGTTTCAGGAACAAGTCCCAAGTTCTTTATTCATCAGTAGAGGATGAACTGAGGAACTGAGTTAGGACTGGACCAGTGTTACCCTTAGCTGGTGGGCAGGAACCAGTAGCTCATTTTCCTTTATGTAACTGCTGTTTCTCTACCTGCTTTATATTGAATTGATGGGATAAAATGGTCTGAATTAGCAGCCCAAAGTGGACTAAGCATAGGCCTAGCGTGCACTAGTTTTACTCCCTGCTTAAGCTACTT
Organism: Podarcis erhardii; assembly: GCF_964252035.2. Classification (NCBI taxonomy): domain Eukaryota; kingdom Metazoa; phylum Chordata; class Lepidosauria; order Squamata; family Lacertidae; genus Podarcis; species Podarcis erhardii. The sequence continues at coordinate 102,015,678 of NC_138497.1, read as the reverse complement.
GCTCATGCTATAAAAGCTTCTAAAGAGAGGCAGGAGGAAAGGTAAGAATTAGATCCTTGCCTAAACACAGCATCGGGCTGCTAAAATATTTCCCCTACCTCAGATTATTCCTTGTAGCTTTTTTAATTCCTCCTGCTTGGGGGTAAGATAAAATAAAGGATGCGGCAACTCTGGAAGTACCTCTTTGCTAATGACAAAACATATGTAGAAGTAGCCAGGAGCCTACAAATAGAGAAGCCAGTGAGGCTAAAATGTGATTCTGATGACCAGCAGGGACACCTTTTGGTATACTCTGCCAGGGGTGAGCAGTTGAAAGTTGTCGATGACACAGAGTAGCAGAATGTCTCTTTCAAAATTATGTCAGGCTGTGTCATGTACCAATCCTTGCTTGTTATGCCAAACAAGGGATGGTTACTAAGCCCAGCCAAAAATTGTGGGTGGAATGTCAACCTCAGGAATATGAATTCCAAAGTTCCTGCTTCTACCATGGACACAGTCTTGAATGCTGGCAGAAATCAGCCTTGACTCTCTGTCCCCCTGCTCAGCTTGGTGCATTTGTAAAATGCAATCTCTCCCCTCTGGGTCACATTACCGCCACTGCAACCCTAAACTCTACTCTGCTAACTCACTCAGAGCTCAGGGTGGCACACAACCTTTGTTTATGCCCAATCTCCCTGTCTTTGTTCTCTGTCAACAGCCCATCTCTCAGGCCATGGAAAGCTGAGTCCAACTATTAAAACTCTCTAAGCATTGGTTAAATTCTAAAACTTACTAAATCCAGAAATTTTGGGAATTTGGCACCACAAGCCCTGGCACCCACAACTCACAATAATATTCATTGTAAGATGGAACCTCCACAATGTGAGGTTTGGGAGAAATCCATGTGAGAATAATAGCCCTGCCAGATGACGAACAGGTATGTTGAAAGTATGGAAGTGGGAACTGCATCGTGATGACAGGCTCTGGCTTGGCCTCTGTATTTTCAGCCAAGCCTCTTGTTATGTACTGAGTTGAATAGTATCCAAACTGCAGCAGTCTGATTGGTCCTAGAACAATAGGCTGTTTGCAACCCACGGGCTCCCTGACACTCTTGTCTCAGACAACGGGACTGCATTTACGTCAGGAGAATTCCAAACCTTCACAGCGCAGAACGCCATCCGCCACATCCGTTCGGCGCCATTCCACCCTGTCACCAATGGCCAAGCAGAACGCATGGTGTGGACCACCAAGGACACCCTTCGCCGCATGACGCAAGGGGATTGGGAATACCGCCTTGCCACATTCCTTCTAGCACAGCACAGCACCCCCAGCTCAACGACTGGCCGGAGCCCTGCTGAACTACTAATGGGTCGGTGCCTTGCAATCAGATTGGACCGCCTTCACCCCGATAGAGCTCAGGATGAGGTAGTGGTGGGGGAAGGCAGGAACCCCCGGACCTTCGAGGCCCAGGACCCAGTGTACGCAAAGAATTTTGGAGCAGGCCCAGCATGGGTACCCGCCACAGTCACCAGGGTCACTGGCCCCGTGTCGTACAAGGTGCTAACGGATGGGGGGCAATGCTGGCGCCGCCACTGCGACCAGATACGGCGACGATTCCCGGGAGAAAACCAGGAGGAGGACAGGTCAGAGGAGTCCCAAGGGAACAGTGGGGCAGTGAGGCCCATAGCGCAGGAGGGGCCAGCAGGAGAGGCAGAATCAGTAAATACAGAGAGGACCTGCGAGGCCGAAAGGACACCAGAACCAGAACCACGACTGAGCGAGCCGGTTGCGCCAGACCAAACAGCCCTATCACAGCCAGCATCCTTGGAACATGAGCCAGAACCTGAACCCCGGACCAGGGGACACCCCAGGCCGCAACGCACACATAGGCCACCGGTGTACCTTGAGGACTATGAATGCAACCTCCCGGGCAGGACTGGAACTTAGAGGGGAGGGGTGTTATGTACTGAGTTGAATAGGATCCAAACTGCAGCAGTCTGATTGGTCCTTTAACAATAGGATCCAAAATGCAGCAGTCTGATTGGTCCTAGAACAATAGGATTCAGAATGCAGCAGTCTGATTGGTCCTAGAACAATGCAGCAGTATGATTGGTTGGCAGGAACTACCCAATCATGCTCCAGATAGAAGTGAATCCACAACCTGATTGGCTCACAGGAGAATTCCGGAATTAGCCAATCACGTGCAGCCCATTGTGTAAATAATATATATAAAGCAGATACTTTGAGGGGACTTTCATTCATTCCTCCTCACCACTATGAGCTGAATAAAGAGCATGAAATCACTTTGCGACTCTGAGTATATTTCACCTCTCTACAACTTCTGTGTGACTAGTATGCAAATTATAGGTATATGGACTCTTGTCTACATGCACATTGTACTGTATGCACATACCCTTGAGAGGAGGTTCAATTTTGCTGCCCACTCCAGGCATTCAGTGTCTGTGCAGGGATGCATGTCTCTCTACTTCCACTCCCAAATTAAACATTTTGGAGCTTCATTTCCCTATTACTACCAGCAAACAAGCAAGCTGTAAGTGTACCATTTTTTTTGTCTTCTCATCTGGGAGATAGAATTTAAGCCACACCAGGACATAACTATCCCCTGTGAGTAGGCAGGACTGCTTCATACGTGATGCACACTGTCATATTAAATGACACCCAAGTCCTGTGAGTTCTGAAGTGTGGTGCTACTCTGTTCTACTTCTACTGTATAATAGGATACAGATGTTATTACTGTGTGATGGTTCCAGAGAATGAGAGAGGTAAAGTGAAAGAAGGTACAAATGAATGCTTTTGTTGGACAAACTTCAATCACTAGGAGTAAAGCCTCGCAAGGCTTTTATTCTCAATCTGCTTTCCTTTCTGCCTGAAGGAGAGCTTTGCAGGCCTCCAGAGCTTGCTAACTCTTATCAGCTGAAGATGGAGCAACAGAACAGATCACCTTAATTACTCTGTGTCTCTGTGCTATGAAGGCATAACCACTGGCTTAAACCTATGTAAATCTATCTTTAAAATATTCATTTCAAATTCACTCTATATTTATAGTTACAAAAAAGTGCTTTAAATGTAATGTACTTAATATTTACTCTAGTGCTTTATTATTTGGGCAACCTGCAGTGTATAAGCATCATCACAGCAGACAATACTAATGAACAAGAATCTATTGCTGTTTGTGAACAGTATGCAGAGAAACACATGCACGATGCCAACAGTGGGATTTTTCAATTTTGCTTTTGATCATGAAAGCTCAGAGTCCATAGGTAAAATCAGGATTCCAATAAGAATAAAACCTACTTATTTCAGTTGGGTCAGGTCAGGGTCAATTTAAGGTGCTGGTTGCTGCCAGCTGGTAAGGAATCTAACTGGGTGACCCAATCATCACCAACCTCACACAAGGCTGGTCAGGCAGTCTGGTGTGAAGAATAAATCCTCCTGCTAGAGAGAAAGCAAAAGACTTCAGTGCACTGTGCCTGTTTATTCCAGTAGAGCAGCACTGCAGTAGTACCAGCAAGAGATAACCAGAGCATGCACCACTCTGGCAAGACAGTCTGCAGGCAGGTAGGGTCTCAGCTGCCGTACCAGATGGAGCTGGTAGACAGCTATCCTGGACAGAAATGATCTGCGCCTCCATGGACAGCTGTGAGTCCAGAATGATTCCCAGGCTGTGCACCTGGTCCTTCAGGGGCACAGTTACCCCGTTCAGGACCAGGGAGTCCCCTATACCTGCCTGCCCCCTGTCCCCCCAAAACAATACTTCTGTCTCGTCAGCATTCAACCTTAATCCGTTAGCCACCATCCATCCTCCAACCACCTCCAGACACTCACACAGGCCATTCACCGCCTTCACTGGTTCTGATTTAAAAGAGAGATAAGAGCAGGGTATCTGCATACTGATGAACACCCAGCCCAAACCCCCTGATGATCTCTTCCAGCGGCTTCATATAGATGTTAAAAAGCATAGGGGAGAGGACGGAGCCCTGAGGTACCCCACAAGTGAGAGCCCAGGGGTCTAAACACTCATGCCCTAACACCACTTTCTGAACACGGCCCAGGAGGAAGGAGCAGAACCACTGAATAAATGTGTCCCCAGCTCCCAGCTCCTCTAGACGGTCCAGAAGGATGTCACGGTCAATGGCATCAAAGGCCGCTGGGAGCTCCAGCAGAACTAGGAAACAGTTTTCACCTCTGTCCCTAGCCCACCAGAGATCATCAACCAGCACGACCAAAGCAGTTTCAGACCCACGATGAGGCCTGAATCTCGACTGGAAAGGATCCAAAGGTTCCACATCCTCCAGGTGTGCCTGGAGTTGTTCAGCGGCCACCTGCTCAATCACCTTGCCCAAGAATGAGAGATTTGAGACTGGGCAATAGTTGATCATATTGGCTGGGTCCAAGGATGGTTTTTTAAGAAGCAGTTTAATAACCGCCTCTTTCAGTGGGTCTGGAAAGGCTCCCTCACAGAGGGAAGCATTCACCACCTCGTGGAGCCGATCCTTTGCTTAGATCAGCCAGTGAAGTAGCAAAACACATGCCATGTGACGGAGGTGATGAATTATATTGTTCACTGAAAGCCAATCAGAAGCAAACCATAGTCTAAAGCTCGCTTGCGGAACTATTTGGAGGAAAACTGCAAGTAATGAATACCCTCGTAAGAATCATCACCTGCCTGCAAATAAATCATGATACATAAAAAGCTAAGCTGATCAGATAAATTATTCACATTGAATAATTTGCCCATCTCCAGATTCAGCCAGCCCAGATAATTCACAAGCAGTAAAAGCGAAAAATTGTCCTTGGTGGATAATCTGACCAGCTCCATCAGAAAGTTTTAGCTATAAACTGAAAAAACAGACATTTATGCAGTACCTCATTCAACAGCTCAGGAGAACACGCTCTATATCTGCAGGATAGCAAAAACATTTCCCCCCTTCCTCCAGATGTCTCTTTTTTCCTTCCAGAAGTTACAGAGCATTGGACAAGCAATAACAGATGATGAACACATGCATAACTACAAATGGGCAAGCTGATTGTTTTCAGAATTGGTATAAACATTTACTCTTGGATTGAGATTTAGCCCATAGCAAATCTTTACATTTGTGTTATAAACCTCTGACAAAAAGAGTTTATAGTGGAAGTGCTGACGGTAAGAAAACGTGGTTACGGTCAGAAAAGCAAATGGAGAAAAGTGCCATTTTCTAGTTCCATATGTAGAGCCTATCAGTAGCTTCCATACTTAATTTGGCGAAGTTTACGAGTTAAAAATAAGAGCATGCTAACTGCTGCTGCTGCAGATTCCACCTAGGAGCTGCACATTTTGGCAAAACAATCACCCATACCCATCCTCAATTCCGCTACACACTACATCTTCACTTTTAAGTGTAGAGACAGAATAACCATCTCTTGGGCAGCTGGATTTATATTAGAAAAAGCTGTAGATGCTCTTTTAGCTGCAAAGAAACATGGATTCAAGAAGTGGGTATGGAAACAAAAAATTAGACCAAAAGCTGTAGAAGTGAAGCTATTTTAAGAGGATGAGGCTATAGAAAAGGAGGCGTTTAGGGGATGGGAGCATAACGGAGACTAAGTTTAGCCAGTCAGAAGTGAACTGGGGCCAAACTCAAAATACAAAAATTGATAGCAGAAGGTTACCATGCACATATACACAACAGGCAGAAATTCTAAACTCACTTTACTAGGGAATAAGCTCTGCATAACTCAGTGAGTTCTTAGAAAAAGAAAAGAATAAAAACCTTTAAAAAGTAAATTTGTTTTTTCACATACCCAGTAAAAACAAAGCACTTGTATTCAACAGCACTTTCTGAATATTTTAGCCTAGGACACATAGCTGTTAAATCGAAGGCTCATATACTGGGTGGCTTACATTATATACCCGTGCACTCTTTTTAGGTTGGCGTTAAGAGCTAAGACACATCATGATGTGAAATACTTAGGGCTAAACAAATACTTTTAGAAAAGCATCCAACGGGTAGGAGAAAGCATTAAGGCTTTAACATAAGAGATATAGAAAAGATAAATAACACAATCAATATATAAAAATACATGGCAGAAGAGGAAATGACAAGGTAATGAATTTTAGGATTATTTCACCTAAGCAATGCCAGCTTCAGATTAGACCAACTGTCTAAGTGGGACACTCTACATCATTTCAAGAACCCTAAAACAAAGGCCTTAACACCAGAGATGTTCAATGGATGTTCCACAAGTACCATCTAGTTGCCATTTAGATTTTCATGGCTCCCCTAGACATACCTGTTGAATGGGCAATGGACCTCTCGTGGTGCTTTTGGCTGAGTGGCACCGTTCTGCAAACGAGGTGCTCAGCCCAAATCAGAATGAAAGTGTCTCCCATGCTGCCCTTGACTGACAGAGCTCCTACCCATACAAAATGAGTAGATGCTTCAGAAGTCTCAGCACACTTTCAATGCCAGTCAGGCTGGAGGATGAGAGACATTTAAGGCTGCTTCTGACTGGATACTCCTCAGACAAAGTAACAAGGGACAACAGAAGCCTCATTCTGCATGCCCTGGCCTTCTTCACCCTCCCTTCCCATGATTTACTCCCAAGTTGGGTACGTGCTAATTTGACCTTTTCCCAGCCTAAATAAACCGCCTATCCTAGGTGTTGGGCATTCATTGCAGAGTGGTCCCTCACAACTGATTCACCACTCTGATGCCCTCACACACAGTGTTTAAATTGACAGTTTGCAACTGACTAAGGTAAAGAAGATTAGGAAGATTTCCTTGGACCTTTATAGATTGTGAAAACAACAGTGTCTCCAGAGAAAAAGAGAACTGTTATAAGCAAAATTAATTTAAAAAGTAAAGTTTGGAAACTATAGCCAAAAGTGACCACTCAAATTAAAGGATGCTCAAGCATTTGTTGGTTCAGACATGAAGAAGGAGAAATAACTATTTAGTATAATAAAGCAGGTATTGTCTAGGATTAATGATTTAAGATAAAGAATTGTGGAAATTTACATTGAGCATTTGGGAAAAAATAATGACACCAAGAGCAATTAGAATGGAGCAGGGTGGAAGAGAAACACCAAGGCCAGTGTCATGGCACATACACCATTAAGAGTACAAAGAACCAAGCCTGTGCAAAAAGACTACAGTGACTTGTAGCACAATTAACACAATTATATCATTGCAACAATGTACACCAGTTGAATTTGACTCCACTTGAACAGCTGAGAGCTATACTGAAAACAAATCAATCGAACCCAGCTAATTAGAATATAACAAGTAGTTTGAAATTATGCAAAGCTTAAAGTCTTTTAACTCATTCATAATTCTGACTGTAAATTAGTAAGTGTATGTCAGTAACTTCATATGCCTGCTGCAATAAATACAGAGAGCAGGATATGTTTTGTCAATAGGCACCCTTCGTGCAAACTGGGTACACAAGTAGGAAATAATAAGGTTGCTTAATGGGTAATTAATTAATTCAAGCTTCAAGATAAGATCAGGAGATCCTGCTGACCCTGCATGCTAATCAGGTGATTGATTAATTGCTACAATCTCAATAATTATAGGTTATAAATAGAAATACATGTAATGATATTCTGCACTTTTCATTTTCAGCTGCTTATCTGTTCTCCATATATTGAATCATGGGCACAATTTATTCCTTTGTCATAAGTAATTCTGAAGTTCTCTCTCAAGTGACCAGGCTGATGACACATTTTACTCAATCCATTATTCAGTATTCAGTAAAAGTTAACAATCCAGTCCAAGTTAAGCACTTTCAAGTTCCATTGATTTCAGTGGGAAAGTTAATCATATGCTTGGATCTCTCCCACTGAAATCAGTGGGTCACTTGATCAAGGCCTTTGGTTGGTTGTTTCAAAATTCAGTTAGCAATATAATTAGGTGACAAGAAGAAAAAAATGACTTTATGTTTGCTCTAGAAAAATATCCTTCATTACATGCCCCTGTGGTGTTATCAAGTGATCATAACCTTTAGTCGTCTAACACACTATATACCATTATATACCATATAATTCACCAAATCTGGAGATTTAATGTTTTAAGTGATCAAAAGTAAAGGAGAAAGAACAGATTAGGATAAATACTCATACAGCTAAGGATTGCTTGCTGGCTATGAACATCTCAAATAGCACCTATATAGGTCTTGTAGGAAAGATTCATCCATTATCACTAAAACCTACATTGTTAGATGACTATTGCTTTGCAGCTGTGAATTTCCAATACATTTAGTGCATCAAGTGCAGAACTAGTGTCCTGAGTTGGCATCACTGGATCCACACTTCAATAGGCAAGAGCACTGCTCCCAGTTGCTGGAGCCTTCTAGCTCTTCGGCATCTCCTGCTTCTTCCCTTCCTGCTTGTCTGCTCCCTCCAAGTAAGCAGAAAGTGAAAGGAGCAAGGGAAAGGAGCGTTCATTTGTGCAATCATTGTCCTCTCTCTCTTTCTCTGGACAGTGCTGCCAATTGGGACCAGAGGTAAAGGCATACAAGTGGTCAATGGCGATAATGCGGTGAGGGGTACTGAGAACTTCTTGTCCAAGGGCCTCCCAAAACCCAGAACCAACATCAGTATGTTGTATTAGCAGGTGTGTGTGCGTATGTGTGTCCATGTGCTTAGTAATCATTTCCATAGAATGCTGATATCCAATAAGAACACGGGATGGAGATAATATGCAGAAATGCAGATGGATGTATCAGGGTGAGGTGAGCAGATAGAATGTTGAGTTTGAATGTAGGTTACCTAAGTTCACATACTTACTTAGGTCATCAGCTGAAAGGATAACCAAGGTCCAGTTTTCACACCTCACAAGACATGTAGAAGACCAAAAGCTAAGCATTATACAGAACTCCCCATACTAAGAGATGCAGTGGAAATAATGCTTCTTAAACAACATTATGAAAGCAGACATTACTGTCCAGACAGAGAATAGGAAGCAAATTTCTTGCACATCCAAGTGGTACCAAGGGTAGGGGGGGATCCCTTTTTCATGTTTCATTAAGGGCACAAGTTCCTTTCATTAAACTAAGATGCTTGAAACCCACAGAAGATGAAAATCACTCTTGAACCTGGGACAGAGCCATGCTTTTAATTACAAATGATACACAACTGGTTATAAAACAGAATAAGAATATTTCTGATTGTTTGGAGCCCTATCTTGATGAATGTGTGCGTGCACATCTGTGCTTGTAACCATCATTGGTAATGCCTTCTTAACGGCAAGGGGAGGGATACTTCATATGAAGAGTTTGCAGTACAACTGTAATCATTTCTCAATGGGGCTTTTAGGGGCTGCTTTAAATTCATTCACATGACATGTGGCACCAATTTCACAGATTGCAGCAGATTAGGAGTCCTTGCCCAATGGAATTTAAAGCAGCTGTCACTTTCTTGAAGTCTGGGTGCAACCCACAAATTGTGCTGCATTGTTGCAATGCAATGATTCTCTCTCTCCCAAACACACATGCTCACAAACTGAGTCTGGGTAGCTTCTAGAACTACCTGTGACCTAGGATACAACATAGACTAGCAGCCATGCAATATCCAATAGACAAATAAGAGCAGTTGCAACAGTTCCTTGCCAGAAATTACAAGTTTGCATCCCTCTTCCTCCAAGAACTACAAACCACAAACACCTGCTGCAGGAGAGAGGATATGCACAGCTCCAGAACACCAGCTGGAACCTGTTGCCCAAGGGTGCTCAGCTGCTGAATGGGGCATCAGCACAGCAGGGTGTGTGGGGCTCATGCCCTTCCTCTGTATGTGTGCATACATCCCTCTTACTAATGGAAGGAACTTTTGTAGCCTTGAAAGGGTTACTGGACTTCGTACTTTTGCAGCTTGCCTGACTCAAAGTTATGGCACTGAAGGAGATAACAGTGAAACTGTACTATAAAAGTAAATTACTATCATGAATATTAAGCAACAAGAATATAATAAACATGACTGCTTACATGATTCTGATTTATTGATACTGATTTGCTTGTAAATTATCACACAAAGTACTCATTTTAATTTTTTAAGAAACATGTGCAGAATAAAACTTGGTGGACAGTTCCTGGAGGCTTTGACATCTGCCATTTAATTCATTTATAAACACCCTTAGCGTGCAATGCTATGTTGAAGGCTCCTTCTCATTGAGGCATGTGGAAGCTTTATATGTATCTTTCTACAGCTAATAAAAAGTTTGTGTGTGTGTGTGTGTCTCTTCATAAAGTACCTGTGATGCTGCAAGATCGCCACTGCCTGAACTACCCAGCTACTGATCTCTGACAGTGCTCATTGCCAGTTAGGTGGACTCTAACCCTTTTCTCTAGAATTTGCAATCTTTCATCCACTCACTCTTTACAGAGCTCCCGGCTGCTGTGCATCTTCCTCCCAGGTTTTTTCCAGACCTAATTTGTACCGATTTTTATGTGTGTGATAAAATGCTATTGCTGCACCAGCCTGCCTAGTGTGGACAAAACACTATGAAGGCTTTTAAGAGCTCCTTTGCCTTTAATTAAACACTTCCAGTTTGCAGGTTCAGCCCATTTTATTACTTCCCAATGAGTGTGGGTGGGGGATTGCTGATGAATAGCTCATTCATTGTCCCTTGAATTGCCTCCCTTAATTACCCCAGTGTCCATTTCTGTTCCCGACTAGTTTCTTCCCTTTATTACTTTTTTCTTTTCATTTTTAATAATGAAATGCTCCTATTTCATTGTAAAATGAAAAGAACAAAATTAATGAAAAAATCTGCTTCCAGCTAATTGTGGAAGGTAATGCCTCAGCAGTAATAAAGAGCGTTATTGTGGAAGCAACCTGAGTCCATATACCTACTTCTCGCATATTCACTCCTTGCTGAAACACCTAATGGGTGATCAGTCCTGATCAGTCGCATCATCAATAGCTCTGTAAAGGAGAGCAGGATGGAGAAACTCTCTGTGCATTGCCCTCTCCTGTGCTCATATTTTCCTCGATGAGGGTGCCTCTCTGTATACCCCACAAACATATAATGCGAACAGTGGTATGTGTGCATTTCACATTTTTTATAAATCTACTATCAGGGATGGAAATTCAGCTTCTGACACAGTGGAACAAATCCAGCTGCAAAATCTCCTAAAGGCGGTTCATGCTTGTTCTGTTAAATAGTGCTCACTTTTGAGTCAAGAGGTTTCATTGCTATATTTGTGAATCTCTTGGCACAGGGGTGTTGGGATTTCCCAAAGCTTAAGCATTATTATGCATTTTGAACCGGGGTTTTGGCAGAAGCAGCTCTGGATCACTGGTGCTGAGGGGTTAAAAACAATAGGGAAGGATCTTTATTTCTATATGCAACTTATGAGTGCATGTATATGCCATTCATGGTAGAGGTATGTCACACGTCTGTCTGATAGAATTGCAGCGGAGTTCCTAACTAATACGAATGACAGGCATGAAATACTCTCAGTTTTAAAGAGCCTTGCTGGATCAGATATTGCATACCCAAATTAATGGATATGTCATCTGAAAACAGGATTTTTCACCTTTAAAACTATTAAATCCTGCTTTATGGTGTATGTGACTATATCACTTTGTGACATGTGCTATTATGTCATGCCTAAGATTATTTCTGAAGATTTTGGCTGGATGAGAATCATTCTCTTTCTGCCTCCTGCCTGCCGAAAACCTCTCCCTTTGAAGCACCAATTCCAAAAGCCATCTAAACTAAAACAAGGAAGAGTGTACACACTGCACACACATCTTGGTTCAGTTAAACTTTCTAGTAACATGGTGCTTTTTGTTCCCAAGGTCCCATCACACAATCTAGAAAAATTGTGTCCATGAGCAGGATAAAAGTTTTGTGGTTCTTGCCTTCTAGTCAGTAATTGTCCAGAGGGGGAGGGGAGAGTGTACCCAGGTTTCAGGATGCAGTTACTCTTGATGCATTAATCCAAGACTAGGATTCATTTAAAGGGACGTGGGTGGAGCTGTGGTCTAAACCACTGAGCCTCTTGGGCTTGCCGATCAGAAGGTCGGCAGTTCGAATCCCCGCGACGGGGTGAGCTCCTGTTGCTCGGTCCCTACTCCTGCCAACCTAGCAGTTTGAAAGCGCGTCAAAGTGCAAGTAGATAAATAGGGAAGGTAAATGGCGTTTCCTTGCGCTGCTCTGGTTCACCAGAAGTGGCTTAGTCATGCTGGCCACATGATCCAGAAGTTGTACGCCAGCTCCCTCAGTCAGTAAAGCAAGATGAGCGCTGCAACCCCAGAGTCTTTCGTGACTGGACTTAACAGTCAGGGGTCCCTTTACCTTTAGGATTCATTTAGTCTCTGTGAATGCATGGCAATGTGTGTTGCAACTGTAACAGTGACTGAATGACTGATACTGTGTGTGTGTGTGTGTGTGTGTGTGTGTGTGTGTGAGAGAGAGAGAGAGAGAGAGAGAGAGAGAGAGAGAGAGAGAGAGAAATCTCATACCTTTTCTACTAAAGATCTGCCATACAGACTTAGATCCTATAAATTTATGGCAAGCATTTAAAGCCTGAAGTTAAAATAGAATTAGTAGTGCTACCATCTCCGTTGGAGCTGATTTATTAAGATGCCAAAGAATGAACCGGTGGTGTGAGCAACTTTGCTCCAAGTGCTACATCCAAAGCTGGTACTTTACAAGAAAGCAAGAGTGAGAATCATAGCATTGCTTAATTCTTCCATTTCCTCACTTTTCCTTACTATTCTCTCCCCTCTTTTCAACTGTCACTCAATGCAGCAGGTGCAGTACTGCTGCCAAAGATGCTTTTCCATGGCCAAGATCACCAGGTTTCCCGGCCCTTGGATTCCACAAAAGACTGTACTTTGAATACTATCCTGCCCTTTGTTTTAAAGCTACCCTCCCCATGCACTCAACTGTGAGGATTACTTGGAAAATGTGTTTGGGCCAAACACATTTCAGCTTGTGGGATTACTCAACTGCAGTGTACTCAACTCATTTGTTAGATTACTTGTCAGTAGCCGTGTTGGTGAGGTGACATTTCATATCCTTGACTGTGTGTATGTAAATGCAATTAACAGACAAAGATTTATTATTTAAGGCAGCAGTGAATGAGGCAAGAGAGGAACTCGGGCTTCATGGCAGAACTAACACATACATTCTTAGCTAATGGAAACAGAACCAGGTATGCAGAAATAAAGTCCCGTGCATAGCCAAATAATAAAGAGTTTCACTTCCCAATGCCCTGAACAGAATCGACACTGGAGAATTCAACATATGATGCACTGAGGAAGCACAGGTACAGAATAGCAGCACTGCCCAGAGAACATGATGATCAATGTGTACATGAGGGCACAAAGTTTGCATATTCTTTATCTCATTGTGAAATCTTACAAGCTAGATCTCCCAAAACATGGTGGTTCTTACAGATTTAGAAACAGAAGCCTGTACTGTCCAGTCCTTTTAACTTATTCATGTTCCTGATTTGACCATTTTGTTGTAATGTAATAGAAGGCTACGTAAGTCTACTTGCTATAACACAAACTGAGTTGCTCTACATCTTTTTCTTTCATTCTGGAACATGAATCCCTGCTCCTGCTGCTGCCTCCAGGCTAGCCTTGCTTCTGCTTCAGCATGCCAGCAAGATTCCTCAGATCTAATAGCTAAGGTTCAGATAATCCTTGAGTGGTGAGTCTGAACATCTGGCTTCTTGGCTCATTCTCCTTTGCCACCAACCTAATACTGGATTGTTCTCCTGTGCTTTAGCAACCATGGGCTCCATGGTTATTCTAACCATTACTCCACCACTGGTCTAGTTACACCTTATGGTTTCCAAACACTTGTGGGGAGTCCTGGAACCCTAGCAGGAGTTCCTTCATGGCAGGATGAGTAATGGGAGCCAAACTTCTCTGAATGCTAATCTCTTACAATGCTTTGGGTGTGTTGTGGGGTTCATGCAGTTCATGCAGAGGGATAGTGCGGTTCAGCATGCCAGGACAGCATCCCATAAAAGCAAAGTGTGGAACCTAGAGCACTCTTCAGAACCCTCTGTAATGCACAGGAGTTCCTGCCCAGAAGTGCAAACATTCCCCAGTAGGCAATTCCACTGAAAAGAAGGTTCAGTGAAGAGAAAGGATTTCAAAGCTACTGTTCTAAAGTTACTTCTTCCAGAGCTGGATAACTTTTCACACAGCCCATGAAAAATACCTTTGTTCTTAGCAAGTCGGCTTGCCCCTGTCATATCCACATTCAAGAAGCTGGAAAGTTTCTGTTCAGTTAAGAAAGAGTAACTGCTTTCCTTTTTTCACTCATAGCTCTGCTTCCTGCTGTTTGCTCCAGAGAAAAAGAAGTGGCACCCTCTGCTGCCAAGGAAGAGAACAGCTTTTCTTATGAGAGCTTCCAACAGATCCTGCATAGTGGGGTGATCAACATTGGAGTTCATGTGTTCTTCCAGCTTGGGTTCTGACGGGCCAGGCTGCCCAGGATGGTCTGTCTTCTCCAGTTCTGATATTTCGTGAGAGTCAAATGGAAGGGGAGCTCTAGCAGCTTGGTATGAATATGGAAACTATCCTACTCCAAAGCACTTGTTAATAGGCATAAGAGTATCTCTTCCTGTATCTTCACTAAGCTCTGCATGTAGTACTGCCCTGGTTTGTCCCTGAAAGTGTAATTCCCACATGGAGTGACTTATAATGAACAGGAAAGGAAACAGATACAAAAGCACTGGCTGGAACATAAGTCTATCCATGAAGGTTAATTATACTATAGTTTTGTGTTGATCTTCACCTTCCCAATCTACCCATTCTTCAAAAACAACCACCACCACCAGCTGAAGACAATGTAAAAGGTTTTTAAGGGTAAACACTATGGTTAAGGCTGTAAATCTAAAAATTACTAAGAACCAGGGTAAGGTTTAAATACGATTGTGCCAGATTCATGTTCAAGACTTGGTTGAGCCAAAATTATTGACCTTATTCTGTGTTTCTTTTCATGATTGTTTACAAGCACCTCCTGTTTTAAATGATGTTCAACACTTGCTGCAAATACTGTCATGCTGTTTCAACACATATTGTTCTTGGAACCAAACACTCAAACACCACATCTATGCACACAACAAGTATACCATTTTCCTCCTTCCTTGCCTTCAGAAATCTTGGCCTTACACCTCACTGCCATTTAATTCTACTGACTTGTATTTTCTTAAAATCAATAAATATTACTCTAATTCTATTGGCTTGGTTGTTAACTTAAGAAAGGTAAGGAAAGGAAAGTTTCCTATTTCCTCCTCTCTTCACAGCCACATGAGTTCACTGAAAAGCCTCTCTGGGGAATATGAAGGTCTTCCTGAGCAATGTGGAAGTAGGCTGCTGGGGGAGAGACAAGTCATCCCAGAAGTAGGCTTTGATCCTGAGGGTAACTTAAGGAAATTCATGGAAAGAAGAAAAGGTCCAGAGAATTTTCTGAGACTCTGAAGATTCTATTACAGTGGTACCTCGGGTTAAGTATTTAATTCATTCTGGAGGTCTGTTCTTAACCTGAAACTGCTCTTAACTTTAGCACCAATTTAGCTAATGGGGCCTCCTGCTGCTGCTGTGCCGCCGCTGCATGATTTCTGTTCTCATCCTGAAGCAAAGTTCTTAACCCGAGGCACTATTTCTGGGTTAGCGGAGTCTGTAACCTGAAGCGTATGTAACCCGAGGTACCACTGTACTTGCACTGTTCAAATAGTATGAAGAGTGCAAGCTCACTAGCGTTACTGTTCCTTAACAAGGCCTATAGTCCACAAGTTTCCTGTTTCCATTTTGATGGATGACTTCCATTTTGAACTCTTCAGTGTGTGTGTGTGTGCACGTGCATGCGCGTGCATGCACATGAGACAGAGAAAGAGAGAGGCACTAAAGCTAGAGACCCAGACTGGGATCACTTATCCTATGGCATTACACAGGAAGCTCCCCAAAATAGGGAATTATAATTTAAATTCAAAAGGTTTTGAATGGAAGGTGTGGAAAATTTTCCATTGTCATTCCTGGCCACATAAATGGAACAGCAGCCAAATCTGTCCTGGATAAATCTCCAGTTCCCAAATAGCTTCTTTGGCAGTTCTAAAATGCTATTTACGTTTCCAGGTGATTTGGATATACAGCTTTTCTGTCCGCAATCCCCATAGAAAGAACTTATCACAGCCCTGGACCTACTTAAAGGGGGGGGGGGAGTCCTCTAGCTTGTGATAATAACCTGGCCAGCCTTGACTGCTTATTGCATTGGCTGCCTTCACAAGCTGAAATGCTGACCTTCTGAAACTGTAGTCAAGCTCTGATGGCATTAGTCACAGCACTGTCTCTTTTTTTTACCATGCATATTTCAAATGTAAATCTGTAACAAGATGGTTGTGGATCAAGACCACAACTATTCCTTGTAATGAAATTAAAGCTGCCTTGAAAAATAAGAGCAGATGAAGAATGAAGTGCAAAAAAGAGAAAGGAGAAAGACATCTGGAATGGGGGCGGGGGGAGAACTGAAAACAAGGGCACAGCTACAACAGCAACAACAAAAAGGGAGGTGAGGGGGCTTTTGTACATATTGAAAATGAATGGCCAGGAAGCAAGACTAAAATGTGCTGAGGGTGGCATAACTATAAGCCCTAGTTCTCCATGAGGTGGAAATTTTGTGCCTTGTCTGCATCCATTCAGGCTACAGGTAGGGTCTGAATGCTCCTCCATACAAGAAGCAAATAAATATGCAAGAAATTTCTATTCATATAGAAAATTATATGTCAGAGAATAGCTCTAGCTTGTGAAATTCTACCCATTTGAATTTCTCTCTAGATTTAGGGCTTCTGAATCAGCTGATGTTGCTTCTTCAATGGCTGTCATGACCCCAAGGTCTGACACCCTATCTTCAGGAAATGTGGCTATTGATGCAGAAAAAGTATCAGAGCAGGGGAGCAATTTGCCCTCAGAACCAGCCCTAGAAGTCCTGCTCTCACAGAAGGAAGGAGCCCATTTTACCAGCAACTATCTGACCTGAGGAGGTCATGCTGCTGTCCTCAGATTGTGAGGAATTCTAGTGTAGAAGTCCAAACAGAACTAAGACACAGCTTCTCTAATTGCTATTAGAGCAGGTTAGGGTCCTTTAATTGAATGCTCATTGGAGTTGCTGCTAGCCACACAGATAAAGCTGCAGATTTATTTAAGGATGAGTTTCCCTGTTGCTGTTGCAACACCATTTGCCTGCTTGTATGAGTCTCCTGCCTGAGTTTCAAATGGAGCTATCCATGGTGCTACCAAATTTGGTGGCACTTTGCCTTTATGGAATCTGACCTCTGCTTTGCTTGACTTTGCCATCTCGGAACCAAAACATCACCTTGCTCAACTCCAACTTTGTA
The DNA here is from genome assembly GCF_964252035.2 of Podarcis erhardii. Classification (NCBI taxonomy): domain Eukaryota; kingdom Metazoa; phylum Chordata; class Lepidosauria; order Squamata; family Lacertidae; genus Podarcis; species Podarcis erhardii. The sequence continues at coordinate 101,998,338 of NC_138497.1, read as the reverse complement.
GGTGAAGAAACAGCATCATTGTGATGACCTACTTGATTTCTTCCCTTCAAATTTTACTGGGATGTGGGCTATACTGAATATTTGACCATTTTGATCATTACTGCTGGTTGAGGGGGCTGAAACACCCTGATAATGAAAATGTTTGCCTATTTCAAAACTGTTCACTGCCATTGTTTTACAAATATATTGCTAACTTGGTTCCATTTCCCCCCATCATAAATTCTAGGTATTCTTCATGGAACTGTCACATCGGCAATCCAAGCCAATTGAAGGCAATAGAGTGGTTGGAATATTTGTTATGACAATATGTAGCCGATCAGATTTGGCTATGAGCTGATGTCACTGAGGATAAACAAAGTAGACCTCATGAAGTGCTGTTTTCACTTTCACTGGGCCAGGACTTTATTTGCTATCGATGCAATGCCCTTATCACTAAAACTGAAGGGGTGTGTGCGTGCTTTTTAACACTATTGAAAAGTTTTGCAAGAAGTGCCCATCTATCTGTCAGTCCTAACCACCACAGCTCTCATGCCATTCAGATACCATACGAGGACATAGATTTGTATACTTAACAGTATGAGTTATTGGACTATAACTTGTGCTGTAAGCGTAAATGGAAACAAACGGTGACATGTGTTGCGTTGCTTTTTAAACTCTGCTGGCTGGAGATACTAGGTTGCATCCAACTTAATCACTGTATGTGTGGAACGGCTTCACAAGTACAACAGAACTTCCCCTCCCTCTCCTCCCCCAAATCTGAACTCCAGAGAAGATTTGGGGGTGGTGCAGGGAAGGGAAGGGAAGGAATTTTGTTTGATACAAACCACCAAGATTTGGATCCAGTAAGAATTCACGGAAATCAATGAAACAGTTGCAACAGATAGCAATAGTGTCAGAAATTGGTTCACTATTCACACCACCACTTTCAGGCTTATTTGACCAGCTATTTATTTAAATATTTTTATGCTGCCCTTCATCAGGACATACTCCATCCAAATAAAACTATTGTTTTCCCCAACCATAGAACCCTGGGAACTGGAGACCTTTGAAAGGATTAGTAACCAGTCTTTTCACACAAAAAATGGTTTCCGGGTCTTACCATGAAAAACTATGGCAATTAAACTGGTCTTAAAGATACACCAACAGAATATAACAAAATGCCTTTGCTGTTTTCAAGGTTGGTTTCTTTTATACATCTGTAGATGCAGAACACTATATGCATAGTATGTCCACCACAACATTTGAAGCCAGATGGAGAGACAGCTCAATTCTAATTAATTAAATATATAACCAGAACAGCTACCTTGGCAATTTATAAAGTAACCAGCAAAGACCACATTTCCCCCTCGGTACTTTAAAAAAGAATAACCAGACAACTAATTTTCCTTCTAAGTAACTATCTTCTAAACCCCATAAATGACTGCTCATTAGCCTGTCAATGTTTATAATGGCTTTCAGAACTGTAACAAGAATTAAAAATAGTTCAGTGAGCAGAAATGGACATTAATTTGTCATACTTAAATATGAACGCTTGAATGAGTTAGCCACAGCAAAGCCCACTCCCACAGTTCCAAAATCAAAAGCTCTAATTTATTGCTTGCTACCTGTACCTCACTCACCAAGAACTGGTTAAAATGTATCTAATGAAGCCACCTTAACCTTATGTTACTGGAGAGGTAAAGGAAGTAGAACATTATGCAGTTTTAATTTTGTTTTGTTCCAGAAACCCAAATGAAGGACTGATTGAAAGAGAAAGACAAGAGATAGACTGTGTAATAAGGGACAGGAATGGATTTAACCCCCAATGAACAATGTTACATACACAGAGACTGTCTAAACATCAGAAAGAGATTAAAGGCTGGGAATGCATAAAACACTTGACTGCTGAGCAACATACATAGGATGTGAAGCAAAGTGAACATCAGGTTGTGCCCCATGAACCAACTATATCCATTTGAAGAACTGAAGAGTTAGCACTTCAAGAGGACCTAGCAGGTACATTGTGGGCCACCTGAAGCGTATGTTAGAATGAGAGAGCTTCAAAGAGAGATCTCCCTCCTTATATTGGTGGAGCACAAAAGCTGCAGCCAGCACACTAAGGAATTGTTTGTCCCACATTGTTTTCCTGTTAGATAATTATATAACTCCTGAAGTGTGGGATGAATCTCAAAAGACAAACTGCTTTGCCCTATTTGTCTTGAAGATGAAAAGGGGGAAGGTGGGAGAAGTGGGACCGTGTGTTGCACCTCCAAAGGAGACCCACTCCTCAGTGTGTTTGTGTTATTGCATGCTTAACCACCACAGGGTATCTCTAAGCAGCCAAGAGCAGGAGGGAAGAATTTTGCAAGATTTATTCCACTTTGTTACACAAGATGCTAGCCGTGAAGAGCTTTCGTTAAACCTAAAGACTTTTATGAACATAAAATCAAATTAAACAGCACATTAAGGGTTCTATCTTCTCTGACTGATGTGCACGCGCAAACAACTCTCATTAACGGTAATGGCAGTTACGCACGCGCATCAATCGGAGAACAGATCCCTAAGTGCTTTATTGTTTTTCCTGGAGATTTTTCTCTATTGGACTTTAATTAAGCTCCTGCTAGGCTTGCAAGTTTTCAGTTTTTTAAGGTTTGCTTTTTAAAGGAAGAAAGAAAAGTGAAATCAGCTTCTTTGGCAGATAAGATCCCCCACCCCCACCCCCAGCAATTGTCACAGTCAAGCCAAAGACATCAACACTAAATATCTGCAAGACATCTGTTTGAAGTTACCTTGCAGCCTTTGAAGGGCTTGTCATCCTGGAGCAGGTTTGCCAACTGACCAAGACAAAAATGGCCTGGTTTGCTCCTGCAGCTGTTAACTACACCTTGATTTATACAAATCAACAGGTGAAGGTTTTCAAGGCATGGAGCTAAGTATTATCACCTGCTACTGATGAAGATAAACTTGCTGTTAAAGGCACAACTGTAGGGTGGCAAACCTAAATTGACAAGAAATTTCTTTAAAAAGGAAGTCTGACTAAAAAAGGAGGATGTTATGAACAGATATGCAATGCACTGGTCTGTTGGTGATCCTAAGGCAAATGTACAAACCTGGGATTGCCAATAAGGTGTCACGCTGTATTGCTATTACACACACAATTTCAAATCTTTTTTGTTTTTAAAGGCATGGAGACATACCCTTCTAGATTATAAATATTAGTCCTGCCTAACAGCATTATGTTTTGCTTACATGAATTATAACATGTCTAATTATAAGACAACACATATGCGGTTGATTATTTTTTCTCAGTATGCTGAGCTCTTCTAAGAGAGATCATTTCCTGAAAATAAAGGGTCAAATATTGCAGCAACTGAAATAGGAAGTGGAAGCAGGGCGGGGCTGGGGGAGGCAAGAGCAGGTAAAAAAGCAACATTTGGGATGCATCTTCTGCAATTTGGGGATATATAGATATATATAATATTAAAAAGCGCATAGGCTATTTAATTAACTGCTACTGTATGCGATGTACTTACTTATTGCCTCCACAAACTGTTCAAAGAAGCAGTATGGGAACAGTGGCTCAGGCAGCTCTCTGAAAAACATCTTGAGTGCTCCGGTGACAACGTGGATGTCCTCCCACTGGCTGTCGTCCAAATTCAGCTTCTCTTCTGGGAAAACACGAGGAGAAATGGAACAACTGGTTTTAATGAAACAATTACAAGACACTAATTATTATGTTAATGTTTGCCTACTATCATCAGCAACCGTTAACAGCCTTCTGCACCTAGAGGTTTGGTGCTGTGCATGGGTTTCCACCCCCCCCTTTCTTTCTTTCTCTCTTTTTTTTCCAGAGGAAGAGAACATTTTCAATGGAATACCATCTGTAGGAATGCAGCTAACAAAAAACAAGAGGCACAAAGAGACAGTAGCATTGACACAGGATGTCAGATACATTTATTCCCATAATGCATCAGTAGGAAAAATTAGCATCACAGCTCAACATGATTCAAAGCTATTTGGTTTCGAGGCCGAGGGGCTAAGAGTTGCCAGGGATGACCGGCTCAAGGGACCAGCCTAAAGGCCTTGCTGAGCCAACAGGAGACATATGCTAAACATGGCAATACAAAATGAGTTATTGCTTTACATGTGTTACGTCTTGCTATGTACAAGGGAATAATGGGCAACACTTTTCTTCCTCTCCTTTTTTGTTGTTGTTGCCTGAATGTAATGTCAGCAAGGAATTCAGTATTGTGGTGCTGGGTGGGAGGGAGGGAGGGAGGAGGGGAAGAGATATTAATTCCTCCTTATTGCTTCAAAAATATTTTGTTTGGTTTTTCAACTCTGGGAGGAAGATTTGCCCAGCAACAATATTAGACAGACCCCTGTTGGCCTACCTAGGCTATGCAAAGCTGTCAAAAATGATAACACGCTAAAGACAAACCACAAGTGCTTGCAAAACTGATTTTCTGAACAACAGAAATCTTTTCTTTTGAAGCTTGACTGAGCTGAGAAATTTAAATATAAAAGGAGGAAGAATGCAAGAAAAAAATTCTAATAAAAAGATGGGGTGATTATTACTTTCCTTTCCTTTGAATACTTATTAGAAACATCTGGTATTATTATTAGGCTACAAAAAAACCCTACAGAATTAGAGACCTGACAAAACTCCAAGAAAGCAAAAAATGCCTGTCGCTGTGTATTAAAAGTAAGCAAAGTTCTTTACAACATCTACCTGTTCCAGAAATGCACAAAATTTATAAAGATGTGGTTTGGCTTTTACTTCAGAAACATTTTCATGGGGTATATTCTAGTAAAGATCTAACTAATTTAAAACTATTGGAGAGACATCTCCACCCACCTCAGAGAACATAACGTTACCAGTTTTGAGCAGAAATGAATTGTATTGCTTTAGCCATTATTAATGCTATTTGCATAGACACACTTTGTAAAAACATCACACACAGCACCGCACAACCCACATACCACAAAGTAAGCATTTTCTAATATTTACTGCTTTCCAAAGAGTGGTGTCAGAAAAGAATTTAAATGTAGGTATAAAGTTTCAAAGTATTGCGATATATTAACAATAACATTTATTTCCCCCAAACCCACCTCTTCTTTAATTTATAAGAGGTTGGAGTACAGATTGAAAAACATACTTTTAACTGGTTCTCTTTTTGTTCTTTAAAACAAAAAAACCACTCAGACTTTTCATCAACATAAAAACAATTCACTCTTGAAATTGAATTAGGACTTTCTTTTGAACTCCATGATCAAATTTGATTGATTGTATTTCAACAATTAGCCTTTTATTTCCCCCCATACACCATAGAAAGAGACAGACAGCATCCTAGCAGGCTGGTTTTACACAGTTATCTGTTCACAATAGCATCAAAAAGAGAGACCTGATGGGGTTTACTGTCACTTTAAAGAACAGGGTGGGTTTTCACATTGTTGAAATCTGTCAGATATTTTGAAATGTCCCTCTCACTATGGTGCCACACCCCCTGCGTGCCCTTATAATAAAATTGGTTTTACTCCTGATTAAATCATTTTCTCCCTACCCACTACCATACTTCTCATAATGGACCTGTGTGCACTACAGCTGGTGTTCTTCCCATGGTACCAATTCTTACTTTATCTTTTCAGCACTTTGCTGCTAAGATCTCATGCAGAGTGCTTATGTTTTGTTAAGAGCTTCATTCTTAGAGAAATAGCTTAACACATGTTCTAAAAATGTTGTACAACTTATTGCTTAAAACACATTTTGAAAATGTATAAGTACTGTATCTCTGGCACAAACCTTTAAGTGGAAACCTTAGCAGAAACACGCACACATACACACACACATACAAAACAAAAACCCCTGCCGTTCTGGCTTGGTATGATTGTTTTTCCATCTCTCCTGTACATTAAACATCTAAAGTGGAATACACGGATTCTAAACTTTACCAAGAATTATCTGCCCAGATTTTTGCACTGTTTCCAGCTCTTAAAGGAAATGTGTTAGGAATGTATCATCTTGAAAGCAAAGGGTGTCATTTTACCCTCAAGCAATAAAGTGACTTTAAAAAAAAAAAAAAAAGTTCGTTAGAAGGGAAGCATGCCAAATTTAAAAGGGGGTGGGGAGAGAACTGCGTCAAAAAACAAACTGCAAGAATAATCGACTTGTTCAAGGTAATGCTCTAATTTTTGTTATTAGTCATGGGAGACACTTGAGTATAGCTTGAGTGTGGCCTAAAATAGCATTCACATGTGACCTCCTAGGAGAGACTCTCAACCTTATATCACTTGCAAAGGACACCCTCAACTAACCACATACCATGGGTAGCATGTAACACATGAGCTGGGCTGTACCATGTGGACTGTATTATGCAGCACAGCCCCTGCTAATTGATTTAGAAGTCCCATTTATTCAAAGAACAAAAATAATAATATGTAGAACCTGAAACAAAATGTTGCATTGTAGATCTGTTCAGAAGGCCAGCTGCCCAGCCAGCTAGCCAGCCAGCCAAACTTTCCTCCAGGATACCTTAAAATATATGGGGAGTTTAAAAATCCTGCTTGCCCCCCTCCCCAAAGTGACACTCAGCATTCCGTGGTTCCTGGTGTCCAGTAAGCATAGCCAGTCCTTATTGGGCTGATTTCTCTCTCTGCAGAAGACTGTTGTGTTGTTGTTTTTTATTAAATACTTTTACATTTTTATTTCAGCAAACCTTGGGGATTCCTCCGATACCTCCTCCTCATTTCTCAGCAGCCCTGTTTTGGCTTTTCTTCCTGCCCACACTGGGACATGAACTTGTTATTAGAAAGGATGATGAAGCTGATGCTGTTGATATGGGCTTGCCATCTGTTTACCGTGAATAGGACTCTCACAGTAGGCCTGAATGATTAGGTAATGATCACTGTATTATAGGCCTGAGTGACTAGATAATGTTCCACAATGGTCAGGTTAATGGCAGGGATGGGGAACCTCGTGACCTGATGTGAGGTGTTGGATTGGTTGCTTGTAGAAATGCTATGCTGTCCGCTTCCACCTATGCCCAACACACACACACACACACACACACACACACACACACACACGTACGTTACAGAAATGTTCTAAGTCTCCAGTGACCTTGGAGCCAAACTCAGGGAAATGCTGCCCTTGAGACTTCTCACCATTTGGGTGGGAACAGGGAGCACATAACAACAACAATAATTACTTATTAGTGTTATTGATGTAAACTGATTTGTGGATTCTTTGTCGGACGAGGCAAGATAAAAATGGAACAAAGAAATAAATAATGCAGTACAGTCATACCTTGCTTCATGAACGGCTTAGTTGTTGAACAAATCGGCTTCTGGACACCAAAACCCAGAAGTAAGTGTTCTGGTTTTCGAACGTTTTTCAGAAGCTGAACATCTGACGCGGCTTTCCCTTGAGTGCAGGAAGCTCCTGCAGCCAATTGGAAGCCGCGCCTTGGTTTTGGAACATTTCAGGAGTTGAACGGGCTCCCGGAACAAATTAAGTTCGAGAGCCAAGATACCACTGTACAGAACTTTGTCAGAACAATAAGAGCCAACTCCTAGGGGTCGAGGTCCCTTCACACACACACCCCACATTGAAATGGTATCTGTGTGTCATGTATGTATTGTGATCAATAATGTGATGCGGGGCTTGCTTACCCCCTCCACCATATTTCATTCAAGTTGGCATCCCTGGTCAGAAATAAGGCCCAATTGGACAATTCATTTAATATTTTGCCCAAGTCAAGATTCAATCCTGGTGTATAGGAATATTTTATTTATTTTAAGTATTTGTGTTATGTTCACCTCTTTAGGAGAGGAACCAAGGGCTGCTTCTAATATAACTACATGGTGAGCACATATTTGGTTGCATAAAAGACTTTGCCTTTTTCCCCCAGATAGAAATGCTTCTAATCATGAAAGGCTTTTGATCCAGCAGGGAGGTGATTACTTTTTCTCTTTCTCCCTCCCATTGCAGGACCCGGTACCACCTCACACAGTGCCCCATACAGTCCCCAAAACTACAGAACAGTGAGGGAGGTAGTGCTAGGTGCTGTGTGGAGAGAGGAAACTGGCAAAAGTCACACACTCCTCCACCAGTGGGAACAAAGTCTAGGTGCGGCCCAGGGCAAATTTGGTCCTTAAACGATTTATAGGTTGAGAAGTGAATTTGGAACACTTTGTTAGCATGTTGAACCATCGTCAGCCTTGCTATTTATTTTTTATTATAACATTTATACTCTTGTTTCCAGCTCACAATTAGTTGTTCACAGTGGCTAGCAACAATTTAAATGAAATGCAATTATACAATGAGCTAAAACAACAAAAGCAAACCAAGTGACACAGAAGATCATCATCAGCATAATATTCAAGAGCAAATATTTAGGATCTAGCCAAACCATAAGTGTACTGGAACAGAAACATTTTGGTTTGGCATCTAAAGGCAACAAGGAAAGGAAGTCCTTCTGATCTCCAAGGCAGAAAATTCCACAGCCTAACTGAAAATATTCTTTCTCACGTCTCTGTAAACTGTAACTCTGGGGGTGTGGGGATATGGAACAGAGTTTATGTTATGTCCAAAAACTGTTCATGTGGACCTGCCCTCAAGGCTGCTGGCAGGGTTCGAAATAGCCAAGCACCTGCTGAAGCCAATGTCTCACTAGGGGATCAACAGCTAACCCCTACAGGCCCCTAGCTATGCTTTATCTCCTTGCCATCACTGCCTGACCTCCAGTGTGTGAGGTGGGAAACCTCACTTACTCCCTGCAACTACTGCCCTCTCTGAGTCAAGACAGAGCAATGATGGGAGCGAGATGGAGCAACAACCTCTGCCTCTCCCTTTTGTCAGCTGTGTGGGTTAGGCCCAGAGGAAAAGGGCAATGGAATGGACAGGGGTAACAGCAGTGAGGACAAGTGTGAGAACAGCCAGCATATATGCCCCTGAATGTGCCCCTTATTTGGCAGCCTGAATTTAATTTTTAATTTATTTTCCCCCATACAGCTGACTGAGGAGTCTTGTCTTCCACCAGCTGCATGAGAGTATCCACGCCATCTGAATTGCCCATTGGTGTGCCAGGCTGCAACGGCAGCTTCTGCTAGAATCGATAAGTGGGTTTTAGGTATCATGGCTAATTGCTGATAAGACTTCTCTAATCCTCTACCTTAAGACAATATCATTTTTATGTTAGTTCCCAACAGATTGATTGGCCTCCCCATTGCAGAACACGAAGAGAGCAGAAATGATCAAGGTTCACCACCCCAAGTGTACCATCATCAGAACACATAGCTCCAGATGAAAAACAAATGAAACATGAACGTCAAGGGCTCTTGTCGTTCAATTTCTTCCATTTAATTCCTCCAGAATGTAGGCATCTATCAGTTCAAAGGGGTGACTGCTGAATGGAAAATTGATGCAGCTACTTAACAGCATTTTGACGTAAATAGATGATAATGTTGATCCAATAGCAAGACTGTTGCCTATGTTTGAATCTACGCATTACTAGAATACCCATTTCCATGGTGCTTAGCACTAAATTAGCAAATAGCTGTAACTAAAAAGCACATGTTCTATGCCTGTTGGAGGGCTTTTGTTTATTGCAGTTCTCTGAAACTTCAGTTCACTGACCTGAGGGCAAGCTGGAAAAACCCGGTACTGCTAATTTAAATCTTAATTGGAGTTAGAGGGAAATAAGATAACACTGTGGCATGCTCATTCCTGGAGTTACTCTACTGATACTCATTGAGTCACACCGATCAGAGATGAACTCTGCCATTGTTTCTGCATGAAGAAGTCCACTATATCCAGTAAAACCACAAGTAGTTTAGAACAAGTACACGACGAAAACAAAGACAAGAGTTCAAAAGGTTTTTAAGACATGTGTAGCTGTCACCCCAAAGTTATGCTTGATATATTGCCATTGCGTCATTATCTGTACACAGATATTTGGACATCTAGTCATATGAATGAAGGTCGCACACAGTTATTATCACACTATCAAGGGGTTATCCACTCTTCACCTTCCTTGCACACCATTTGAAGAATGTAGCACCACCATAAATAGTTGGCACCCTGATTTTATAGATACAAACAACTGTAATGCGACACAGAGTGACTTACACTCATGTTACTACAACAGTATTGTGCATAAAGCAGCTGGGGCCCATTCAGTTAGCTATGTTTGTCTACTGAATAGACAAGGATACGTAGTAGTATCTGTTTGGAAAGGACTGAAGCCAATAGGTTGTATTGACTGTAGTACTTTCCTAACAAGTTATTACCAGGTATAATGAGAGTTCAGTTGTAACAAGGCATAGTGGTGGATCTAGGATTTGAGTATGAGAAGGGAGCTGAGCTTTTAACTGATGCAGGTCTTCCTTCTACTTTCTCTCTGCCATTCTTCCAGGAAATGTTGAAAACCTATCCATGAAATGGTCTGGTTTTTCTGTGCCATAGTTCAGAAATCCAAAAAAGGTCCATGGAGTGTATCAGATCTATTATTTGTTTATCTTGCAGCCACTTATATTTTTCTTTTTCTTTTGGTAGCGTTAAATATAAGAAGAGCATAACTGAGAGCACTAGCAGAACTAGAGTTTATTGGTTTGAAATCAAGCATGTCTGGGTACTACAGTATCCCTACCCGTCAAGTACAGCCACGGAATTATACTCTATGTAAACACCCGTCTCAACAGTATGTAGAAATGATGGCTCTCTGGATATACAGAGTTGGTGGCCTCACTGGAAAAGGCCCAGAGGCGGCAGGAATTGTTAAATCCTCACATTATTCAGGCTATCCAGGAAGTCTTGAGGATCCAGGCACAGTAAAGCTGTGGTCGGTGGGGCCAAGACATGGGAAGTTGCAATAAAGATAGTACAACCATATTGGATTACTGATTACAGATGTCAGCATGTTTTGGCGCAGACACTGGGTGTGTATCCTGTATCAACCAGCTCGTCTGCTGGTTAAGTATTTGGCAGGGTTAACAGAGGTTAAAGATCACTCTATGACATACATCAAATTGGGGTGACCCCACCAAGATTAACCGTTTGAGAGTGCTATGGCCCATCACCTCCCATCTGCACATCCAGACACAAGCAACCCCCCTGGATCCTTCTAGTGGGATACCCCAACCCCACCTTGACTAAGGATCCAACCCAATGCCTTATCCACCATCAGGTTGTAACAGTTGTTATGAGGAAGAACTGACATCCTTCCCAAGCTGCACCAAAAAGCCAGAAGGCCACCCAGCACTGCTGAGGCTGTGCCGAATGGCAACCACCACTTCCCTCCAGCAACGGAGAATCCCGACTCAGCCGCAGGATTGTGCTAAGATTCCTCTCTGCAGTGTTTTGATCCATGTTCCTGGGTGCTTGTGCAAATTGGCAATCTTTAAGGGGGAGAAACAACCTGAGAACTGCAGCAAGCTGCTAGAAAGAAGATATGTACTAACATGTTTGTGCCACTTGGCAAAAATAAAATAAAATTAGCTTATTCAGAATCACAAATGTGGTGGCGACGATTTCGAAAAGTTCCCTAGTCAGCTGTTACCTGTAAGGCAAGGGTGGATATCTTTGTTAGATGCTAGATGAGAGACTTTTGGAGCCCTAACAGCTGAGTGTTTTGAATATCTCTTTATATTTCGCTCATATTTAAGATTAGGTCTTTTTAAAGACCTAAACACACACATACCAGTTAACACAGTTAAGAATGCATACTGCAAACCTGAGGTGACCTGGACACTCTGAGCTGGGGAAAATACCCTTTCCTTGTTACAGCTTTTTCAAGGTTATTTTGCAAGAGAGGAAGTGAAGAGTTAGGGCAAAACAGTGTCTCTTTGTCCATGCTCATGCCCATGATTCAAAAATATCTCCACGCTTCTTGTCATTTTAAAATGGACTTTGCAATTAAAGCAGAGTGGCTCTAGGATCCTGACATACAGTTCTTTCATTCCTATCCCTTTCAACGTTTTTAACACAGCTTCTGTTTCCATGTTGTCAATGGTCTTTTCATAGTACACAATGTTTCATAATATTTGGCAGACTTATCCAAAACCTGATTCACTGTCTGCTTGTGATCCCTAGGTCAGGAATTACTCCAGACATAAAGTTCCCCAAAGGGTAAAACAAATTATTGCAATTAAGATTCAACAGGAAAAGATAAAGAAAAAAAAGTAATTCATCCATCCACATTCGTAAGATTGAAATTCAGCATTCACATTTTCGGGCAATTTCCCACAAAAAAAAGTTGCATTGTAATTTATCCACTTTGAAGATTAAAGTAGGCTTATTGCTAATAAATAAATAAATCAGACATCGTAGGGGATCACAGGAACAAATTTAAAGGCACAGAGAACCAGAGTGAAACTTTATAATGAGCCTTGTATGTTCTTTCCTGCAGCTGCTGGGAACAAAAAATAAAATAAAATGCAATTAAACATCCTCCCATAACAGGCTGCTCTTATGAACATTAAAACATGTAGGCAGACTAGCAAATTATGCAAATGTCCTGAAATAAACTGTACTACGTACTGAAAACTGGGCATGGGGCTGAAACAGAGCCAGATGCAAAATAGTGGTTTTGGAAGGCAGATATACACTGAGAGAAATAGTTGCCTCTGAAAACATGGCCAGTGACAGACTCTTCTCGGCCTTTTGGCTAAGATCAAGGGTAGTGAGTAGACTTTAGTCTTTCAAATTTCAGCGGTGCCCTGTGCAAGGCCAAAATTCAACACCCTCCCCCACCTCCCATTCTGCTCAATTCACTACATCATAGCTGCAATTCCCTGCAGCACCCGTAGGTTTAAGCACCCAGTGCGACAGAACCAGTTGCACTGCCCTAAATCCACCTCTGACATGACCGAGACCAAGAATTTGTTTTTGGTTTCAGAACTAGCCTCACAGTCCTGTCGCACAAAAATCTATGCCTGGTTTCTTACCCAAGGGCACTTCTTTCATATCTGCAAATACGAATTACCCGCAAAACACTTGGGGATGTTTAAGCAATTCCCTTTTCCTTGTGGTAAAACCGCAGCAGCTATCCTTCTGCAATTTGGCAAGATTCGTGTGCTCGAAATGGGCACATGAAAAGGAAAAAGGTTTCCGACTTCCGGGTTGGCGCCTCCAGCAATGGCTGAATTCCTCTGATCGGGAGGAATTTGCTTCGTGGAAATTAGGGTCTGGCCGCCACGGCCAAGGCGGGGACCCACCAAAAATCACAGGCGGGAGAAGCCTGTGAACGTGGGATTCGGCTGGCACCTTTTGCGCCTCCCCTACTCGTGGGGAAACCCAGTTTTGGGGATCCGGAGCGACATGGGGTGAGTGGCACAGTGCTTCGAATTGACTGCTTCTTTCACGGAGTGAAGCCGCATAGCTGTTGTCGGAGAGCGCTGACTTTTTCCTGTGGACAATTTGATCTTAAAACAATTACCCGTGAGTAGAACGGAAAATTGGATTTTTAAACGTCTTAATTTGGCACCGAAACGGGGAGGTTTAAAACAGGAAGTCTGCCTTCCCCTTTTGTAAATAGACTGGAGCAAAGAGGCTGCAAGCTAAAGTCTTGGAAAGTCTTCTGTAAAGGATTAAACCTCCATCGGTTAAAATCATTAAACCCCCCCTTGGAAGCAGGAGAAGAGGGGGGAAATTTTGGATCGTGTAAGCCTGCAGGAGAGAGAGCGAAGAAAGATAAATTACCACCGCTTCGAACCTGGAAAGGGGCTGCTAGTAAGACTGACGTTTTGGGAAAGTTCATTGACTGTGAATAAAACGTATGTGGACAGATAGCTAAATAAGAGAAATATATTGTTTCCATTGTTTCCTTCTGTGTTTAAAAAGGAGTAAAAGTAACCGAAAATTGAAACAAATTTTGTTGCTTGAACTGTGTTTAAAAGGATTGATACAAATAGAAATTGTTTCCCTCTAGAGGGAGCCTTTGAAACTGTTACAGGAGTGGAGCTGGGGGGATTACCAGCTGCAGAGATAAAAAACTGTGAGAACCAGGGATTGACCTTGGATTGGTAAGAATGTCGACAGAAGAACCCTTGGTGATTGCATTATGCAAGATAAGTGCCTCATTGGAACAGCTTCATAAGAAGACAGATGTGATGACTATCAAAATTGACAATTTGGGACAAAAAGTGACTGATTTGGGACAAAAAGTGAACATCTATACAGAAACTATTCAGGAATTGTTTCAGGAATCTACTTTGACATGGCAAATTGTTGAGAAGGCAAGGGAAAAAGTTGTTGTTGAACCTAAAGTAATACAAGTGGAGAGAGTCCCAGTCTTACAGAGGCAATTTGATGAATATAAGTTGTTGCCTTCTATGACTGAATTTAGAGAAAGTCAGATTTTGAGGATTGGAACCCTGCTTGGATTTGAGAAGGAAAGTTGAATAGATTCCGTCATGCAGGGATGTACTGACCTTTGGGATTTGGACTTGGGCCAGGAGGAGATTGGAGTTGTGGGGACTTTCAGTTTTGGAGGGATTTTGAAACACGTCCTGAAACATCTTTTGGACTTTAGTGCTAACTACGGAGATTTGGCTGACCTGTCGAGAAAGAATAAAAATATTGCTAGGTTGGAGCCTCCCCGAGATCTACTCCTCGGCATCAAAGGAAGGAAATTAAGAACAAGATCAACAGAAGACAAAGTAAAGTGCATGTATAAATATGAAGAAGATCTGCAGAAGGGACTTGGAAAAGAGTTAAGAGCCTCAGACAGAAGATCACCAGGTTGATGGACCATATGGAATAGACGGAAAGGACTGGCAGAATCCGAGACCAGGGAGAAGAGACGGTGGAAGAAGATTGGAAACAGTTTAAAGTTTATTTATAGAAATATTGTAAAATTAATGAGTGTTAGAAAAATGTTGGAATGAAATTATATGGCTTTAGTAGAAATGTTATAAGGAGTTAAGTATAAATAAGTATTATGGTATTAATGGAAGATAAGGTTAAAATAAGTTAAGTTAATTATATGACAGAAAATAGAGAAAGAGGGAAAGGAATTGCTGAAATAATTAATAGAAGTGGAATACAAAAAGGGAGGTGAGAGGAGGTCGATGAAACGAGGGAATGAAAGATAGGGCATTGAAGAAGAAGAGTTTGGATTTGATATCCCGCCTTTCACTCCCTTTAAGGAGTCTCAAAGCGGCTAACATTCTCCTTTCCCTTCCTCCCCCACAACAAACACTCTGTGAGGTGAGTGGGGCTGAGAGACTTCAAAGAAGTGTGACAAGCCCAAGGTCACCCAGAAGCTGCATGTGGAGGAGCGGAGACTCGAACCCGGTTCTCCAGATTACGAGACTACCGCTCTTAACCACTACACCACACGGTATGATGTATGTTTTTTAATTTTTTTATGTTTAGTTTAATGTGTTAATGTTGTGTTGTGCATTGTATATTGTATTGTATTGTGTTTTATTTCTTTTGCCTTTTTTCTCTTTTTTCTTTTCTTCTTCTTTTCTTCTTTTTTTTGTAAGATTTAAAAGCAATAAATATTATTTAAAAAAAAGAAAGAAAAGGAAAAAGGTTTCCTTTAAATAAAAATACAAACTTTAAAGGTACCTGGTACAAAGCCCTTGGACCTATTTGCCTGTAATTTGGCCAGCATTATCCATTATGTGGGGGTTGGTATACCTGCAAAGGTGATCCACTTCTCTCAAAAGTGGGGGAGGTATGGATGTGTACGAAGCATCAAGAGCTTAAAATCTTGTTGGCACCATTCTACCAACCTTACAAAGCAGTCCTATGCATGCCTACTGAGAAGTATGTCCCACTGAAGTGAATAGGACTTAGTCCCAGATAGGTGTATACAGTGGTACCTTGGGTTAAGTACTTAATTTGTTCCGGAGGTCCGTACTTAACCTGAAACTGTTCTTAACCTGAAGCACCACTTTAGCTAATGGGGCCTCCTGCTGCCGCCGTACCGCCGGAGCACAATTTCTGTTCTCATCCTGAAGCAAAGTACTTAACCTGAAGCACGCTTTCTGAGTTAACGGAGTCTGTATCCTGAAGCATATGTAACTTGAAGCGTATGTAACCCAAGGTACCACTGTATAGGATTGCAGTCTAAAACACTTTAGAATCCCACTGATTTCAATATGAGAGTTTAAACATACATTTAAGTTTGAGATTGATGTATATTCTACACAAAGATGCCAAACTTTGAAACGATTGTGACATTCATTCGTTTAGTTTTGAGTTGCACTTCTACCATTAAGATATTTAGCTCAGTACAAGTATGTCATGTGTGAGATTGACAATGAATTGAAAATCCATAGAATTAGGCCTCTTTTTAAGTCTGCTTTACACACTTACACACAAACACACACACACACACACACACAGAGAGAGAGAGAGAGAGAAAGAGAGAGAGAGAGAGATGCACACATTGGCAAAGGGCTGTGATGTGAATCACCACTTCATTGTTTCTTTGTTTGACACTACGTATGGGGTGCTTTTGTTGTAAAATGTTTTACATTTTAAATAGATTTGACTTTAATTTTATTTGCAGTGAGCTGTTGGGGCATAATGGAACATTGGAACAAATACGATGGCTATTGGATACTTGAGCGCTTAATGTTAAAAAACATCAAGCGGAGAAATGCTTTTATTTTGGATATAACTTAATGATTGCCAAAGCAGGACACAATTGGTTGGTCTGAACTTTCTAAATGACTGTTTCATAATGGCTAGTTTCATAATGCGAATCCATTTTGGATTATCTGACCGGAGATAAGACTTCAATGGACTTACAGTATCAGCCACCACTTTACCACTGCCACAAAAGGGAATTGGAATTAATTGGATTATGTTAGTCTCCACCCGCTGATTGTAGAAAAGTCTCAAACTGTAACTATTTCAAACAGACCATATCTCTCATCAACCAAGGGATTTGCACTTCAGCTTGCCACTAAGGCTTAATTTCTTTGCTATGCTCTCCTTTGGTTTGGAAGAGGTCACTGAAATACTTTATTCAAGTTTATTCACATTGATAGGGCAACTCTCTTCATTACTTTAAGCTACTTTATGTAGCAGCTATGCTTCTCTTTATCTTTTGGGAAGCTCAGCTTTCACTTCCTTTCAGATTTGACACTGTTGCTGGGATGGGTCCCTTATGTGCTGTGCTAGTTTGGAGGGTGAGGAGCCGGGAGAGATTTGAGAGAGGGATGGTGCTGGAGTTTGCTAACGGCATTTTCACAAGTGACACTATATGGCCACTTATGACGCTTTCTGTATGCTGAGTACAAAAGTTAGTCATTCTATATTTTTTTGAAAAGGCAGGATACAAATATAACCAATTAATAATGATGGTGATTAAAGATTTGGTTAAACATTAGTGCACATCCCATTATGTATAGCTAACCCTTAAAATTTCACGAATTGTAACCAAGTTCACTCCATGTAAGTGTCTTACCACCCACCAGGAAACAACAATTTTGTCTCTGGATGTTCAATGTTTCAAGGGGAAATTGTGTGGCCTAACATGGCAGGCTATATGAGATGCTTAGGTCACATCATATCTATCTATCTATCTATCTATCTATCTATCCATGAAATTCAAAACCTATGGAATTATTTAAGTCCTATTAAATAATACCTATCAGGGCATGCGAAAATCTCACAGGTTTAAGAGCAAGCAATATTTTCCTGATGGTTATATTGTACTTTGTTGTAGCTATTCCTCAGTTGCGGCCCACAGAGATAATTTGTGGCACACACACACACACCTCTAACATGTAGAAGGTCAATATATAAGGTTTCACTCAGTGACAGAGTGATCACCATCTTTGGAAGTGATGACCTACTTCCCCCCATGTTAGACTAGATACTGACAAGGTGAGGGAGCAGAGCTTGGATTTTCCTTGTCACACATGCTTGAATTATCTGGAACAATATGTTCCATAAGCTTCTTTTTGGTGCACCTGACCACTTTCTGAATTGTCTAGGCTGCTCTGTGAAGAACTGGTTGGAAGGAATTCATGACTCTTGTACCTTTGTTCTGAGAGGTTCTCCTGATGTTATTATCACAGGTCATTTGGGAGGGATTCATGATGTAAGTCCTTCCTTATCCAGTACTTCCCCAGTTTTCAGGGGACATTACTTTGATGTGGACAGCCGCTGCCTCCGGCTCCTCCCATAGGATCACAAAATTTCAGATATTACCTTTGCAGTGTTGGAAGCAGCTGTGCTGGAGAAGCTTTTACACCACAAAGCTAATATCAGATGACTATATAAGAACCACTTTTTTTACCAGATAAAGCACCAGTAGGGAAACGTTGCTCTACTTCTGCAATGGCTAGTCATATACGTATTTCCACATATTTTATACCAGAAACAGAAACATCTTTCCAATACTTTAAGATAGTGATATGGACATCCCAATATTATCTGTAGTCAAAATGCTTCTGACCAGAGACAAACGTGGGACACAAAAAGTAGTGCATAGCCCTTTAAAGAACCTAATTCTCTGAACCAGTGTGGTATGGCAGCCTGAAGACAGCCATAACTGCAGATGGCTAGAAGGTTGTTTCTTAGCATCCAAGGACCAAGTGACTCAAGAGACCAAGAGAGTTCTTCCTAGTCTTATAAAGGTGCTGACTGTGGTGTGATTTCTCATTTTAAGGAATTTACACTAGGCTATGTATTCTCAGAGTTCTCATTCTTGCTAGTCTAGACTACCAGCCTCCCAAATAGAATAGGCTATGTCTTTCTTCTTCTTTGGCGATCACTCATAGCTAAGTAAAATTGTCTTCCATAAACATGGTTTAACAACAAGTCCGTGTTGAAGCAATGATTCTTCAAAATCTACTTCGTTGGACTGGTCATGTTGTGCGGATGCCTGATGATCATCTTCCAAAGTAACTGCTCTATTCCGAACTTAAAAACTGAAAGTGTAATGTTGGTGGTCAACAAAAGAGGTTTAAAGACTGCCTCAAGGCAAATCTTTAAAAATGTAGTATAAACACTGACAACTAGGAAACACTGGCCTGCGAGCGCTCCAGGTGGAGAACAGCCTTTACCAAAGGTGCCATGGGCTTTGAAGACACTCGAACTCAGGACGCAAGGGAGAAACGTGCTAAGAGGAAGAGGAAGGCACGCTTGGCAAATCCACACCGTGATCAACTCCCACCCGGAAACCAATGTCCCCAATGTGGAAGGACGTGTGGATCCAGAATTGGTTCCATCAACCAACTTCCTGCTATTTTATAGCCATTGTTTGCCTCTAAACATAAACACTCACTATGTGGAATTATTCCATTGAAGACAAAAATGGCATTGAATGCAGTTCTACCTGCATTTTCCCATATTACTTTATAAGTACAGGTATCCATGTAATTACTGCAATAAAGTGAAAACATTGCATTTCCTTTTAACAACTGGTTATGCAAACTCACCCTTGGTATCTGTGACTGCTGCAATCCACATTTTGATGCTGTATTTCATATCTCATAGTAGTGTGTAGCAAATATTGAAGTTTATTTCCCCTACCTCTTATGCAATATTGCATCCTGAGAAAGAACCTGGTCCAATTTTGATGCAACTGTACCTGCACCTGTTTTTGTAAATGGAATTCATCTACTATTGGAACTTTCATTTGAACCATCAGCCTGAAATACGGAAGCCACTGATGTGAGGGTAATCACACTAAAAGTATCTGGACCATTTATATACAGGTGGCATTAGAATTTCATTCTTATTTATCTAGTTTCTTTGTTTAATTACAAATAGCATCATATGAAAACTATGAATTTCATGAAATGTAGTAGAAGAAAGCACACTTTTTAATATATTGTGCAAATTTGAGCTGCAAATTGCAAGATAAATAAGTTGTCTTTCTTAAGTTTTGTGGGCAAGTCTCCCACCTACTGATGGATTTGAACAGGAACACCCATAGATCTTGAAAATGATTGATCAAAATTTGAAGAGACTGAATATTGCAATTGCTTTCGGTAGTATTAAATGTGAACTGAGATTTATACTTCCTTTCGGGTACAGAATTCTAAGCTAAGTTTTGAAGCAAGCAGACAACAAAGCAAATGACAAGAAAGATAGCATCTGCTTTTCTGTCTATTCAAGCTGAGGTTTTTCATTCTAAATGCAAGCAATGTTTCCGAAGTTAACATAATTAACTCACAACAATCCTGGAACATCATAATATGGATACAGATGGAAATTCAAAGCTTTAAAAATGTCATATAACTGCAACAGGATTACCATTTCTTATAAAAGAACAAATCTGAATACTAATCAAAACAGGTGTTTTTATTTCAAACACTTCTGAACGCTGTGAAATTACCAGCAGGGTTATTTATGTATTAGCCGGCTATGAAGCATTCATTTTTTAAAAAAAAAAAAACCTATGATCTATAATAACATCAAAGTGATAAGATTAAAAAATATGACATTGAACATTGCTTCCTGAAGAAAAGACCAGGAGTTCAATTGCTCGGTAATTTCTGTAGGACTACTTGAGAGATCCTTCTAATTGTTAATCCCCTCCAACTATTGCTTCATGTTATTAATTATATTTAAACACAAACAGTAACGCTCATGGGAATGTTGCCCTTCTGACAGTCCACTAACACCATCCAACAATTTGCTTACAGAAAATATTTTTAAAATATTAAATATCAAGGAGGAAACACCATCGAAATGTTAAAATGGCAGAGAAAAGTGGGTGGAATTACTCCCACTGCTTAACATGTTATCGTTTTTTGTGGTGTTCATAATAGCTGGAGCCTTTCTAGGCAAGATCTTTCATATTAATCTAGCGTTGCATAAAATTCTGGGTAACAGGTCTAGGGGTCAAGCATCATTCATCATTAGTTGAAGTGACATTTGCAACCCTTCACACAGCAGCTGCATGAAAGGAGAGAAAAAGGTATTCTTAGGAAGGACAGGGGGGAGAAAACAACCCAAGCACTATCTGGCGACAAGAAAACAAGGTGCCACTATGTCAGCATGGTAATGCGCTTAAATTCGGTGATGTCATTCTTCCATAACCTTAGGAGTCACAAGGCACAAGGCAGCTGCATTCCTGAACTTAGTAGTTCTGGTGCAGATAAGTAATGACTGGATGTAAATGAATTACATTAGTGTGGCTGTGAACACAGCTCTGTGCATCTAAATGATGATTTATATCAGGATCCTATCTTGGGTTTCCCCCCGCTTTTAAAAGAGTGTTCTGCTTGTTAACAAGGAAGCCCTTGTTCTCACACCATCCTCCAAGGCATAATAGGTTCTGGGAAGCTATAGCAGATAGCTTTTGAGTCTGAGACTGCAAGACAGCGTTCCAGGACTTTACAGCAGAACAACTTGGATGAAATAGGACTTCTACTTCTAAAGACTATTAACTAACAAATAATAATAAAAGTTCCCCTCCCTCTCCTGCCCTCTGCTGCATGGCTTGCTTCCTACCAAACATTAAGACGTGAACGGGAAATGCAAGGATGTAAAATGGATCTGTAATCATCAGCACGGAAAATATACATTTGTACTAAATGGCTAATACTTCACCAGTCCTTTTGATATTACAAGTACATTTTAAAGCAATATATATTTTATTTTGCAGTGGCATTTTATTATGTGAAAAATGTGATCTCTTCAGAATTATACACATTTTCATATCAGACTCATTAAAACAGCATGCAGATTTTGTGGGTTAGGGTGGAGGTCTGAACTCCCCCCTTCCGAAGACTGAGGTTTTACATTGAGCCCTATAGTACACTACACTGCATATGATTATGTCTGAACTGTATTTAATTGATTTGTGCAATTCATAATTATGACATAATTCATTATGTGCCTTAAAGCATAATGTGATTTAATTGTATCTTGATGGACAGAAAACAATCTCATTAATTTTACAAGGAGAATTCTAACCCTGTTTATCTGAAATTTCTATAACAATATTGACAGAATGTCATGGCTGAGAATTTATGCATAGCTATACGTAGGTAAAGGTAACTGCTTTTGACACAATTTAATCACACACAACCATCTACAGGATCACTGGGACTATGGCTTCAACCTAAAGCTACTTTCTTGGAAGAAAGTCACATTGAAATCAATTGAGCTTGCTTCCTAATAAACATTGTTAGAACTGAGCTGTAAATTTATAAATTTAATAATATATAGCTCTTGGTTCAGAGATGTACACCAGAAAAATCAAACTTACAAGTTACACCCTTTCCCTCACCCCCTGCCACTCCCCAAAAGTTAAGAAGTCACCATCTTCTGCTGAAAGAAATTTTAGTGGAAAGTATGCATTTCCTGGGTCTTGCATTCCATTGGAACAAAAACCCTTCTATTGATTCAATGAGGGTTCTGTCTACAGAACAATGATAGCTTTGACCCCTTGAAATGTCCTATTCCTGTTATTTTCCTCACTTGGTCTTAAAGGTAGCTCACTCAATGCTGGTTAGACACGTAACTAGCTAAGATAAATGATGACTTTTTATCAGTAAAGAACACATCAAATCATACATAGGTGCCTCTATATTAAGTGCCTCAGGATTGACCATAATGTTATTTTTTATCTTTTGGTTTTGGGACTTCCTATAGAATTAATAGAAAATATAGCAAGTAGTAACGGCAGAGTGTTTGCAGGGGAAAATGCAACAGTAGCAGAAGGATTATTGGGAGCCATGGTTGCTGCTACAGGCTCCTTATAAAGAATGTTTCTTCTCCATACCTATTGTACCAAAAAAATGTGTATATCTGTAAGTGGGAGAAGTCTAGCAGAATCTTTGGTCTATACACCACACCTGAGCTCTGAAATGAACTCAATTAACTCAAGTGTACACAGCCAACTTCAATCTAAGTTCAATTAGTGATGGAGAAACTTTGAAGAGAGAAGGCACGCATCCTTCCACATTAGCAGTCATTGCATTCTGTGTCAGTTTATGTTTTAACCTAAGGACCACTTCCTTGGGTAATTTCAGTAATAGCAAAACAGCATAAAACAACAGAGGTGCTGCCAAATCCCATCCAAACAAATTGTTCACCAGATCTGAGATGTTTTTTGTTCAAACATACAGTGGACTCTAGAATTGCCATGGAAATCATCTCTGCACTTCTAAATATTTATTTATTTGTTATTCATTTCATAGAGAATCTTTTATCCCAAAGGATCTCATGGCAGTGCACAAAGTAGGATAAAACCAACATGTTAAACACAGAGCATTAGTTGAAACAATTCAACCTTCAAAAGAGTTCAGTAGCATTTTTAAACCCAGCCTATAGCCCTCACCCGAAAGCCAAAGTGAAAAGGAAGTTCCATAATTGTGGCAAAATCTCCAGGAAGGTCCGACTCTCTCACATCACCATATAGCAGGCTATACCTTTTGATGAGAATTGTGTGTTTATAAGTTATATGAATTAATTGATAGATATGTTACATCAATTTGACCTTTTCATTTTTGTAATGACTGGATGTAAATGACATTAGTGTGGCTGTAGTCTAGATACTTGGCACTGCTGGATGACATCTCCAAGTACAGCACCTTTGAATGACTACTTACGGACCACCACCATTGGGTGCCTCAGAAACTTCTAAATTGCTGGAGGAAATAATTGGATATTTGCAGAAAACTAAACATGTAATAGCTGTTTACAAATGTTTATTAGAATGTTGTGAATTGGACATTCAAAATCTTAGAGATGAATGGAATAGAGAGTTGGAGTGTTCCATTCAGCTCAATCAATGGAAAGTTGCTTTAGAAAAATGAGAATGATTCAACAGAGGTTGATATTTTGGGTATTTTGGACTCCACAGCACTTTTATAGGAAGAAACTGGCTAGTTCAGATAGATGTTGGTACATCACCAATGCTGAAAACCTCTCTTTGAGGTATATGATATGGGGACGTCCTGTGGTGTCTTCTGTTTGGTCAGAAATTATTGTTTGTTTTAACTTTGTCTTGGAGAAATCCTTGACATTTAAGAATGCTTGCACATTCTTAAATTATTTCCCTGTGATGGACATCTAAAGGGGATTCTATGAGCCCACAAATGATAAGACTAATACTGCTGGACTGGAAGGACAAGCATCCACCATCTACTAATCAGCGGTCTAAAGATCTCACTGCTCTTTTTTACATCTGAAGGTATGGCTTATAACTGTCAATTTCATTTCATCAAATTTCATTTGACTATTTCATTTGACTTAGGAATGCTTATACATTTAAATTGGGAATGATGGGAAAATGTTATAGTTAGTGACAGCTGGTGATGTTTTATCTTTTTCTGCTATATTTGCAAATGAATATTCTTCAAAAAAAGGGGGGAAAGGAAAAATAAATAAATTGCAGCTGGGCAGAGCAACCCTATGGATCACTTGCAGTGTGTTGGGGGCAGGGAGCAGCCACCACATCCATTGTTCAGTCAGTTCATTATAGCCAGGGCCAAGGGTAAAGGGTACCTATTCTTTATATGGTCTCACTGCAATGGGGGTCATTGGCAATGGGAGTGGAACTGTTTACATTAACCCTAGTTTGGCATAGATCTGTGCTATTCCAAAGGACATGTCATGGAAATGATGGAATTGGCTGTAGCCATGCCTGCCCTGACATGTCCCACATGCACAAATGTGCAGTTTACCATCCACATATCAGTGGATCTCCAATCCTGTGGCTGCCCATCTCCTCCAGTAAAGCAGCTTGGGTGGGGTGGGGTGGGGTGAGTCCCTAAGGGTTCCTAACCAACCTCAAGGTAGGGATGACATGGCTTTCTGACTCTATGTATTACTATTTGTCATAATATTCTGATATGTTTAAAATATTGTAGTCCCAGAGTGCTGGCTCAATTGCTTGAATGCAGTCAAGGAATAAAGAACAGATTCCCCACTCAGTCTTACATGAGAACTGATGTGGTCCTCTAGAAAGTATATTGAACTAAGTGGCCTTGGGCATGTGACTTTTTCCACATTAGTTCCCTATCTGTAAAATTGATATAATAATGACTTACAGTGTTGCAAAAATGAATAAGATTATTAAGACTGCTATGTAAAGGCAGAGCCGGTAAATACCCCCTCCCCAAGCATGTATATCCATCCATCATGCTAATATATGAATACTTGTTACATTCCTATTTATGTTTTATTATTGTGCACAGTTCTCTGTTTTTCCCCCTGGAGGTTTTCAATATGAGACTGATAGAATAGCTATAATAAGATTTGCTGTAATTCTTGAAAAGTATTCCCCCTCCCCCGTAAAAACCTTGGCAATATCCTTTAAAGAGATATAAGTGTGCCCTTTAAGAGCTGAATATGAAAGTTTACCCAAAGAGGCAAAGTCCAAAAGAAAACAACAATGAAAATTCATTTAAACAGGTTCTCCTTCTTTTCCGTTTCTTTTTTGCATCTGGGGAGTTTTTACGGTCTTTCAAATCCTCGAGTTCTTTCAATCAGAAGATGCCTTAAAGGGACAGAAGGGCTTAAAATATGCTCCATCCGTCCCTAGTTGAGAAAGATACATAGAAAGGGAGGAAAAGTCAAACAACAATACAAAAAGCATTAATGCAGAGAACAGTGGGGTCTCTTCCCTAATTTGACTTTCTCTACAGGTGGTCTGCAGCTGTATCCAAACAGGTTACAGTGTTGCCTTCTCATGAGGACTACAACAAAGTGGTGTCTGTATTCTAAAGAATACATTTCATTTAGTGGCACAGAATGATTCAGGTCTAAAAATAAGGGGTTGGAGGGAGGGAGAGAAAGCCTTTTCCAGTATAGCCTGAGGTAACTGCCCGCACCAGCAGAAGACAGTAGCGCTCTTGTTTCACTGCTGTGCATGAAGATAAAGGATATCAGAAATCTACTTCACATGACTCACTGAGGCCTACTGCCAGCCCATAGCTGATTCATTTTGTTTGTATCCATTTATACTCAATTGACTACAGCAAAAGACTAGACCAAATCAATAAACGATATTCTCTCTCTCTCTCTCTCTCTCTCTCTCTCTCTCTCTCTGTGTGTGTGTGTTTTCCAATGGCTCTCTGAGGTAAATCAAGTGAGCTTTCAAGACTGACATTTCCTTTTGTAGTGCTGAATGTCAGAATCCGCACTACAGACCTGAGAAGTGACGAGGGAAGCACATTTAGCAACAGCTTTTGGTATTTAATTCTTGATTTCTAATGGAGAAAGGATATGAATAAGTTCTAGTACAACCGACACCTCCAAGAACTGTGGGTTCTGCTTGCTACACTTCCAAAAGCTACAAGCAATAGTACTGAAGACCAATAAAGCTTTCAAAAGCTACAAGCAATAATACTGAAGACCAATAAAACATAGTATGAGACCATGCCTCTTTTCAAGGAGTTGTAAGCAACATGGCTGACTGTCTATTTCTCTACCAAATGCTTAAATGTCTATTGCCAGATGACACTGGAATAAGCTCTAGGTGTTTATCTCTTTGCACATCAGGGGAATTGAAGTTTGTAGATAAGCCCATGAAGATGCATTTTTCAGTCAGAATAAGGTAGATGAGGGATGCATGGCATCTAATTAGGAATCCTAAATGAAAAATTGCCTTCAGCTTTTCAAGTAGGTTGTTTAAAAGAACACAGAAAGAACACAAACAAACAACATTTGGGAAATGGCTAGAAACAGAGGACAGAAGGAAAGAAACCAGATACAGCTTAAATAAAAACTGTTTTAGTCAACGAAGTATAACACAGGGCTTCCACATTACAACACTTTTGTGCAACATCCCCAAACAACATTGGCACAGATGTCAGGATATGCACCTTTAGAATCCATTGCAAAGAAAGAGGGTACATGCATATAAATAGCAATGGCCAACTAGTGGAATTGCAAGACAAATCAGCTTTAAAACTGAAACAGAACCCAGGCATTTATGCAATAAGAAAGGCAACAGAAAACAACAGTGTCAAGTGCAGGATAACAACAACAACTTGACGGCCCTGACATATCAGTGCCACAAAAATTTTGTGAAAACAGATCAGGATGATTCTTCAATACACTTTGGAAAAGACCCAGAGCTCTTGAAAGCACAGAGTGGATTCTCCCATAAGCAACATTTCAGGGGCCACATGCACAAAAATGAAGAATTTCAAATCGTGTGGAGAATTAAGTCAAAAGAGAACAGCTCTTAAACAAAGGGAGGAGGAGTTAAAAGGAGTTAGGGTGTTTATTTAGCCAGGACTTCTATATCAATGCACAGATCCCTTTTCCTATCATGTGTAATCTTAGAAGAAGCTTAATATGACTTTGTCCATTTAGGGTGTGAGTCTTGAAAGACCTGTTCCCTTCCTTACAGCCCTTTTTCCTTCTGGCCTGGAAGGGCAGGGCTCTGACTGACTCCAGATACAAAAGCTGTGGCTGCTTAGAATCATAAAAAAATCATGCTGAATGGACTCTTGGGTTGGGGTACTATTTAGGGTTTTGTTTGTTTCTTCTATTGTTACTGCTATTATACCTGAAGGAGCGTCTCCACCCCCATCATTCAGCCCAGACAATGAGGTCCATCTCCAAGGGCCTTCTGGAGGTTCCCTCACTGCGAGAAGCGAAGTTACAGGGAACCAGGCTGAGGGCCTTCTTGGTGGTGGCATTTGCTCTGTGGAACAGCCTCCCATCAGATATCAAGGAAATAAACAACTATCTGACTTTTAGAAGACATCTGAAAGCAGCCCTGTTTAGGGAAGTTTTTAATTTCTTGTATCTTTATTTTTGATCTTATTATGATTTATGTGGGCATTGCTCAGTTTGGCTGTGCACTTTTTGATGTGTTTTATTTATTGTTCATGACTTGTTTTGCTATGTTTATAATTATGACTTTTTTTTTCTTGTAAGCCACCTTGGGCATGGTTTTAATGATGTATCTATGCATGTTGAAACATATAGCCAGCCAATGGATCTAGGTAGGAGATTTGTGACATGAAAGTTACACATATATGTATATGCAAATAAGCTTTTTAAACTAAGACCTTGGGTGTTGTCTTGATGTTTGAACAGAATATGACAACATCTAAATTACCCTTCAAAGCTGAGGTGATTTTGCAACAGAATATCCAAAGGTTGCTGAAGAAGAAATACTATAATTTGATATTGTGTGGTGCAGTGGTGCTGAGAATATGTATACATAAATTGTGAAAATATCTAAGTATACTTGATATATGGGTATGGTTAGAAAAATAATACTGGGACCTTGCAATAATGGAAAAGATGGCATGTTCAGTCATAAGAACATAAGAGGGCCCATCTGTCCACATCTCCTGTTCTCACAGTGGCCAACCAGATGTCTATGGGAAGCTCACAAGCAAAACCTGTAATTAACTTCCCCTGCCATCAGTGGGAAGGGGAGGCTGAGGATGAACTTCATTCCCAATCTGAATCCAGACACAACCCTAGAGTCCAAGTCAAGGTGGAAAGCTGTATTTGGAAATCAAAGACACCAGGCTTGTTGAATATGAGTAAAAAAGAACAGGAAATAGTCTAGTATATTCATACTCTCAAACACACATGACAAACTTCAATGAAACTCTTCTCTATCTGAGATTAACAGATGTTCCCCATTTTTCTCTATCTCAGCAATTTAAACTACTATCTTCAGTTTTCAAGCCTAAGATACATTATTATAGGATACATCATAATGATATACTGTATGTTCATATACAGTATCCCATACAATGACTAGTTGATTTATAATTCAGATCCAATAAAGGGGAAAATTGGTTTTAACTGATGATCAGTGAAATAATAAATGCATTAAAATGTTTGAAAAGAACATCCTTTTCTAGCAGTCATGGTGACATAATAAAATTAAATATGGATATCAGATAATGACCGTTATTATTAGGCAAGGGAATATAAATGGGGTTTGGAAGGCAATCGTGTAGATCAAATAAAGCCAAAGAACAATGAACAAATAAAGAAAATAAGCTTATAGAAATTAAACAAAGTTTAAAATTTTGTGAAGTGTGTATAAAATAGAAATATAATGCTACTGATTTTGTTCTATACTCTGAATTAGCTCCAATGTGAGAGTTGTTGTTGAAAACTCCACCATGTATATTGTATTGACAGTGCAATGTATTATATTATCTATTTTACTGTGTGGTATAATCCATTTGCTGGGCAAATTCTGAACTCTTCAACCATTTTCTAGCCTGAAAAAACACCTGGGAGATACAGAATACTAAGTGGATTCAGAACTACATGAAAAATATTTAGCTGAATGACAGAATACATCAGGAGTAGGGAAATGGATGTGGCTAGTGGGTCAGATCCTTACCTCCCCCACAGATCAACTTTGACAATTTGGATGGGTCAGTCACATGACCTAATTATGGCATTAGGTGACTAGCCTATAAAATATTCTCTAAAATAGGATAGTCATGAGTATCCTATCATGAAAGATTTATCTGAGAAACCTTTTAGTCATGAAGAGTATCTTACTGCAATATTATGGTCCCTGGCAGGGTATCCAGGAGCCATAGGACAAATTTGATATTCCTCCAGTGGAGAAATATTCAATGTCAGATTTTCACTGGCAAGCCCCCCCAAATCTCTCCTTCCCTCTTTCCTCCCATTTCCCCAAATTGGATGGGGAAAGGGGGTTGGGGTTAAAACACAGAAACAAATGGAGGAATAAATTATCATTCTTTTGCCCTGCCACCTAAAGCCCAGATATGGTGGTCAGCTGCCTTTGGATTTCATCACACACCCCACTTTAGGGCTACAGAACTGAACACATAAATTTGTGTATAGTACAAATACCTATCCATGCACTCAGTTATTTTCACAAATTTTATACTTGTCCATTTGTTACTTATCTAGCCAGAACGTAATGAAATTCTTATAATGACGGGAACAATGTTTAAAAAGGTCGATATGGTTTATGTACAAGATCTTATAACAAGATCAGTGCTTACATTCAAGCCCAAACCTGTTATCAAATATAAAGAGATTTCTGCAATATTTTATGGCACAGTAGAAGAAATGATTGTAGGGCATCCACACTTGGTTTATAAACTAGTTGGTACTGGCTGGAAGGCAGGGGCAGCAGAATGATCTCCCAGCAGCAGAGTTGTCGCTGGCTACTGGGAGGGAGGCGATGAGGATGCTGGTGCTCTGTGGGAATGCCATTGGGAGAGGAGGAGTGGCTTCCTGCTGGCTGCTACTGAAACAAGTGTTTTCCAATACTTTATTTCCACTCAGACATACTTTGTTTATTTTCTATTTTTGTATGCCACACTATAACCAAGTTCTCAAGGCACCTTATTTCCCAGTTTGCTAATATTTCAATATATTAAGGAGGAGGTAAAAGCCCAAGGAGAACCTCAGCACATTGTACTAAAAGAGAATCAGAAACCGGAAGTGAAAATTAACATCAGCATTTCAAATATATAACACCTGCCCTTTCATATTATGCTTTGAAATGAGACTGGATTTATTGGTGTACTGGAGATAATGCAGCAAAGAAAAGAAGGTATGCCTTATTCCCTTGATTGTGCAATAAACTTAAAAAAAAACCCTTAACTTTTATTGCACTGTCTCCTTCAGAAATATTTAATAACTACAGCCATTGATCATACCACTGGTTTAGTTATACATGTTTAATCTGCCAGTACTAGAATGCCAATGATTTCCTGGTAGATCTACTTGATATTGGAACCTACCTTCCTTTACTTTACTAAGGGTGCAGTTTATATCTAGTTTCCTGGGAATAAGCCCCAGTGAATTCAGTCGGATTACATTTGAATAGACATGTGTAGCATCATGCTGCAAAGCAACATTTATTTTGAAAAGTATTAATATGAAGTGTACAAAGAGTATACACAAGCTGGTGCCAAATGTATTGCTCTGCTTTCCTTTGGACCACATCAGTGAGGCTGGGGTGTGTGTGTCTTCTGGGCAGCCCAGGACCTCCATACACACTGCTCAAGCTTTGTACCCCAGGGAGGTCACTTCACCCCTCCTAACATAGTGGTTTGACTTCACCGCTGGAGGCACACTCATTGGCTCTCGAGACAGACGAGCCTCTTGAATTTGCACAGCATCACATTTCTACATGTGTACACCCATATATTATAGGCATGCCCAGGTGTTTACCTGAAGACATGAAAGATTAAACAATTAAGTGTAGTAAGGTAAAGGTAAAGGGACCCCTGACCATAAGGTCCAGTCGTGACCGACTCTGGGGTTGCGGCGCTCATCTTGCTTTATTGGCCGAGGGAGCCGGCATACAGCTTCCAGGTCATGTGACCAGCATGACTAAGCCGCTTCTGGCGAACCAGAGCAGCACATGGAAACACCGTTTACCTTACCACCGGAGCGGTACCTATTTATCTACTTGCACTTTGACGTGCTTTCGAACTGCTAGGTTGGCAGGAGCAGGAACCAAGTAACGGGAGCTCACCCTGTTGCAGAGATTCGAACCGCCGACCTTCTGATCGGCAAGTCCTAGGCTCTGTGGTTTAACCCACAGCGCCACCCGCGTCCCATTAAGGTGGTAGGGGCATGTATATAAGCTCCACCTCCAGTGCCCCTTGCCATGTGGGCTACTCTTCAGACCTTTGAGCATTTAGGGTTCAGCTGAATGCAATTGGAAACCTTCCTGCAGTGAGGAGCCCTGTCTTATCATAAGGAGTCATATCTGAGAGTTGGAACCCTTTTCAGACATCTGCAATTAATGAACAAAGATCTGAAGAAGAGTTGGGGAACAGTTTAACCCTTTCTGTGTTCAGGCAAAAGCCTGAAGATACTGTCTGCTCTTGGAACCATTTTCCTTTATAATCACATTTCAGAGGCAATCTCACATTTTCTGGTAACATTTTGGAAACCTATAAAAAATGCCCCTTCATGATTTTAACAAGATTGACACATGTCACTCTGTGTTCTCAAATCTAAAATTACTTTGCAAAAAAATTAAGAAATATGAAAATTGGCAAGAAATTGATCCATCAAACAGTTCCCTTCTTTTTATAAATTAGATGGTCAAGATGTTAACTTTGATTACATCTATTATCCGAACACTGGAATGATAGCATAAAATTGCCTAGATATTCCCGCCTTTAGATTTTTATTTAAGTAATAGCACTTAATACTAATGGTGATATTTGATTGAACTGTAATATTTCTCTAAAAACCTATACATTAGTTACTAGTTGATGCTCTCAAAGCACCAGTCAACAAGGATTTTGGTAATTCCTGAAAAAGGTTGCTTTGTATCAGTACTTTGTTTCATTATGCATGTTCTTTATTAAATGATAATATTAAAGAATGTCAGACAAAGAAGAATAGTTACCAAAATTCCTTCTATGTGATACTATCAGTTGTCTATGTGCCTTATCATTTGGTATTGTTTTCAAATTGCAGCCATTTTTTATATTCATAATTTATTTAAGTGGCTGCACCAGCGTTCCAATCCATTTGTCAATTGGTAATTTATAAGCTATCGTAAACATTGTTCAATCAGCAGATCATATTTACTCTGAGAAAAGACTATTACATGTCATGGAATGATTTTTGCACACATACACACACAGGAGAGTTCTTTCTGATATGTTATTATTTCTTTGTTTGCTGAGGCTACATACATCAGTAACTAAATGCCACTGCGAATTTCTATGCCTCCTTCATCAATCAAAATGGATCAATTAAAGACTAGTGAAACTAGATCAAAACTCCAAAGCTGTATGGTCATATTACCACTTACATTATTACTAAAAAGCCACATCTATATTCAAAACTGAGATACTATAACCCCTTTGTCATTTTCCAATAAAAAAAGCCCATACCAAATAGGCAGAGCACACCGTAATTAGCAGCTGGCAGAGAAAGCTGTAAATCTGTATGAGTTCTGAACGATTTGCTTACATTGTTGCTTTGTTGACAAATGATGCTGTACATGTTAATGTTCCTGAAATGTCCCCATTGCACCTGACGTGCCAATAAATGCCAGCCAGCTGTATGAATTATGGAAATAAGATTTTTGTTTATGAAGGTATCCCAGACATTTATTTTACTGCATGCCTCTTGACAGATTTAATGTCTGGAGTTACATTGAGAAGATATTTGCTACCTGACAGAATGGATAATGAAAACTTTAGAGCCCCCGTTTTCTTAAAAAAGAAGACAGTGTATATGTGTATGTGTGTAAATATATATATATATATATATATATATATATATATATGCACGCACACACACACACACACACACATTTTACCTTGTGTCTACACATTTTACTCTTGGTATAAACCTTGAATATTTTAAATGAAGGGAAGCTAAATTGTTCATAATATACAATAAATTGGATGTATCGGTACTGCAGTATATAACTAGATGAACACTCTCCACAAGAGCTACTAAAACAAAGATAGTCTATACAGTGTTATCTGTTTTTGTAATAGATGACTTTCCCTCCTATCTATGCACAGTATCTAATCTGCATGCAACAATGCTCAAACTTTGGCATCCTTGAATATGGTAAAAAAAATAAAGCTAGTAAGAAATTTATTTAGAAGAATAGCTATAAAATGTATATCCACATGCTTTGACAAGCTAGAATGAATGTATTTATGAATAATGAATACTGCACCCACTCACAAATAATATTGAAAATTAGCTTAATTCACAATAAGAAATCCAATCAATGTGAAGTATTCTTTAAAAATGCATGCACTGAAATGATAAGCCTTGAAGTCTAGGCAACTGACAATTACTAAAATAAAATAAAAAGTCAGCTTTTAAAAACCTTCATTCTCAAGCTCAGAACTTGTATGTGTTCAGAATACTTTGATAATTTGAAATAGCATGTAAAGACATCTTAAAATATCTTAAGATAAGAGAGATCTTGATGTTCTATTTTATTTTGCAAAGTTGCAATGATTGGCAAGTTGGGTATAGCATGATAAATTATGAACTGGCCTATTTGGTAGACAAAAACTAATTTTTCTCTTCTGTTCAATAGATTCCATTTTCCTCTAATACAGGAAACTGTTTCTGGTTGTTGAGATGCTGCAGGGAAGGAGGTGAACAGAAGAATTTTAAGATAAATAGCATACATCTATGAAGCTTACCATCTTTGGGAAGATGTAGGACCAATTGTTACATTTCCCCAGTGCTCACATGGTGGTGGAAAGGAAAAGTGTGGCATCCCAAATAATCATGGGCCTATGTTTTCCTCTTCTTCCTCCATCCTTTTGATATCACTGCCAACATTTTGGGTTGTAGGTCTCTTTGTATGTTCTTGAGCTCCCTAAGTTCTCCTAGCTCTCAGTTATCCAGCCTCTCAGACATGAAACTTGAGTGGAATTACTAACATTTAAATATATGTCTCTGCTTCCACTGAAAATACATTTGTGTGCGTGTAGGTCTGCCCTGTTTACGTCGGGTCCAGTCCCACCCATTACAATATAGCTCCTGACAATTTTCCAAGAGTAATATGGCCCTTATCCCTCCCAAAAAAGTTTTTCATCTCTGGACTACACTAACAGGATTTCAGGCAGGAGTCTTTCCTCACCCTAATTGTAGATGCCAGGGATGGAACCTGGGACCTTGAAATCTAGTACAGTACTCTACCACTGAGCTATGGCCCTTCTCCAAACATTATTGAGGTCATCTGTCTTGGACCTGGTGCTCACCAACAGGGAAGAACTGATCAACAAAGTGGAAATACTCAAACTTGGGAGGAAATAATCCTGTCCTCCTAGGTTTCATAATACATAGGCAAGGGGAAGCTGAGTGTAGTCAGACGTGCACCCTAAACTTTAAGAAGGCTGATTTCAAAAAGCTTAAGGAACTATAGGGTGAAGTCGCATGGTCAGAAATACTCAAAGAGTCCAAGATGGATGGGAATTTCTTAAAGGTAAAATATTGAAGGCACAAGGCAGACAATTCCAACAAGAAAGAAAAGTGGAGGGTACCTAAAGAAACTCTGGTGTAGCTGCATAAGAAGCTTACAAATGAGCTGAGATGTAAGAAAGGAATGGATAATAAATGGAAGAAAATATAAATGAAGGAAGGGTTTATACAAGCAGCCAACAGCTGCAGGGAGATCAGACAATCAAAAGCTCAGAATGAACTCAAGCTTGCCACAGAGGTTAAAATCCCCCCCCCCCCGGCTATGTCTGAAACAAGGGAAAGAACAAGCAAGTTGTAAGTCCCTGGAATGGGGAGGATGGAGAAATGCTACTGGGTGACAAAGAGAAGGCTGAACTGCTCGTCACCTACTTTGCCGCTGTCTTCACCCAAAAGGAAAGCAGTGCCCAACCTGACAATAGCATAATAAATGATGTAAGGAGGGAGCTGCACCTCAATACAGAGAGGAAAAGAGGTGGTAAGGGAACACCTAGCTACTTTTAATGAATTCAAATCTACAGAGCCTGATTAGCTGAACTCAAAGGGAATAAAGTTTATGGATGTAGTCTCTGAGCCTCTTTCTATAATCTTTGAGAATTCTTGAAGAACAATTGAGGTCCCTGTGGACAGGAGGTGCAAATGTTGTCCCCAAATTCAAAAGGGGGGAGGGGAGAAGACCCAGGTAACTACTGACTAGTGAACTTGACATCAGTACTAGAAAATTAAACAGCTGGTATGTGAGCACTTAGAAAAGGATGCTGTGATTACTAAGACCCAGCATGCGTTTCTCAAAAACAAGTCATGCCATACGAATCTTAGTTACTTTTTGGGATAGAGTTACAAGCTTGGTGGATGAGGGAAATGCTGTGGATGTAGAATATCTTGATTTCAGTCAAGCGCTTGACAAAGTCCCCCAGGATAATCTTGCAGAGAAGCTGGTAAAATGTAGACTGGGTAATATAACTGTAAGGTGGATTTATAGCTGATTGACTGATCAAACCCAAAGAGTGCTTACTAATGGTTCTGTGTCATTCTAGAAAAAAATGACAGGTGCCACAGGGTTCTGTCCTGGGCCTGTTGTTGTTAATCATCTTCATTCATGACTTGGGTGGACGTATTGAGGGGATGCTCATCAAATTTGCAGATGACACCAAACTGGGAGGGGAAACCAATGCCACTGAAAACAAAATTTGGATTCAGTATGACCTTAACAGTTTGGAGAACTGGGTTGGACTAGATGGCCGTAAGGATCCCTTCCAACTCTACAATTCTACAACTCTATGATTAACAGGACTAATGTCTAAGAGGTCACCCCAATTTTGTGATGCCCTCAAAACCACTGCTAGTTCTGTCCTTTCTACTTAGCTTTAGATTACAATAGCAGTAACATTTGGGAGAAGAAGAACAGTTCAATTGGTTACATGTATTGGGAGGTTTCCCTCAAGGCTTATTGGTAGCTGTCAGCTTCTTGAGTTATTGGGATGGAAAACATTGGGAGGTTTCAACTAAATGAATAAGACAATTGCATTAATGATTAACAGAGTGAGGTTGCAAAAGGATGCCATGATTTCAAATGTATGGCATTTCTCTAAGTCTTTATTTAACTTACAGAGTGCTGTAGTGTCTTACTGTCTTGTCTACACCACTGAAATGGCAGTAGTGAGAAGTACAGTATTTCTGATTCCCACAGCCCAAACATGGAAGATTGTTATAGCTTATGCTGCTAAGTTGCACAAGTTAAAAGGGACCATAGCAGACTGTTCAGAACAGATAGCTGGCATGCCATATTCCCTAGAGTGGTGTCTCAGGAAAAGTAGTTAAACTCTTGGTTTTGTGCTGTACACAATGAAAAGCCACCTTTTGGATGGGTCTGGGGCTCCATTCAGGCAAAAGAGAAATTGAAGTGGAAGAATGTGAAGAATGTCCTTCAGAGTCCACATAACTCATAATACCTTAAGCCATTGCAGCCAAGTTTGGCACATGTAGATAGTGAATCATGAGAACCTGGGCTTGAATTAAATTGACCCATATGGAAAGGGCTATTCCACACATTTTTCTACCATGTTCATTGCTATCATAATGATACAGCCTAAGAAATACGATCATAGCTCCAAACTTGAGGGACATAATCCCAGTTCCTAAATTAAAACATTTTGCTGTATTATAGTCAGGAGGAATGTTAGCCAACCCAATTTCAACTTCTTTAGCCATATATTTTGGTGTCTTTTTATTCAGTTCCAGCTCCTACTAACCATTTATCAAATTGTTGCTTTGTTATTTATTTGTTAGATTCACTTTGCATGTACAAATCAGTTCTTGCAGAGTTACTCATGTCTCCCCCTCCTTTTTCCCTTAAGAAAAAGGGAAACAAAGAGCCCAGATGGTTAAAATTATTTTAAAGCAAATATTTAGTGGTTGCAGCTCAATACTTCTGGCACACGCTCACCATTATAAAACTGACACTGTGCTTTGCTGTGTTTATTATATTCCCGAGGTCTAGGCAAATGAATACCTAGGAGGAGTCTCACACACATCTGTAAACATATTATGGCGCCATTAGTAATGACAGAAAAACTAAGGATGCCTTGAATACAGAAATAAGACTGTCCAAGATGGCACTGCTGAATTATGTGTATTCTGGCCTTTTCAGGAACCCATTACTCTAACAAACACACCTCCTGTACTCAAAGTATAACAAAAGTTAAAGAATTCAGCTGAACTGCAGTAGGATGACCGAACCGCTTCTTAATTAGAAATATTAATAAATGCCTACATAGCAATGATGCTTGCTTTTGGACTGTCACCACAGCACCCAACATGGGTAGGTGTTCCTTGTAAAGGCAGTTCACCTGGTGCTGATGCTTTGGGTGTTATAGCATCAGGCAAAGACCAGCTTGACTGGGCATTTATTGGATGCGAGCTCCAGACAGAACTGGATGCCAATGGAAGCTCCAGAACTGTTCTATGATGCAATTTAGTGTTCTTTTTATCTGTTCTTAATGGGATGGATTGTTCTTGTTTTAATCATGTTATAACCCGCCATGTGATGAAGGGTGGACTAAAAATATACTACTGTATGTTTATTAGTATACTCAACAAGAGAAATATTTTTCACATGACATTCTTTCATATGGCTACATTAAAAAAAAAACATTGACTTCATTTTGCTTACAATGCATGACTGTACTCGGTCCCTGCAATGGGTGCCAGTGATGCTGCTCAGAAGGAAAGAGATAAAGAAAGGAATGATGTGTCGGGGAGAAAGGAAGGAAAAGAGAAAATGCTGTTAACGTCTCTGTTGGTTGAATAGCTCAGGTTTATGTGATACAATAATTAGTGCAGAACACATAAAATCGTGAGGGAAAAATAAATATCAATTACCAAAGAAAGAAGAAACAATGAGAGTGCTAGCAAGATCTCACAATAATAGCAGCACAGGCTATTTTATTTCTTTCTTTTTTTAAGCGGCAGTTCTGTCTGCTATGAACAACATCCCAACTTTTCAGTGAATTATAGCCAAGAGTTATACATTTGGACCAGTGTGAAGGGGCTGGCCATGATTTCAGATTGTGGTATTAATTGTGGTATGAACACTTAAGCTTTTGGCACAGTCACATAGTAAAGCATGAGAATGTTGCATTACAGACGACTAGTCTCATATTACTATCACAATGCAGGCTACATAATGTGACCAGCAGGCACAATTGTTGCCTAGGGAAAATCCTAAGGTACACTGTTTTCTGTGTTTTGTGCGTCTGATATGTATAGGTTTTTTGTTTTAAAAAAGAAGTAG
Organism: Podarcis erhardii; assembly: GCF_964252035.2. Classification (NCBI taxonomy): domain Eukaryota; kingdom Metazoa; phylum Chordata; class Lepidosauria; order Squamata; family Lacertidae; genus Podarcis; species Podarcis erhardii. Next base: position 101,959,732 of record NC_138497.1, on the reverse strand, counting down.
TTAATGCATTTTGGGTTTTATTGCAATTGTTTTGCTCCTCCCATTTCTTTTTGTTAAGAGACTAACAACATTCCCTATCAAACCAGAAGGTTTCAAGGTAAAACTATCTATCACCTCGCACAAGAAGTGGTTTGCTTTCGTCAGTTGCTGACCCACTGTACACTTGCAACTCCTACTGGCATTAGAGGGAACAGAGTGCAGCAAAGGAACTTTAATGAGACACTCACAGACTTGTTTGATGAGACCAGGGCAATGGAGCTTATTCCACTTAGTTAAAGTTGCTAAGAAGAAATTACGATGAGCCCATTATTTCCCCTAATGGATCTTTCTTCTGTTATTTTCTCAGCTTGGAAACTGCTGCACCATGGCTTCTTCTTGCAGTGCAAAGTGGGGGTGGGGAAGCTGTGGCCCTCCAAACACTGTTGGACTCAAACTCCCACCAGGCCCAGTTTGCATGGCCAGTGATCGGGGGGGGGGGGGGGGCTGTAGCTGAACAGCACCTAGACGACCAGTTTCCCCATCCCTGCTGTAAAGGGGATGGCAGAAATGGCAGGCTGTGGGGGAACAGCTTGTGCTATGGTTCCTCCCCTAAATCAACATCATCCCTCGGGGAAACAGAGACCACACTGGTGTCAGCAGAAGTCACACTGTGTGCTCCTCTGTCTGATGTCTACCTAATCTTGCAGCGATAAGGTAATGTGAGAAGGGACCGAAGGAATACTTGCAGCATGCATGAATCACATTTCTTCATTGTCCTTTTTTATTATTATATTAACAGGGCTGACTTGTAGACCAACCACTGACAGAAAATCATACGCTGAGTTGTTTTTAAAGAAATAGGCACTTCTTTAAAATAAAAATCCTGTCATTTATGTAACTTATATTTCCCACAGTAACAAATATGTGTGTTTTATTGACTAAGAGTAACACATGAACATAATTTTTCCTCTGCTGTATCTGGTCAGATACTGAAATATGGCTTGCCCTAAATTATTGCTTCTAAAAGTTATAGGAAACACTTTGAAAAGATGAAATAATCATTTGAAGTCAAAATAAACCAATAGATCATACTGTCTTCTCTCTAAAAACTTGGTTCCAAATTTATCTTGAATCAGAAGGAACAGTATAATTTGGATCTCTATGGAACTCATGACAAGAAATATACTTGGAGAAAATTGGTGTTACAATGGCACCCTTTTAGCAAATAAAAAAATAAATAAAAATGATATAACTTGCTCACTGTGTAACATTCGCAGCTGTGAATATGCATTGGCCTTCTGGGAATAGAAAATTGGGAAATTATAATATCAATGGTTAACGCTAATTCCTACAGGCACCAGCCAATGCCAAGAATCCAGATAGATAAGAGATTGAAAGGAAATTGAGTTATAGATAGATAAATAGATGCCAAAGTAAGCAAAGGGAAAGCCACTGACAGAGTCACAAAATTCTATCAACTGGCTTAAAAAATGTGTATGCTGCTGGAAGCATGTTAGTGTAATGTTTTCTTATACTTAACTGCAATATTAAATAACAGCAATATAGCATTGTGATACAATGTATAGGCAGACAGTATGCCACAAACACTTGTGCAAGCCACTACAGATGTATGAGTGGTCAAAATAAGTTTATAGTGCAGTTAAAGAATTGGGCCTTATGCAGTGCTATTTTTCTAGAAAATGAGGTGCCAGAACTAACCATGAAGATTTCCCTCATTCTCTTAGAATGGCAGTGGCGCCCATCTGAGAGGTTTCTGGCTGACAAAAAGCCCTGGGCCTATGTTAGCCTAATAAATAGGAACGTAGCTGTGATTATGCAATGTGGAGGAGGTATCTGTGTTTAATGACCACCAAACAGTGGTTTAATGGATAAGGAGAAGCCTAAACATGTATGTTTCACCAAGTGATAAGTAATTTTCATAATGGGCAAACCTGGTTATAAACATGTGATATGCAGTCAAAACTGGAATATTTCATTTACTTCAATGTGGGAGAGTTGGGCATATTTTTATTTCCCCCATTGAATACAATGGGATTTAACTGTATTTGCTTGCCTCATTTGATCTGTTTGCAAAAAACCCCCATTGATTTTAAAGAATTTCACCTGTACAGGGCTACAGAATTTCACCTGCAGTCCTTTGACATATGAAAGTAAAAGCACATATGCAATTTTGTTATTTGTGGGATAGTGTTGCAACAATATATTAGTCTGTCAGGGGCAATTTTCAAAATGGAATTGTGTTTAATTGCAGAAAATGTAATTATTTTCAAAGGTCTTCACATTAAAAATAGGCCAGACGTTTAAAAAGCTGAAAACAACAAAATATTACTGTGCCTATAACATTTGTGTCTATATAGATGTCAACATGGAAAGCTGATAGGTATTTTAAAATGTTATCTTATCTTAGCAGGTATATTTTAACTGCTGACTTTATTCACATTTTGATAAATTTTTTTTAGGTTAACTTGTCTTAATTCAGGCTTATTAATTATTTTAATGTATATTTGATTCTATGCAAACCACTTAGAGGTTTTATGATTAAGCAGTACATGAACTCTATTAAATGAAAAGCAAATAATAAGCCCGGATTCTAAATGCCGAGCACTTTTCCCCCAGAGTTAGGGTGTGTCCTGTGCACTTTATTCAAAATCTAAGATTGTGTTCAACAGAGTTAAATATAGGCTGGAGTTTTAGGCATTCGGTGTTCAGTTCTATAGGGGAGTTTTAGAACAGGGACATACAATTCAAGGGACAACGGAGCTTTCCAGATCAATGGAAAATGAGATTGATAAGAAGTGTAATTTTAAAAAAATATATAATAATAAGTATTTGCAAAATTACCAAACAAAAGTGAATCACTTTAGCACTCAGCTGATTTCAGAGCAAGGGTTTGTGCTTAACACTCCCCCCACCCCACCCCGAAAATGATGTGGCTTACAAGTGTTTAATTTTGGGTGGTTCCTGTTTGAATTTGTTAGAGTCCTCAGGCTGAACTTACAGAGAAACTTAGCATAAAATATATCATTTAATGATATATTGTTATCATTGGCAGCAATTTGTGCATCCGTGTTTTCAGTTCTACTACTAAATGTGAATAGACTGCAGAGCCTCTTCTGACCAGTAAAGAAAAGAAAATTTTCCTAAATGGAACATGTGATAAATAAAAGAAGATGGATGCCTTAAAAGTACCCTATTCTAATTTACTCCAAAATTATGGACCTGACCTGCACAATCTATACCTGTTTATATACGATAAATGCTACAGCACACAAGATCCATACATTGTTAGAAAGAAAGAAAGAAAACTACTTGAGTAAAAAGATAGCTTTTTTTTATACCAGAGCAAACTGAAAAACTGAGTTTCAACCTACAAATGACTTTAACTTTTGCTTAACTTTTGCATACATCACAGTCTCTAGCAGAACTTCACTATCTGTGTGACATTTTCTCTGAAAGCAAACAGCCTCTCTCAACTGTATCTTGAGTTTCTGTAAAAGTCGCAGTTCATAAAAATATGTGGAACTACTACTGGAAACAAACAGATTAAACAATGGCAGTACAATAAAATATTGCGGAGTATTCCAGTTGTGAAAAAATTGCTTCTTTGCTGGGATTAATACGTCCTTCAAAAACAATTTTAAATAAATCTATAACATATGAGTTCAGCTTTCATTACTCTTCCCTAAGAAGACAATTATATTTATGTGATAAACTGTTCCATGTTAGTAGCATAATGTTTATATTACTGGCCACTTAAATAGTTGTTGGCATACTTTTATATGAAGCAGCAGCCTACACAACTTTTGAAATCCATTTTACAAACAGTTTCTTTCCTCTGAACGCGAGTCCACAAAAGCTTATGCCATAACAAATTTGTTGGTATTTACGGTGCCACGAGACTCTTGTGTTGTTTTTGCTGCAACGGACTAACAGAACTGGAAATTGGTTCCTGATACCTATATCATAAATTGCATAAATAAAATCCTGCAAGTAATTTTACTGTGAACCAACCAACACACACACACACACACACACACAGTTTTCAATCACAAAAAGAACTGGTACAAAATGATCACAACTGTTTGCTCTCTGTAGCCCTTTAATGAAGAGCATCAAACGTCTGTAGCACTAACAGCAGTTTTAATTTTTAAGTTTTTGTGGAAGAAGTACCATCATTTGGTATTTAAATTACATTTCTCTTCAAGTCACATAGGAAGGCACAATTCACTTTTGCACATTTTTTTTTTTTGGTAAGAGATTTCAGTTACAAAAAAAAGAAAAGGCCCCTCCGGTAGCTTTTCCAAAACTGTTTTTTGTCCCCAGAAGGTCTTTCCCAAATGTTTACACTGCTGTTTTCCCAAACAGTTTATTCTGAAAGAATAGAAACCCTTATCTACACGTCTTCCAGATCCACTGAGACTAAAACTACACAGATTTGAGCATGGTAAAGATGGGTTATCCTCTCAGTGTTTTCTGTTGCTGCCGGGTGGAGAGGCTTTGCTGAAAGTAGCAGTGCCATCGGTATTTCTGTACTGCAGACATTCGGCAATGCGGCATGTGACTTATACTTTTAACTATCTGTTCAGCAACTGTCTTCAGCAACAGCATCAATTAATTTAGATCCAGTGACAAAAAAAGAAAAGAAAAAGAAAACAAAAAGTAATAACAAGCATACTTGCATGGGTACTGATTTCTGTCCTATTTTTCTACCTCCCTAGTAGAAATTTGGTAATTCTAATAATCCAGACTTAATTGTTCCTCCATTAGTTGGGTTAAGTTATAAAATCCTATCAGAAGAGCACGATACATTCGGAAGCAAGAACTAATGGAATGGAAATCTACAAAGTCAGTTGTTTTATTTATCACTGGAACTAAACTCAACTGATGTTAACTAGAGAGTTCAGAGCAGCCTGAGTGGAGAGCTACCCCACCCAGTCACCCCCATCCACAGACAAAAACAAAACAAAACACAAACCTTAAAGCTTGCTGCTTCCAATTTAGTGCAATCATGCCTCTTACTGGCTGACAGAAGATGCAGCATAGGCAGACACATGCAAATTGAGTATTCATGGAGACTTTGAAATGTACAAGAAAAAATAATGGTATGCATTCTCAGGATAATTTTTATGGTTTTTTTTTATATATATATATACTTTACCCCAAACCTATAGCTGCTTATAGCTAACATTTCATGCTGAAGACAAAAATTAGAAAAGAGGTCTGGATAAATGAAGCACTAACTACCGCTGCCATTTAAAAATAAAAGAACATTTTCAAAAAGAAAAGTGACCCAGGATGATTATTTTTAGTTTATTTTTCAAATGAATCTTCTAAAGAAAATATACAGTGGTACCTCGGGTTACATACGCTTCAGGTTACAGACTCCGCTAACCCAGAAATAGTACCTCGGGTTAAGAACTTTGCTTCAGGATGAGAACAGAAATCGTGTGGCAGCAGCGGGAGGCCCCATTAGCTAAAGTGGTGCTTCAGGTTAAGAACAGTTTGAGGTTAAGAATGGACTTCCAGAACGAATTAAGTTCTTAACCCGAGGTACCACTGTAAATTAAAGTCTGTCCCCCACCTCTCTCTCTCTCCCCCCCTTTTTTAAAGGCATTGATTTTAACAGTCGTGGAAGCAACCAGAGCTTTATGTATCTTTAAAAATCAAGCAGTTTGGCAGTAGAACCTTCCTTATGCTACTACTGTTCAAAGCCTAATTAGCCTTTGTCACCTCTGCTGTGATGATTATTAAGGGTACCAATTTGTGGCAAGGAAGATGACAACCATAACCAACACTTTTCCAGTTGCGCATGGGTTGCAACCAGATTGCACATGGGTCAAGGGAAAAAGCACAGGATGGCAATTGTCTTCCTTCCCTGCATCGTGCTCTCGTGTTATACTTACAGTCGTTTGCTCCAAGAGAAAGTAAGAACACAGGAATGTCCTCTTGGATCAGAGAAAGGTCTATTCAGTTCGGCACCCTGTTCTAAAGACCAGTCATCTGCATGGCTTTTGGAGATCTGTTTGGAGTAGTCTGGCGTGCAATATTGCACTGTAGTCAGAGCTCGGAACTTGCTAGTTTGAATCTAAAGTTTATTATGGCTAACTGATTGCTTTGGGCAAGAAAATTATGAGGTAACAGTGGGGTGATGCCAAAGGAGTGAACTAACATCTCTTCTATGGGTCAAGAATCTTGGTTTTGCATCCTTCTAAAATAGGTGCCTTAAAAATAGATTCTTCTCACTATGTTCTTCATTTCTGCATTCAGGAAACAAGCCCTTCCAGAACATAAATGACTGCAGGAAATTTAGTTCAAATGTGCTATAATCATAGAATTGTAGAATTGGAAGGAACTTTGAGGGTCATCTAGTCCAACCCTTTGCAAAGCAGGAATCTCAACTAAAGCATTCATGACAGATGGCCCTATTCCCTGCAAAGGCAAAAGAGATTAACCTGCATCCCACTGGATGTTGTTGGAGTACAACTCCCATAATCCCTGATCACTTGCAATACTGGAGACCAATAGCATTTGAAGGGCCACAGGGAAACATTTTTCAAACATGTTTAACGACAGGTGTCCCAAGCAAGCAAACAAGGTAACACAAGACATGAGGATAAATACACATGCTAACGCTTCACATCTAGTTTGGCCCTGAGGCTAAAATGTACCTAATCACATCCGAGCCCCCCCCCCCCAAATGAACCCACAGTGATACTTTGTATTCTCATCTCATTGCCCACGGGGACAGCGAGGGGATTGCATAAGGTCTAACACGTGTCAGGATACATTCCACGAGTAATAAAATGTGGTGCAGAATCCATTGTACATAGACTGACAACAGGTAGGCAATATATTGTATAGTAAACCCTGTATTTTTAAAATATTGCGAAAAGTACATGCATGCATCTGCTCATATGAAAATAGTGAACTCATTATCCAATTATGAATCTTTATATGACCAAATAGCACCACCCACTCATAAGAGGGAGGCATCAGCAGGCTTGGGAAAACCTGAAGGTTTAATGTGGTACAATTTTTTTACATTAAAAAAAAAGCTTTAAGGTGGAGTAGGAACAGAAAGGAAGGACAGATCGTGAAGCTGAGGCTCCAATACTTTGGCCACCTCATGAGAAGAGAAGACTCCCTGGAAAAGACCCTGATGTTGGGAAAGATGGAGGGCACAAGGAGAAGGGGACGACAGAGGACAAGATGGTTGAATAGTGTTCTTGAAGCTACCAGCATGAGTTTGACCAAACTGTGGGAGGCAGTGGAAGACAGAAGTGCCTGGTGTGCTCTGGTCCATGGGGTCATGAAGAGTCAGACACAACTAAACGACTAAACAACAACAACAACAACAACAACAGGAACAGAAAAACTGTTCAGTGAAGACTGAACATGCACAGCGAATACAGAATGTAGTGTGTCTGTTGCGGAGTGGGAAGAGAGGAAAACTGGAAAAGGGAAAGGAATCAAGAATCACAGAGGAAGGAATGGCTAGCCAGCATCCTGAGTAGCAACACTCTACACTGTAGCATTTTTTCTTCAGTGGGACATACTTCTGAATAGACATGGTTAGCACTGCACTGTAAGCTACTAGCTACCATTTCTTGCTCTATAATATACAGAGAACGTATATGACCAATAGTTGTCCTAGGCATGATCCAACCAAAGTTAAGTAAGTTTTTTTAAATCTATTAATTTGTGTAAATGAGTTAAACATGGTGGGGAGAACAAACTTAAGTGTAGTGCAGGGGAGGGAGTAAACTGGCAGATTGTCTGCCACTTTCAAAGTTCTGCCAGCTAACCTCAGTGGTAGTTCTATATTCTCTGTCAACAGAGAGTAACCCATTGGTGGCAAAGCTTCTATCCAACAGCAGGATATCTTTGTCCTATCCTAATCACCTCCAGCCAATAGAACTGGACATTAGGATTGTACTCTGAGTCTTCCACTTAAATACATAGAGATTAAACGTGCAATTATTTGTCATTTTCGTTAATACACACACACATGCATGCATGCACGCACACACACACACACACACACACACACACACACACACACACACCACTATCACATACACTCGCAATAACGTGATATCAGTTTATATTCAGAATTTTCAGTGAAACAAATATTCAGTGTAGCACAAAAGCTAGAGAGCTGTGGGGGGAGAGATTGTTATTAATGTGTGGCTCCTTCTTCTGCTGGCAAAAGAGGAACTTTTGCTGTTGATGCTATAAAATGTTACCATTATTTAACGTTAATAGGATGCCAAAGAAAATGGCTAATAATACATTATACAATTAGATGCCTTTCATATCAGTGCATCTATTAACGTAAAATATATTCAGAGGGGTTTGGATTTGCAATTTTTAGTTAGGATTGCCCATGTGTGAAAACTAAATTATTTATTCTGTTTTTAAGTTCTGGATACATCGGCTTGCAATTATATGCATTATGTTTGAGAGCTTTGTCATGTGTCTCAGATTTGAGAAAATAAAAGCATACATCTTCTTTGTTAATTTTATACAGTGCTTGAAATTTAGAATGCCTCAAAGTAGAACTCCTTTTCCTAAAATAAGGGAACCATCTGTGATAATGAGATACTACACCTCAATCTTTCTTTACCAGCTAGCAGAGATGCCTACTGGTTAGCACTGTTCAACCATTTACTTTTACGTGGTAAGCCAAACACTTCTGTTTAAAACCTTCCAAAGCACCCATTGTCCACTGCTACACTCATGGCTCTGGGCATCAAATGTATAGCCTGGAGATATGAACTGAAATCCAAATGTTAAATATTCACACACAGACACACACACACACACACAGAGAGAGAGAGAGAGAATCAGAAAAAGAAAAAGGGGGGATCGTTTAGACCTTGGAAAACAGCAAAGTTCATTTTCTGCTTGTTTGCATGTGGGATCACATGGGGTCAGTGTGGACCAGTGTGGATAAAAACAATCCTGCCAGATCAAGCCAATGGCCCAGCAACCTGTTCTCATAGTGGCCAATCAGATGCCCATGGGAAACCCACAAGCAGGACCTGAGCACAAGTGTACTGTCTCCTCCTGTGGTTTCCAAGCACTGGGATTCAGAAGCTTTCTACCTCCAACTGTGGAGGCAGAACATAGTTATCATGGCTAATGGCCAATGATAGCCTTATCCTCTATGGGTTTGTGCAATCCTCTGTTAAAGCAATCCAAGTTGGTGACCATCACTGCCTCATGTGGGAGTGAGTACGCTAGTTTAACTATGCATTGTGTGAAGAAGTACTTTATTTCATGTCCTGAATCTTTCAAAATTCAGCTTCACTGGGTGTTCACAAGTTCAAATGTTAGGAGGAGGGGTGGACTTTTCTTTAGCCACTTTCTCCATGCCATGCATATTATTTATTGGGGGGGGGGAATCATGTCACCTCCTGCTTGCCTTTTCTCTGAATGAAAAATTCCCAAATGCTACAACATAGGGTAATTACTCCATCTCCTTAATCATTTTGGTTGCCGTTTTCTGAACCTTTTCCAATTCTCCTCAGGGTTGTTAAAACAAAAAGAGATTGCAAAGAGCTCTGAAAGGATTTCAACAAACTAAGTGGATGGGCAGTAAAACAGAAAATGAAGTTCAATGTGAAGAAGTATAAAGCCGGGGCAAAAATATGTATTTTAATTTCACATATAAACTCATGGGGGCGGAGTTGGGGATGACTGACCAGGAATGGGACCTTGCAGTAACAGTGGATAGCTCTATGAAGATATTGAGTCAGTGTGTGTCAGCTGTGAAGAAGGCAAATTCCATGCAAGGGATGATTAGGAAAGGAAGTGAAAATATAACTGCTAATATCATTATTCTGTTATACAAATCTATGGCGTGACTACATTTGTGATACTGTATACAGTTCTGGTAGCTTCACCTCAAAAAAGGATAATTTGATATCATTAGCAAGCTGGGCCACCTCACTGCTCACCCCTAATTCTAGATCATTTATATGAACAAGTTAAAAAGTGCAGGTTCCGATGGGGACTCTATTTTCCATTTGGAAAACTGACCAATGCCAATGGAAATAAAACTCATTCTGAATCCCAAATAAAGCTTTCACATTCTATTAGAAACCTTTATGTTAAAAAACCCCTTCAAATAATCTTTTGCTGTTTTTCCTCCTAACTTGTACATATTTGAATTTCCATCGAGCTAGTCTTCTAAACCCCTATGAATTAGATAGACAAAGGAACATGTATCTATAATGAAAGGCATCTTGAGAGAAAGGAAGACAGACAGACAGAAAGGAAGAAAGAGTCTTTTCCATCCACAATAGTAAACGTTACCATGTCATCTGTGTTTTTGTTCCCTTTTGAAGCGTAAAGAATGCCACAAATACCATGGAAAACTCAGATTCCAGTGTGGTAGGATGGTTATTTGTTCCCAACACCACACAGGATGATATTACATACGTCCCAAATAATATTGTTCTTTTAGAGTATAGCCAGCACTTCTTTTTGCTAGCCAATGTTTCATATAAACCAGAGAACCACAGAAATTAAACGCAAGGGAAATGGTAAGAGTTACCTTGAATTACATTAGTTAGTTCTGCAGATTCCACAGTGAAGCTCTTTGGCTCCGATTCACAAACCAGTTCAGCTGAAGCATGCAAATTTAAATCAACTTCATATCATTATTTAAGTTCAACACAATACAATAATTCTAACTTAACTAGCTTCTGGATAATACAATAATTTAACACAATTAGCTTCTGGATTAGCATCCATCCTAGTCATTGTGTACTGGACAGTATTACTGACTTTACAGAAGGGACTGTGCTTCCAAGCTTTGTGATGATGGACTACACCTAACTTCTAATGTGTTTTCAGTGTAACTCCCCCCACCCCATGTTACTATTCACTATAGGTTTTGATACTTTCTTCCCTCTTTTCATTATTGACATACATCAAGTGGCTATGATGAAATACCAGCCATGTTTGCTGCCTATAATATGACACCACTCCAGTGAGTAGCTACAACATGAAGTGCAATGGCTCCAAAACCTTTTCACATTGTGAAAGTTTCAAATGCATAGTAACCACAACAACGCTGTGAAGTAAATGGCCCAACATGAAAGTGATATGAAAAAGGTATTGTATTTACGGTGAAATGATCCATGTAAACATTCTTTATAAGGATGTGATTGACCAAAATGACTCAGGTTCCTGCTGCTTTTCTTTCTGCTTATTTTTCTGCTTCCATCTCTAGCACAAAAAAATTGTTTACATCATTGGCAAAGCAGGCCCAACCTACTTCTTGCATGTAGTTAACTTCTTAAAATGAACTGTTGATTTGGAACGCTGTAGAGTATGCCTAGTGCATCTTGACAACTAGCAGTTAGATATCTAGCAGAAAGCCATGAGGACTCTGGACATGGCAGCATGCTTCCCATTCGCTTCCATGCTGCCACCATCAGTTCTCTCGCTTATTCTTGTTACACAGCTATGTCCCTGATAACATCTCCTCCTTATTAATTCCCTCATCCTTTCACTCACCACCACCATCCCACACATGGCTCCACTTTATTATATTCCCACACATCTAGGGAACCTTTGTGAAACCACATAGCCCTTTAATTTGGAATCATCTGAAGCACATTTGCTTTTCAACACAGGGCTAATCAAAGACAACAGGTTTGGAAGCCCCTCTGTGTTTCAAGCTCCGGCTGCCAAGAAGCACTGCAGCCCAGGGGAAAAATGTCTTCTCCTGGTTCTGTGGAATTTGAGAGCAAGGTTGGCGGCCAGATTCCTATTGCGCTGAAGCCAAGTTTCAATAGGAGCAAGACAAACTGGAATGGGGACAGAGTACGGACAGAATGAGCAGTGTCAGGAAGAGGCCTATTTAGAAACAATGGCAATAGACACCACCCACCAAATTTCTACATGAAAAATTATTATTACTATACTGCAAGTCTTTGTATTATAACAACAACTGCTACTATTTACAAACCACCCTACTTATAGCCCATACTACTACTGCTACTCGTAGTAGTACTCCTACTACATATAGCCTACAACAATACTACTATAGCTCTCTTCTTCTACTACCACCACCACCACCACCACTACTATTACTATTACTACTTATAGGCCACCTTTCTCCAACTGGTCCCAGGCTGGATTACAAAAATATCAGAATGAACTGCAAAATCAACCAATAACAATATTGACAAAACAGTACCAAGCAGTGGTGCATGTGGGAACTCATCCAAAGATCTCTTTAAAGAAGTGTGTCATGCAAATAAGGTGAACGAGCACTATGTAAATCTGTGAGCAGGTACTTTTTGAGTGAAAATAACTGAGATGTACACTAATGGGAGGACATGATCAGCATATTTTAACAACCACTGGTGTAAGTTGCACTACAGTATCAGCAAGTTTCAGTATCAAAGATGTACAGTAGCACCTTGGTTTGCAACCGCTTTGGATTACAACTGTTTAGGATTATAGCCACGTCAAACCTGGAAGTGTGTGTTCCTTTTTTTGGATTACAACCCATTTGTTTGGATTACAACCAATTTTGGGGGGAGGACCCATTGGCGAAAGCGCGCCTTAGGTTACAACCTGTTTCGGTTTACAACTGGACCACTGGAACGGATTATGGTTGTAAACCAAGGTACCACTGTATATGTATATATTCACCAACTCCTTGACTGGATAACCTCTCTGTGCTTTTATAAACTATGTAGAAGGGCAGTTTCAGTAGATGCACATTCTCACGTCAGTGTAATAGTTTTCCTGCCATATTCATTCATTCATTCTGTCTGTCTGTGTCTCTGTCTTTCTCTCTTTCACACACACACACATACACACACAATTTATATTTCATCCTTTATCTAAGGAGTTTAGGGGTAGTTTATTATGGTTTATTTCCATGTACATGAGCCCTTTACAAATAAACATTCAGTGTATCCTACAATCATCTTCTTGATTGGAGTCCTGTTAGGTATCCACATCATTATATCAGTACCAGTTACCGGTACATAAAACCCTGACTAACTTTATCCCTTCCAGCCTGTGGTAACTCTAATATCTAGATGCTGTTTCTCTAGCATTTTTGAGTATCACGACAAAGAGATAAAATGATATTGTACTTCAGGTTACTAGGTATTTATGTGGCTCTGCAGAATTCTCTGGAGCACAGAGTTCAGTCCTATGTAGAAGGTGCTGGCTTTAGACTCTGACATCACCAGTTGAAAGTGTCTTTGGTAATATGGCTGGGAAAGAGGCACTGGAAATCTACTGTCCTCTAATGTAGACACTAGTAGGTTAGAGGGATCAGTTCCCATGGAAAAAGCAGCGTGTTTATGCAGCTTCCATTCATTTCAGTGGGATTTGAGCAGTATAACTTCCTGGAGAATTGTGTCCCCCTTCCCTCCCCCCAAGGAATGGTTTTTAGCTGGTAGTAAAACCAGAATTATAAGGTGAATTGATGCCACTAGATAACTTTAGCAACAAAGAGACTGAGCATTTGTTCAAGCTGTATGTTTGCAGTTTAGAAATGGGCACTCGGCAAAGTTATGAAAATATTCAAAAAGTAAACATATTGCAAATTAATGCAAATTTTATTGGCATTAACAAATATGCAAATTAGCTGCCAATCTTGAGCAGTTGGTCACCTTCCAATGTGGCCCTAAGTGCCAAAAAAGATGAACACAGATTTGAGCCACATTTGCGCAGTATCAGGTCAATACTTCAAATTGTACAGCATGTCTGGTTTTCGAGGGTAATGAGATGTGTATGGATGGGTGTGATAGAGAAGAGGAAGTGAGAGTTGAAGAAAGACTTGACTCTTGCTCTCTGAACAGTTTTGTGGAGAAGACGGTAATAAAATTCAATATTCTTTGGAGTCTGAAATTTCTATGTAAAATCCCCTCGTGCACATTAGACTCGAATCCAAGACTTTTCCGCAACTATTAACTCAGCCATAGGAGCAGCTACTTGTTCCTAAAATGGATCATTTCAACATTTAGTGCATTTTAAGGCTGACTGGTAAATCCTGTTTTCTTTTGTATTGTTTGCATTCACCAATTATAAAACTGGATTTGCTGACCTCTTGCATTGCTACTTCTCTCCAAACACTTGTATAGATCTGATGCAGAAAGAAAGCAACTCTAATTTGATCTCACAAAACAGTCACTCCCAAAGTGAATTATAGCCTGATTGAATTGTCTTTTGTGCTGGGGCCATAGCGCAAGTGCAATGTCATGTGCAATAAAACGTCCAAGGATGTTGCAGTGATGCTGTGACGGGAGGCAGAGCAGTTGCTCAGCAAACTCATGCAAAGTCCTAGCATGTGGCAGATGTGGGTAAAAAAATGGGATCCTCCTTAATGAGGGTCCTGATTGCGCATGGGCCCCTAAGGCACCCCCGCTGGGAGAGTTGTTGCCAGGTGTGGCCCAGCCTTAACCATTGGGCCCCAGAGTCGTACCAGGCTGTTTGGGCCAATCAGGGCGGTTGGCACGATTCCTGGGGCCTATAAAAGCGGCAGCACAGCGTAACTGGGGAAACTTTCATTGTGCTGCCGAACGCCCGCCCTCCCTCCCTAATTTTAGGTGCTGCTGCTTTGGCCCTGCTTTGGATTGGGTTGCCTGCTTTGGAGCAGGGGCTGGGTAGGATTTTTTTCATTTGGCAGATTGGATGTAGCCACTTGGTTTTCGCCTACCCCCTTAGCAATCGTCACAGCTGTGTAAGGTTTGGAGGTTAGGCATTGGCTTATTGAAGTGTGTGGGAGGGGAGGTGCGGCCATCACTTGCCCCTCCATGAAGAAGGGTATTCCGCTAAAGGAATCTGGGGGTCCTGGATCTCGTCCGAAGTCCGCTTGAGGGGACTTGGCTTGAGGGGACATGGCTAGGGCCATGTCAGGACCACAGGAACCCCGGGGTGAGCTTCATTGGTCTTCATCGATGTTGCTCCCTCGTTTGGTGTTTACCCTTTCAGACTTCCAGCCAGAGAGGCATCTGTCAGTTATAGTCTGTTGCCAATGCCTAAGCCAACACCGCTCACTTTGCTGTAATCAATAAAGTTGTGGCCTAAATTTTGCCCAATAACTTAAACTAAAATTATGTGTCAGTGTGAAGTTATTTTCAGGGGAAGGGCTTGGGGGCCTCGAAGCGCAAGAGATGTTCTAGGGCAGCAGCACATTATATATCATCTGCTTCACATAATTCAAGCATGTAGAAACACCACTCACAATGCAATGACAACATGTAATTTGATTTGAACCTAGGGATACCTGTCTAAACACATTTTTTGGAAATAAGATACTCTGAAATGTGTTGACACTAAGCACAATGTTGAACACTTGTCAGTACAGGCATACCTCGGGATAAATACGCTTCAGGGTAAGCATTTTCGGGTTGTGCTCCGCAATGACCCAGAAGTAACGGAGTGCGTTACTTCTGGGTTTCGCCGCTCGTGCATACACAGACGGTCAAAATGACGTCATGCACATGCGCGGAAACAGCGAAACGCGACCCGTGCACACACAGTTGCGTGTTACGTTCTGTTCAGGATGCGAACGGGGCTCCGGAACGGATCCAGTTCGCATCCCAAGGTACCACTGTAATTTCCCCATACCCTGGCCATGAGATTGGCAGATGTGGACCTCCTTGCCTTCCCACCAGCAAATGTATCTCACTGTCAGCAGGGGAGGATGTGAAATGTGGTTTTTGTTTAAGCTGCTCTGCCTTTTAGGGTTGTTTTGTATTGTCTTGCTGTTTCATTAACATTTCAGGAAACTACGAGATCATATGATGAAGAACAATCTATAAATCTGACAAGAAGTAACAACAAACAACAGCAGCAGCAGGAAAATAATGTTTGTTGAAATAGCTTTGTCTACATCTTCACTGCCCCAGAGGAACTCTGGCCACTCAAACTGATATTCTGCTTATGTTAGTAGAAGTAACTATTTTAGGATTTCTATTAGTTAAGCACTACTTGGTAATTTTTTATTTTATTTTACGACTTATTGTTATAATTATTTTAATTGGAGCTGTTGGAATTTGAAAAAGCAGGTTTAGAAAACAATCTAAATGAGTAGTGCCCATCCATTTTGGTATAGGTGTCCACAAATCTTACATATAGGGTAATGGCAGTCTAGTAGGGATTGTAGTCTATACGTAACTCTCACAGTATCTGGGTATGTTGTTTTACCACATGGAAAAACCAGACAAGAGTGTAGTCCAGATTCAAATCAATAGTAGGGCTTATAAATACTTTCACTGTTGTATTATTTTCTTAAAATATTTATTTGTAATGAGATAGTGTTGTTCAGCAAATAGTACCTAAGACACAAAAGAAGCAGGATACTTTCATGGCAATTTCATGCAATCCCCTGTGGTGACTTCAACAAACAATATCTGCTGGATCTACACACCCAGTCTGATTCAGAGGAATCCAAGTTACTACAGACCTTCTAGGAGCAAGTATTCATTTCCTGGGTTTCCATACTCAATGCACTCCAGCAACTGCCACTGGCATAAGCATCTCCCCCCCCCCCCCGCGCATACAGATAAAACTACTTGCATCCATATCAGGTTATCAGGAGCAGGAGGATCCACAGAACATAGATGTTCCCTTATGCACCCTGGCTTTCTAGAGTAACCCACACCAGGGCCATCTTTAGCATATGTGCCGCAGGGGTGCAAAGATCCACCCAGAGCCCCCAAATTAAGTTTTATTGAGCTTTTTTGGGAGGGGGGGGAAGCCAAAGTTGTTGACATTTTTTAAGGGGGGAGGGCAAACTCAAAGTTGTTGAGCTTTTTATGGGAGGGGAAATCGCTCACCTGTAATGACGCAGTGGGAAAAAGCTGCTTTTGTTTCATGACTCATTGGTAATATTTGATGCTACGACGGAAAACAGAGTGATGGAGGAGGGGGGCGGGGACCTTTGCTCCATTGCTTTTCACTCCCACCGATCGAGAGGGACCAGTATGCACCACCATAATTTGGCGCCCGGGTGCCCCGTACCCCTTGCATCCCCCAGGAAAGACGGCCCTGGCCCACACTATGCCTGCATATCTAATTCAATGCATGTGATTCAAGATGATGGCAAGTTTGTGACCATTCAAGAGAACTTCTAGGGAGCAACTTGACAGCTTCTCCAGATTTCACAAACCATGAACACCCCACTCCAAACACTGATGAAAGAAAGAAAGAAAAACACTGAAGAAAGAAAGAAAGAAAGGCTACTTGCATCCATGGTAGTATTTTGCATTCAGAAGCAACAATACGCAGAGATTGAGAACTCCCAAGGGGACGTTTAAATGATGCACACCTAAATTATTTGCAATATGCCTGTGGAGTTGATTGGATGTGCAGAATGACACAATCCATGATGGCATCACCTGTCATATGCACCTATGATGGAATAGCTTGAATACCCCCAAGTGATAATGCTTTTCATAATGTGTTTGAAATGTTTGACAGAAGCAGCCAAATAAAGAAAACAAAAACAAAAAAGGAAAACAAGTGAAAATGAGATTTATTTTATTTTTTAAATAATGTGAATGTTTTCAGCTCAGCCCCAATGCCAAACACTCTCCTTCTTTGGAGGTTTTTAAGCAGAGGTTGGATGGCCAACTGTCATGGATGCTTTAGCTGAGATTCTTGCATTGCAGGGCAGGGGATTGGACTAGATGACCCTTGGGGTCCCCCCTTTCAACTCTACAATTCTATGATGCCTCTTTCTCCTATCCCAGACAGCCACAAATTCCAGCTAGCCACACCACTTGTAGTACCCACAGTTGCTTTCCCCTAAGACCTGGACAGTTTGAGGATAGTGACCATTAACAGCAATTTTACATAATTTGCTTTTTCATGGCATCTCCTCCTTCACCCATGCAGTGCTAGTAATCTAGCACAGGGACATACTAAATGCCTAAATCATTGCGAATCACCTACCCTTCCTTATTCCTTAACAATGTTTTATATAATGATTTAGTCCAGTGAAGTTTTGCCAGTTTCTTAAAAGGAAACTGAAGAAGATGAAAATATGTGTGTGTGTGTGTGTGTGTGTGTGTGTGTGTGTGTGTGTGTACCCAATCACCATAATCAATGATTTCATAAAATTTCTTTTAAAATATGCATGAAGTAGCCTGGGTGCTTAACCAGGGAAATTTGCTCAACGTCTCATGATACATACAACTCATTGGCTATACTAATCTTCATATCGGTTCCCAAAGGATATTGGCGGCTGGCTGGGGAAGAGAGAAGGAAAAACAAATGTAAACTATCAGAGAGGATTTCCCTAGCCCTTTAAAATATATTATTTTCTGTCAATCTTGCTATGTGCTAAAAGCGCTGCAAACTCCATCACGCCCTTGGCCCATTAAGACTGTACCAAGCTGCTTCTCTGGAAGTTGGGAGCCTTTGCAGTGAAGCTTCTTTGCCTCTGCCCACAGAGAGCCTTTGTTAACTGACAAGAGGACTGAAGCGACTGGCTGCCTTTGAAATGGATATGTTGGGTCAGTGAAAACTGCTGGGTGCTTTTCAGTGGGTCTGTATCCCTTCTTCTTCTTTTTTAAAAAATACAGTTTTGAAAAGTAGCTGCTGCTTCTCCTTTTCTCTCTTAAAAAAAAATAAATCCTGGTTTTAACACCCAACCCATTTTCACTGACCCGATGAGTCAGTTTCAAAGGTAACTTCAGTCCTTAGTTGGAGTTAAAAAGGTAGCAGTGCTGATTCAAGCTCTTCTCCTTTAGACTGATAATGGTAGCTGCCAATCAGATTCAACTCTGGCAGGTTTTCAGAAAAACCTGCGTAGGTTTCATATTGGATTTTTCAAAATCCCGAAAAAAAGGAACATGGGCATTTGCTTGTAAAACATTTTCACTGATCTTGTCTTTTCCTTTCTTCGGCTTGCTGATACAAGAAATAAGAATGAGGTAAAGCATCATTTATCTCATTGGCCTGGGGGATATGCAAAAACAGCCAGCTAATCAGATCTTAGGATAAATGAGACTACTATTTACCACAGTGTTATACCACAAGGGGATGACATAATGTGTGCCAATACATATGGGGTAGCTTCAGACAGTACAACATGGATGAATCCTCTTCATATTTATATGCAAGCGAAGGCCCCAGTGCAATCAGTGGTCCTTAAATGTTCATAATTGGGCACAGGATCACAGCTCTTTGCGACTACTAATAGTGACTAATAATGCCACTAGTGCATTACCTTTAGAAAGGGGATGCAATGCTTATAAATCCAACGCTGAAGGTATGCTAGAATCCATAAAATTTCCAATTACAGAGCTAGAATTTATTGTGCACATATGGAAAATAATACTTGTAAAAGAGAGAGGGGTTTGTGCCTGGTGCTGTCAATACTGTGAAGGATGGGGTGATTATAAAGCAAATTAACAATACTTTTAAATGTGCATTCACTTATCTTTCCAATTAAATCCTTGTTAAACAACTGCACAGACAGTAATGGTACTTCTGCAAAGCATGGATCAAGACAGTTTTATTGTAATTTTTACTTTGTAACAATTAATCAAGTAGTCATTTTCTTTATTATTAAATTATTTAGTTAATAAATATTCTCAACTGGCCAACATATTTGTATTTCACATGCAATTTTTAAATGTTGGAACTTGTATTTGAATGTTGAATTAGATGTAGGACTCACTCAAGAGCCGTTTTATTTCATCACTTATTATTGTGGCAAATAAAATCAACTCCTATTAATGCCAGATGACTGTTTACTTTATAAAAATCTGCCATACTTTAAGGCTATGTTACAGTCTCCCAATTCTAATAACAATATTTTTCTTTTTCAGGTAGCAGAGACTTTGCATGTGATGCAGGTAGGAAATATTAATTTTCCCTCAAAAGGTGCATATAGATACTAAAAACGCAGTAATTGACCTATGGGTGGTGTGTTGTATTTTACAGTTAACATGCAAATAAGGACATTCAAAGGTCAAGCTACTCTGCAAATGCCAAACATTTTGTAAACAAAGAGCTTGATATGAGACAATTAAGATCTACCTCATTTTATGCATGAATTGACACTTATTGAACAATGCAGTAAACAGTGATATTGATATTTCTATGGTTTGTGATAACTATACACATATTAGGACAAATTTCAAGTGCTCCAACTGGGTATGACAAATCCATACTACTTTATATTTCCCCCTGTAAATTTAGTGCTCAAGGGAATTACTTGAACAATTCCCTTGAAAAAACCCAGTTGAATAATTAATAATAATAATAATAATAATATGATGTCTACCCCACCCATCTGGCTGGGTTTCCCCAGCCACTCTGGCCGGCTTCCAACAGAAGGTTAAAAATACATTTAAACACCAGTCGTTAAAAACTTCCCTAAGCAGGGCTGCCTTCATATGTCTTCTAAATGTCATATAGTTGCTTATGTTCTTGACATCTGACGGGAGTGTGTTCCACAGGGTGGGTGCCACTACCAGGAAGGCCCTCTGCCTCGTTCCTTGTAACCTCACTTCTCCATATCTAGTGAGTGTGTGTGCTATATTTGTGGTAAATGTGCACATGTGTTGAGTATATGTGTTGTCTGCATGTGTAGCTTGTGGGCATGTACTTACTCACTGAGAATCCCACCAATGGCATGTGCCCTTGGAGGGATAGAGGATCGTCAATATGGCCCCTGGGTTGAAAATGTTTAGCCACCCCTAAGTAGTATGTGAAGCAATCTTTCCAAAGTTCCCTAGAAACTCATATGTATGTTGTTCCAGAGTTAATAGGTCTAGGAATTATTTAGAATATGGAGTAAGTGGATACATTTGCCACACATCCATTAAAAATCTATAAAGTTAACTTGGGCTCTGGATTGGAAACCTAAACTGAAGTACGAGGAGATGATGTCATCATAATGACGGCTTACACAAAGTTCACAACAAATCATTACAATGGCGGAAATAAGTGAAACAGGGGTGGCTAGCTTGTGGCTTTCCAGATGTTGCCAGACTCCAACTCTCCTCATCTTACAAGGGCATCACTGTTCACTTACAGAAATTACAGCTCCCCTCCGAACTCTTCCAGTTTCCCTTGTATAATAGTGGATAGCCAAAAGGTTCCCTGATAATAATGTTGCCAGTCGTATGGAATCTTTACTCTAATGTACTTAAATCCCACGGTTGAGGAAACAGTGACATCACACTAGCATTAATGTTCATTTTGTTTTGCAATATCTTTCAGAGAGAGAGAGAGGTAAAAAAATGGGTATTACTGTCTCCAAGAATCCTCATGACTTTGTGGTACATGAATCAATGTAACTGACAAAGTTTTGAGCTGGGAACTGTGTACCATATTGAAAGATGTTATAATACAGGCCTCTTATGATCAAGATCTTTTCAGCTTTTAATAGGAAAAATAAATCATTGATAAAAGATAATCTTGTCACCTGAAAGAAGAAGTGCAATATCAATGACCTTCTGTACAAACACACAAATACACACACTCACTCTCTCTCACACACACAGATAAAATGTATACAGTACGGCAGTGCTTCTGTTGTCATTGCTGACAAAAGCCTTAAGAACTGGTAATAAAAGATCAAGTAAAAAAGTGCAGGGAAGTGAGCCAATGTGTTTTTTTATATAAAAAAAATACCAGAAGACACTTTCTAAAATGTTTAACAATAAAGATGAACAATTGTAAGATTTTTGTCCTTTTTCTCCTCCCCTCATCATTCCCCGGTTGCCTTTTATTCATTTTCTGATCATACTGATTATGTTCACAACATAAAGATAGGGGATACTGATAATGCTTAGGTCTGAGGCTCATTCTCTCTTTCTCTTAAAAAAACCCCCACAAAAAAACTTACAATACACTTGACGTTCTCAAGCTTTCCTGCAATGTTTTGTGGTTCAAGATTACAGTTGAAATGAAATAAAGACGGTCTAAATTTATGTCTGTTTTGCACTTCACAGAGCAGGGGTTTCAATGAAAGAATCATACATGGCCAAATGGCAGTGTAGAAATGAACAATCAAGTACTTTGCTCATGCAAGGATTGATAGTCTGTTCAATTTGGGGCATTTTAAATGGATTTTTTCATGCAGGGTTGGCTAATGCTTATTGCTGAATAATATTAACAGAAGCAACAAAATTATGCCAAAAAAAAGTTATATACAAAATAAATATTAAAATATTTTAAAAATCAGAAGTTTCCCTTCTTAAGTACAATGGGGGGGGGGATCGCCAGATCAAATAAAATTATTTAAAAAATGAAAAAGCAGTATTAATAATAATACGTGCATCTCATTATTGTCAGTAGCCACCATAAACCCACCTTTGCAGAGGCTCTTAGTTTTGCACAAGAGGTAATAAGCCATGTGCTCTACTTTTGATGCCATGTAGCTTCTGAGCTACAGCTACAACAAAAAAACCTACCAGCATTAGCAGGTTCTTCATGCCTTTTCCATACGCCTAGCTCAGAACCAGAAGTTTGGCCAAAACTAAGGTAGCATTGCTGGTGTATGAAACAGTAATATGGGGCTGTAGCTGCTGCATATTGTTTGGTGATTCTTTTGATAATTTATCAGAACAGATATAAATTTGAAGCATTAATAGATTTTTGGCAAAAAATGAAGGTAAAAAAACAAGAGGTTTAGCACTATGTAGCACTACGTGGGGTGTGTGCTTGCAGAACGAGCTCCACTTGTGCAATGGGACTCTCACCCATGCACCTGCTAAACCTAGGTGTTCCCCCAATTCTGCCAGAGGAGCTTTAGGTGTGGAGGTGGGAAAGGGGTTATTATGTTTCTGTCAACGCACTTTGTCCAAAACTTGGGATTGGAATGTGTAGGCAAGGCTTTTCCTTTAGTTACAAGCTTTTCTTGACCATCACAACTGAGCTCTCTCTACTCCATCTCTCCACCCCGGTGTTTGTTGCATCACCCCTTCAACTGGAATTCTCTCTCTTTTTAAAATTCTTTATTTGTGCATTTTCCAAAATTTAATACATACATCTTTCAATTCGCTTCATTCATCTCATTTCTCCAGACTTGCCTGTCCACACCTCCATAGTTTTCTACACCTTGGTCCCTGTTATACTGCATATCCATCTATACCACTCATTTTGATTCTATACAATATCCGAAGTGTCATTTACTGCTGCTCATGTATCTATCCCTACTTGGAAGTTTATCTGGTTTTTGTACCTCTTTAAATATTCTCCAAAGTATTCCCACTGTTCCCTCACCTATTTCTCATCATGGTTCCTCATCTTAGCTGCGGTAATGGCTAAGATGGCATTCTCTTTTTATGCTACGCTTAGAAACATTTTTTCCCTTTTGCTCACATTTTTCTGCAGCACTTCATGGTGTCCAAATCTCGGAGGTGCCACAAGGCACTTGGGACGGTGGGCACCCACTTTGACTTGAGTACAGATTCAGCTTTGCCTTCGACAAGCCGAGAAACCCGCTGCAGTAATCTGTTTTTCCAAAAGATTTCCTCAAATCTACTGCATATTACAAATAGGTACAACTGGGTGTATTTATCTCTGTTTATTTCTTATTTGTTCGTACGGCTAACTACTCAAACTGTAAAGTTAGTGGGGGTTTTTTCTAAAATCATTTGCTCAAGAACTATTTATCTTGTTGCATTTGTAAGCCTCAATACAGTGGTACCTCAGGTTAAGTACTTAATTCGTTCCGGAGGTCCGTTCTTAACCTGGAACTGTTCTTAACTTGAAGCACCACTTTAGCTAATGGGGCCTCCTGCTGCTGCTGTGCCGCCGCTGCACAATTTCTGTTCTCATCCTGAAACAAAGTTCTTAACCCGAGGTAATATTTCTGGGTTAGCGGAGTCTGTAACTTGAAGTGTATGTAACCCGAGGTACCACTGTATATAAATAAAATATACAGAGTTATTGATTCACATTCTCTGCATACATTAGGAAACAAGAGACTCGGTTTATTGGGGATTGTCTCCTCTGACAGCTGTTCTTTTTGAACAACTCTAGTAGGTCCTCACCTTGGAAAGATCCGAAGTGCAACCTCTCATTTTCTCATGTCGCAGCAAAGTTTTGACCTGCTGCATCATACTCTTGTTCATGGATATCTGCCAGGGGCACCAACGTACGTCCTACGCAATAACACCAACACAGGACCAAAAGGCCGTATTTGCAAGCCACCCTGAAAATTAGTTAGTTGTACACCAAATTGCCGGACTTGCATGAGGAAAGAAGGTGATGGCAAGTGTACATCAATGGATGACTGATCAAGCAGCTTGGTCTCTTCCACAGTTCTTTAAAGCAGAAATGAGAGCAGAGAATGAACATCTGAGACAGTACTTCTGGGAACAGGAAGAAGTGCAGTCTGTCTAGAGCTTGCATGGTGAAATAAGAGCTTTGACTTTTTATTTTTAAGTTGAATGACTTTACTGACTTGGTGGCTTGGGATGGATTTGGCAATTCAGTTTCATACAGAGATGTAGGACTTAGTTCATCCCTGGTGTAATTCAATCAAACTCAAAGTGATGAAATCCTTTGCATACATTTGATGACAAGTTCACAGAAATGTTTTGAGGAGACTTCAATGGAGTTACATTGGGGAAGAATTTGATCCTTTCTGGGATTTCCCCCCGCTAATTTTAAATGTCTTATGGTTGTATTCATAATTTGAGGCTATTCTTTAGAAATAAATGTTCCATATGTATATCAATCTCAAAATTAGGACAAGTCACAGAGCAAAAAAGAACACAGAACACCTAACTAAAATACCAGAAAGAAAATAGCAACAATCAATAATAATATAAGACTCTTCTACAATATTTTGCATATAAAAGTAAATGTTAAGTTAAAAACAAAAACAGTTTCAGGAATATAAAATTTTATACGTGATTACAAATGCCTAGAAGAACGAATGTCTCAGTAGTCAACACTCCTCATTTACTAAGGCCATCAGAAGCTTTGGAAAAAAGTAACTCTTTACCTGGCACCAAAACGATGTCAGCATAGTTGCCAGGTGGACCTCACTGCAGAGATTATGCCACAGATGGGAAGCCACAACTGAAAAGGCCCTCTCTCTTGTCATCACCCTACAAGCATTTCTCAGAGGGGGTTCCTGGATAAGAGCCTCAGAAGAGCTAAGTCTGGACGGATTCATATTGGGAGAGGAGTTCCAGAAGATATTGGGGTCCTGAACTATTAATGTTTATAGCTCAATATGCTCTCTTTTTAAAGGTGAAATGACCATGGACATTTTTCAGAACCTCAGTATTAACACATTTCTAATACGTACACACATTTTATATAACAATCTGGAATATATGACAATCTGGAAGGCATACAACACATCAACAGCATCAAAACTTTTGGGTGGGTTTGTTCATTTGTCTTGCTCCATGCCAATACGCCTTTTCCCAGCGGTGCTGGGGTTCATAGAACGCAGCAAAGTACTGGGCAAGGGTTTGCCCAGTATCTTGTCTGTGTGATGGGCTCATGGGAAAGAGCTGTCCCATGAGCCCTTGCAAGGGGATGGGGAAAACCAACATAAGGCTGCTTCCCCTGGAGCTCAGGGCCATTCTGTCTGGAGAGCTTCCTACCCACCCTCGCTTTAGAACCTTCCCTGAGCAGTTTTGGGTCTCTGGTTGACACAGCCAGGATTTTTCCCCTCAACCTGATTGGTACTTGGTTGGGTTTTCTCTACCATTCCCTCAGTGAAATTATGGCCTTCCTTTGTTAGATGGAATAAGGTTGTTTTTTGAGGGCAGAAATGCCATTGGGCAGGATCAACATAGTATGGGGAGCCCACATAAGGGGTCTGAGGAGAAGACTGACCATGGCACCCCAAGCTTGGTGTTGGGGTACCTACCTAGTAGGTATCTGCACCCTGGTTGCCCAGTAAGACCTTGCTTGTTTGGCTTGCAGCCAGGCAAGGTTCAACAATGGATGACCCCAATAGAATGGATTTGGGGCAGTCCAAACACGGCAGACCCATTCCACCGACATGGGGTTTGTGGAATGCTAAAGTGATCTTGGCCCCAGTGCCATGCCAACCCTTGCCTGCTGCTGTCAATAAGGATTTAGCCTGATTTTATCTCATCACCATTGTACAGTCTGTTTATTGGCTGCTCTCATGAGTCAAATAATGCACCTTTCTGGGTAATCTAATGTTGGCTTTTGCACCTATTGCATAATTTTAGACTTATTTTTGTAGTATTGCAGAGAATCATTAAATTGTTAATGTGAATCAGTGCACATTTCTTACTATTACTCTTTCCCTTCCTGTGGCATCATTCCCAAGTGTCTTTGTTTTTCTTCTATTTCATTTTCTTATTCCATATCTCTTTCGACTTGTAGGCCTTCTCTTTTTTATGTCTAATATTTTAGCATAAATTTAGTGTCACATTATAATTCCTCACTCCTTTTGTTGTCTCTCTCCCCCCCCCCCAACCCCAATTCTTTTACTGTCTTATTTTCTTTTACAGCATGACTGTTGCTCTTCCCCTTCTCTCTTCCAACCCATATTTTGGTTGTTTGCAGTATCTCTGTACACTTCTCTTCTGCAAAATGCCACTCTTCATTCTCTGCCACTAATGTACCACGGCTTCTAAAATCCATTGTATTGTCATTTCAGACAGATAAGTACTAAACAAAACATTACCAGGGTGAAGGAATCACTTACCATGATTGACAACAAATCGCAACTTCTGTATCGTTGCCAGATTGCCGCTGACTCTGTATATTCCATCAACATCCAGACCTGAAAAAGGAAAACATATTTCATATTGGCTTGTGCGAGTATTATACTTAAGATGTCTGTCAAGAAAATATAAATGTCCTAAACTATAGAGAAAATTTTACTTCAGTGAACAATTTGATAAACATTCTGTTGATGAAACAGAGTCACACAATGTTCTTGTTCTGTTTTATTTGCCTTTCAAGGTGAAAAGTCCCCCCCCCCTTCTAAATCAGTATTTGCCTGAAGGTGAGTGGATTACTGATATACACGTAGCTCCCATTTCTATGAAAACTTCCACATTCAAATAAACAGAAGGGAAGCTCCTTCTATTAGGGTTGCCATATTTCAAACAGTGAAAATCCGGACAGTAAAGCTGTTGAGCTTTATGGACAAAAGAACTTTTTAAAAAAGCCGTTTTGGAGTTATTTTCATGTAAAAACGGTTGCCATACATCCGGAATACAGCAGTTGGAAACAGTGTCCAGGCAGGAATCACTGAAATGTCCAGGAAAATTCCATAATCCCATGTTGGAAGTCTAACTTTTGGCAGATTTCCATAAAAAATAGCTCAAAAATGTTTTGTTTTGGGTTTTTTTTTTTTTTTGCAAAAAAAGCACTCAACAACTTTGGGCAAAATGAGTAAACCCCCCAATCATGTGTGGAATTTCATCTCCACTGAATGATGGAGTTAGAGAAGCTCTTTGTACAGATTCCAGCACAGTTGCAGCTCTGTGCTGGGATTTTGCTGTACAACTTATGGCAAACTTTAAGGGCTATACAGAAATAATACTTCTGTATCTCTTAGGTACATTAAGAAATCAGGAGCAGGCAAATGATCATGTGATCCTTCCCTACAATCTCTTCCCAGAGGAAACTTCCTCAGTTGAACTATGATCAGTCAGGGGATACACCAGTAAGCACTGACTTTAACTATGTTGAATGCTAACCAGGTTCTAAATCAAAACTCATCAGCCAGCTTTTCACTTGGTTCCAATCCTTGTTAAACAGGGAACTTCTTTAACTTTAACCTCGGTAAAGCTCAACGCTGTGCCAATGCATTCTTTAATTTCACTTAAATTATAAAGTGGCAATTTGCTTTGGGGAGGGAAGAGATTTCATTTACAGTACATACATGGCCCAAAACTAAACTCCTCAGATTATTGACTGCAGAGTGGTCTAACTAATTTGACTGGATCTATTCTAGACAATGTGGTTAAATGAATGCATCTGGAAACATTCAGTATGGCTAAGGGTTAATGAAAGTCTAAAATTAGCAGCTCTCCATAAACCTTTGGTACTGTTAATAAATTGAATATGAGAAACTATACTAATCTGAAGGATAGTGTATCTTGAAGAGCAATCTTGAAGACATGAGTGAAAGTACAGCCAATTAGCATTTTATTTGGACACTCCACAATATGGCAGACTGAGGAAAATGTTGAGAGTACCATACACCAATTACAGTGCACACATGCCATAGACTTTCTTCTTTAAATACTTTGAAAGTCAAGCCAAACCAAACCAATATAAATTGGTGGATTTGGACATCCTTTTTATGACCACATTATCCCAGCTGGATTAGAAACTACTTATTTTGGAAATACATTTAGGCCAAGTGCGTGTGTGTATGTGTGTGTGCATTAAAAAAAAAAGATGTTCTGCCTTTAACACTATTCTGTTCTGAGCTTCTGAACAGTTTTCAAAGAAAACAACTTCAACTTCTAAAAGCACCTTTATCAAGAACAAAAACATCCTCATTCTACTGTCAGTATTTCTTCATGGTAGGTTTCAAATGCTTGTCGGGGTAGTGGAGAGAGCGGGAGAGAGAGATAAAACAAATGTATTTTCAAAGGTTTTTAACATTTTATTTGGGGATAGCATTAACTTTTAGTGGCAAAGAACATTCTGGAATAACGCATATTCACTGCAATAAAATCTGACTCCTACTTTAGTATATGCTGACCGTCTTATGTTTCAAAATGGTGTTTATCATTGAGACAGATCATTGGCTTCCCCCAAGAGAATATCAATATTTCTCCCTCCCTGTTCTGTTTTAAGGAGCTTAGAATAGGATGGACACAAAACCAGGAATCGTAATACAAACGGTGTTCAGAAACTCAGTCAAGGAAAATGCAGCTGTTGTAGCTCATTCCCACCATAAATCTTATAAGCTTTCTGGCTTATATCAAGGATAGGAATTAATTTTCTTCTCTTTTCAGAATGTGTGTGTGTAAAGCAATTTCTTTTAAAAATGTTGTTGGGTTTGGGTCACAGTTTTCACACCTTATAGATTTAAACATTTCCACTTTAATCGAGACACTTCTGCTGAAACACTTCTACATGCCTCATGTGGAACCCATGCCTGCTGCAGTGGATTATGGGTTATATTGCAGGAAGTGTAATATAAATTAACAAGTGTTATGATGAAGAAAGAACATAACATTCTACTAAGCCCATTGGGCCTCCTCCCGCTGTGCACATGACATCACATGTGTACAATGGCGCGCACACCCCCCCCCCCCCGTTGGGCAGAATCCACTGTGTGTGCCAGCAGGGAACACATTGGTGAAGCAACGTCCCATAGGATTCAACCTTCCTGCTCTCTGCAGTGCAGTTGAGAAGGGGGGGGGAGCAGATGAAGCACCTCCTTCCCATACCTCCTCCTGACCACATAGGGTTTTAGAAGCTCTAATTAAACAGCAGTGTCACCCCATGATTGATTCAGGACTGGATCTGGGTCAGGTGTTCCCCAGGTCTGGTCAGGGCCCTGGATCAAGTGGGGGGACTCAGCAGTTTTTACTTTCTGAAAATTCCTGAGCATTGCCATGTACTTTCAGCTAGTAAGAATATAGAGTTGTTACAGACCCTATTCCTTTTAAATAAGGCTGTCCCTAATCTTGTAGCTTGAATAGCTATATTTTGATCCTCAGTGTACAGATAAGTCACATAATTTTCTTTGATCCTCTCCACACTGCTTGATGTCTGAATGTTTGCTTAGCTATCAGTGAACAAGGAATAAGGACGACCATCCAGAAAGTAGAATTTAAACAGTACACTGCTCATCAGCATGCAGACTTACACTTAAAATATACAAATCAACTTTGCCTAGGTCTTAATTTAACTTCTGCTATGTACCACTGTTTCCGCAAAGTGAGTTTTCAGTTGAATCAAAAAGAACATTAGCAATAGTGGTGTCAGCAAGACTTCTATTGAAGGTTTATTGTGACAAACTACAAAACATACACTTTGAAGCTTTTTAAAAAAATGTTAGATTGTGCCATGAAAATGCCATCATTCTTGAGGCGTTTTCACTATAAATGAGCAGTTGCCCCTGATAAATATATGTGCTATGTTTTATAGTTAGGGGAGTTTGTTTCTTGGGTTTTTATTTCTCTTCTCTACCCCCGCTCCCCAATTTTTGTAGCCAAACAAAATGACCTCATTGTTTCCCACTCTATTTTCTTTTAAACATTAGCTGGGATGATTGAGATTCAGGAATGTGGGAAAATGGATTCCCAAGCCATGTCTATCCCTTCTAATTCTGAGCTGTAATTTTTGGCTTGGCTTGAATCACAGTCATCACATTTCAGTATGAATCTCACTGTAAAGTGATCTTTCTCAAACATTTCTTTCACTCATCTTGGGATCAGAAACAAAGCAATCCTACTCTTTCAACAAAACCTTTAAAATTTTCTTTCTTTTTTTTTAGCAAAAGGAGACAAAAAAAGCAACCCGAATTTCCTTTAGGATATGTAGAGGTGTGTGCATGTTTTTAAAAAGGAAACATCCACAGTTTGATTACAAATCTTGTCATCTATATGTTACAGCGAATTTATCTGCTTTGTCTGAGGTCCACATAGCAGAAAAAATGGATGATTCAAATGAACACACTGCTGAAGACAAGTTCTATGGTGTGACAAAAAAGACAAGATTCTTTAAAAAAAAATCTACTGTTATTAATGGAAAATATTTATACCTAATTTATTTCCATTTTCTTTTTAAATTACCAAGTGTTATGATGAAGGAAGGACATAACATTCTACTGAGCCTAAACAAAAAGTATAAATGATAGCAATTTGATAGAGCAGGAATGGCAATTTGAATTTAAGACAATTTTTTGTTTTTCTTTTACTTTATAGTGTATATTAACATAACAAGGATCCAGGCTTAATCCCTTTTGAGATAATGCTTTAATGGCAAAATTATGTCCTCAAGACACTAACAAATCATTGAACACTTTGGTACGAAGCTAGTATGTCCTTGCATGGCCAAGTCCACCGTAATCTAACAAAAAACAAGTATGCGTCTATGGTTCCACTTTAGGATGTATAAAGACAGGAGTGCAGATTCTTCAACATTATAGAATTGGTCAATGTGCTCCATGTACATCAGCCCACTGAGCTATTTTGCAAACAGTCAAAAAGACATGAGAAACACAACCACTGTGATGCCTACGAACACAACCAGTCGACAATACCAACCATGCCCATGAAAATAGGAACACCCTTGCTTATTTTTAACACACCAAGGACCTGCAGCCCGCTTCCGTTATTACCACTGGCATGGAGAGCTTTTCAACCACCAAACTGCTCTTAGAAGCACAGCTAAGGAGGTACAAGCCCATAGCTTTGGGGCAAGACAGTGTATGCAGCCAGTCTTCACATGCACAAAGCCAGCAGTTGCGGATTTCCTGGGCTGCCTGCTTGGGTTGGCAGGCTTTCAAGCCACCCGTCCATTTGAATTCTGGTTGGGCTGAGTAGGTGGGGCTGGTGAGCAGACCAGAGAGGAGCAGGCTTCACTCCAGTCCGCCCCCAGCTTATAAAGGCTA
The DNA here is from genome assembly GCF_964252035.2 of Podarcis erhardii. Lineage (NCBI taxonomy): Eukaryota > Metazoa > Chordata > Lepidosauria > Squamata > Lacertidae > Podarcis > Podarcis erhardii. The sequence goes on along the minus strand of NC_138497.1, from coordinate 101,928,192 downwards.
GCTTCACCCACCCCTAGGGGCTGTAGTTGGCCAAATAACATCCCTCTCTTCCCACCTGATTCAGTAATGCTATGGGTTTTGTATGTTAACCTTTTCCTTCCTAGGGCACTGCATTTATTGGCTTTGCTGTGGTTCTATAATGGTTGCTGTTTTCGAAGCTGGGAAGGAATTTGCCTGCAAACAGATTGGCCCCGCTTGCAGGTTTTGCCTTCCCATGGCAATAGTCACAGCTTTGGCAGTCAAGGCAATGGGTGGAACCCTTTTAGTCTAACATTATGTGGGGGGTAAAGTGGTGCACCACCCACATCTTTGAACAGTGCAGTAACTGGACCCCATTAGAGGAGTCTAGTCAGAAGTCTGTCCAAAAGCCAAGGCATGTGGCAGAGGGGTCATAGTAGCTTGGGAAGGCCATCCATGTAGACCTGTGTCTCATGGAGGACCTATTAATCCTAGGCTTGACCCTGTCATGTGTCAGCCCTCCACTAGGGGGCAGAGAGGGATGATATACACCCAATGTCTAAGCCAAATCAAACCTACATCTGGAATCAAAGCTGTGGCCATTTTTTTAAATCTCAGAATGTTGCCCTGTCCAGTTTGTTTATCTTCATATCTCAGGCCTTGCTCCCTGGGGAGGAGTCACTGTGAGTGGGTGCATGTGGGGGTTTTTTTACTTTTAGTTTTGGTTTTCAGCAAATCTTGCAACAAACAATACAGTTTTGTAAAAACCAGTGCAATGAACTCTTTGCTGTTTTCTGTCACGCAATGTCTAATTGTACTCTTGCAAAGCTTAGCTTGGACTCAGCTCTAGCAAGAAGTGTGGCTTTAATCTCATATCTTAGTTCTTGCAGAAAGTTTTCCTCTTTGTTGACAATATGATTATTTAGAAATCCTCAGTGAAGAAAGTAATACTGCTCAGTTGCTAAGCCAAAAGATAGCAACAAACTGAAGCAGTGGGCAAGATTCAGAGCGACTGGGATACCAATCAATTTTAACAGTGGCAATCTAATTTCCAAAGAGGTAATGTTGACAGGTCTACAGTGAGGTCACTGAGTGTGTTGTAGTAACATCTGGCCTTCCACTGAAAAACCAACTGTTAGCCATTGTAGATCCTAGGAGGGAGGAAATGATTAACCTCTACAGAGGCCTTTCTGAATGATACTCAAGAGTCTCTAGAGTGTATTATAATAATCCATTGCTGAAGTTACAACAGCATGGGTAAAAATAGTTAAATCATTGAGGGTTTTTTAAAAAAATCTAAATTTCTGACCACACACAGATTGAAACCAGGCATACCTCAGACAGGAGTGAGATATAACCACTAGCTGGGGATTTGTTGTGTGCCAGCTGAGAGGAGCTAAATACCTTTGACAGTGAAAAGGACATGTTAAGGTTCCTTCAGTTCCAGTTGTGCCTGTTTCCCTATGAAAATCACACAGCTCAGCAGTAAAGCACAGCTGACTGATATTTATTGCAAAAAGCAGGAGAATAAATCTCTCCTCTTACTTCTTCTGTCACAGATTAATGCCCTGAAAGAGTTAAGCAACATTTAAAAATGCCAGATTATATCTCTCATGGAGGAATATTTTCCATGTATGTGTCTCTGTAATCCATTTACCTCTTTACAGATCCTCAAGCCCACCAGAGTGTTGCCGAGGTCCACATGATACCCCTGAGTGCTGCGTTTTGTACTTGGATCTTTGATTTAACTGGAAGAAGTTTGAAAACACATGTAGCTTGACAACTCCCTGCTGGCTACACAACTGAAGGAGAGTGCAAACCATTCTAGTAAAAGCCAGCTGTAACATATTCTCATTTGTATGGCTTAAGAGCTGCATCTTCCAGACAGTAGTACACAAAGAGGGCATTTTCCGTGAACGCCAGAATTCTCCATGAGAACCTCCCTAGTTCTCTTAGAATGGCAACGATGCCCACCTGAGAGGTGCCAGAACTGAGTTCCTGTGAGTCCCCCCTGAAAAAAAGCCCTGGAAGAAGTGAAGTGTCAGTTTTATGGAGTCCCAATAACGTGGTTTGCACATCATGCTAAGCCAGGCTATAGCTTAGTGGAACTTCAGATAGCATACCTTTAAGGTTAATGTGTGTGTTCAAAGGCATACATACAAAAGGATACTCAAATAGGAAGCTGAAGCCAGTCTATGGGTGTTTTAGGATAATTTTCATATAAATGGAAATTTGAAAGAGGTGATTAAAGTACAATACATGTAAATCAGCAGTGATTTTACACATAAGCCCCTCCTTCCCAAAACTTATTTGAAAACCCTGTGAGTTAAATAGAACAGGGCACAGTCTTTGAAACTGCTCTAGCTATTGGATGAAGGAGTTGTAGGTTTTTGTTCCTATTGCAATGAGCTTCCTGAAAACATTGGCTGCTTGGTATCATGATGTGATAATGTGCAATAGTTACACTGCTAATGCAAAGGACCTAATAAAAGATGATGTGATCTGCTATTAGGAATGACTGGATGTGAAGAGGGAGGACTTTTGAGGCAGTGATTCTGAGATAAATGTTTCATCCACCATGTCTCAACATCCACAGAAATACACTTAGTTGGCACCAAGGAAAAAAATTGTTAGTGGCTACACCCAAATGCTGGAACTCCTTGATGTGGGAGACCCACCTCACCATGTCTGTAGGAGGGTCAAACTTATTTTGGAGATTTTAGGTCATGAATGACCGGCTTTTTAGGTGGTATTAATTGCTATGACTAAATGATTGTTTTATTGTGTTAGTATTTTAAAAATCTATTTCTCCTGCTGTTTTGAAATTTTATGGCTGCTTTGATATATTTATTGTTGTCAGACTTTTAGAAATTGTTAAAATACTGTCTAAACATGTGTTGTTATCTGCCTTTGGCTTGCTGAGGTATAAATGGTTTAAATGAATATGTTATATGAATGGCAGGGGATGAGTGCTTTGCCTTTGTTAATGAGGTTATGTGAATAGTTCGTGTGACTACGTTGTGAACAGTAAGGAGTACAGACAAAAAAAAAGTAGCTGTTGATGAATATTTGTGGGTATCCACTTCTGTATCTGAAACACACTTGATAATCCAGTGTTAAAGCAAAAAAACGGATCACATACCAATTGAGAAATATATAGACATACGTGTAAGGTTTTGAAAGAACATTTCAGCTGCCAAATTATGTGCCGAAGCATAGCTCGAAGCAATAACAAAAGTTAGAGAACCCTGAAATAATTTGTGCTGGGAGAATTTTTGTTCTAGTGGCTTCTCTGGGCAGCTCTTTAGGAAACACGTTTCTTTCAACTTTGAGTCATTTCAGAGCAAGCTTATTTTCCACTGAGGTCAATGGGACTAAGATGTCTATGTACAAGCCAACATTCACAAACACATACTGTTCAGTTTCAAAGTTTTTGCCTCTTAAGTATATAGAAGTCTTAGATTCCGATTTGCTACTCTTTCCTCAATTGCATTGACAATTATCCAAGTTAATGTAAAGGCTTCTGCAGTGCAAAAATGACACATAAGCTTCCTCTTACTATACCATGCAAGTCTCCTCAGAGGTGCCACTGCAGCCCCAATGCTAGTAGAATGTATAATGAAGGTCTATTATGTTATAGAACATCTTATCAGTTTAAAGAAACCCCCTTCAAACAACATCAACAGAAGTAATAAGAGACACAAATTGTATCTTTCTCTTCTGCGTCATTTTGGTGTGATTTTATTTCACCAGTGAAAGAAACAGAATATCTGTATAACAAAGAGTAGGCAAAGCTACATACAGATTTCTCATTCTAGCATCAAATGAGGCTTGTGGATGAATCCTGGAGTGCTTGGTTATATGTGACCCAATGATGTGGCTGTGGTCATACATATTTCATCAGACTATTTCTAGACTGCAGATGTGGTTGCCACTAAAGGCTATATGCACATGGAAGTGGGTGAATGAGTCTGGTGGGGATTTATAATGGGTAAGTAGATGTGGATGATACCATGGACCTCTGTTCTTGCCATCCATAGAGTACACAACCCTAGAAATATTTATTGTATACTCCAGAAATTGCCTTGAAACTTAACTCATGAGTAGGGGTAGACCAATCTATCAATTTCCGTTTCACATTTTTCCATTTTTAAATTCAGTTCCCCACATTAGATACTTGCAATTTTCCTTATTAAATTATAGTCATCTCTGTATGCAGTTTTGACTAATATACTGTACATGATTTTGCAAGAAAGTTCTCCATACAAAATGCATTTCTTGGTGTTATATTCACTGCATTTATATGCATTTTAATACACATTCCCCCCCCACCTGCATTTTTGTACTGGTTGGAGAACTGCACCACAAAATTCAGTACAAATTTGCAGGGCAAGTTGAGTTCACTTTGCATATTGGTTCAATGAATGTGGATTAGGCCGTTTATCATCAAAATGAATTTCTTGCCCAACCCTACCTGTGAGACCCAGCACTTTGCTGCTACAGGGATAAAGTTAAAATGAACAAATGAAACCCATCCATGGAAGACAGATTTTGGTAGGTGGAGAACCTGCTACACTGTCCTCCTTTATAGCTGCTCTCCTTAAATAACGGGCTTGCCATAAGAGCATCAAGTCCAGATGTCAACATTACACAACAGCAATATTATTACGCACAGATCCCACTAACCAAACAATGCATACTCAGTAAACTGTTTGGAAGATGCACAACAGGTCGACAATTTCCATTGATTCCTATGGGATAATTTCTAATGCATTCCTGACCATGGTATTTGGGCCCAAAACGATGGGGGCGGGGAGAGAACCTTCTGAAACCTTGCAGAAGGCAACAGGCAAAAAATGCTCTTATTTGTCTGATCTCTCCCCCTCACCATGCCTTCTGGTGAAACAGCTGTCATGGACCAGCAAAACCCAAAAAGTAAGGCTTGTTTAAGGCTGTTTGTTTACAATACCACACACAAACTTTTTTTTTTTTTTGTATAACAAATGTTTGGACAGTGGGACCTGTGTGTACTTACTGAATTTATATCCCAACCTTCCTTCCAAAGGAGCCCAGGGTGGCAAACACATCCATAATTAAAACACAAAACTAAAGCAGTTAAAATATTCTATAAAAAAATCACAATTAAAAGCAATTTCAACGTAAACCATTATTTCATCCAGTACTCTCATGGCTGCCAGCCACCCAATGCCTGGAGAAACAGGAATGCTTTGCAATTTGCATTGAAAGTTAATAATGAAGGAAGCTGACACACCCCACTAGGGAGGGCATTCCGCAAACGGAAAACAACCACTGAAAAAGCCATGGGACCACAGCGCTACTGTTAATCCTGGGAGAAAGGATTTTATTGGTGCCAATGGAAGATTCCCTGCTGAGATAAACAACAGCTTGTGGGGAGCAATTTTGGGAGGGACTGGTGCTCAGGGGGAGGGGTTAACCCACAGATCATGGCCCCCCAATCTTGTTCAGGGCTCCCTGCTGCTATTATTGCTAAAAGAAGAAAACAATAGATGTGTTAAATTGAATCTCATCTTTAACGTCACATCTGTTTGAGGCAGAATTAAATGAATTTTGTGAGCAATCTTGAACAATTATCACAACATGGCACAAGGCCTATATCATTTTTACCTGTAGCAACTTAGGTTCCATGTTATGCTGCTGGTTAACACAAAGTATTTTTTTAACTCTGCTGTTGGCTCTCTCTCACTGGAGGGTGTGCAAAGCCCAGCGTTTTTAATCTAGATGCCCAGCTGATTCTTTTGTTAATTACCTACACATGGGTCAGTTCTATTTTCCACTCCCAGAGTTGGGTTAGATTCTGCTCATGAACCATAAGCTAGTAACTTCAGAGGCCTGCTTAATTTTTAGTCAGAGTATTAACCAGTAAATGGTTTTAGCCTTAGTTTTTCAAGGAAACATTTATACATAAGTAGATGTATGCTGTGAGATTCACAATGTATTGTAAGAAAAAAAGGGGGCACACATTGTGAATGTTTGTAACTGGTATTGCAAACAATATTTGTCTCTTTTTGAATATTGCGTATTTAATCTAAATGGTTACCAACAGGCTTATTTTAAATGTGAAAGAAAGAAAGACTGACCAGTGGAGTTAAACGCCTCCCTTCTGCAATGCCAGCAAAGCACTGGAGTGTTCCCAGGTATGAACTTAGTCCTGTCACAGCAAATGTTACTGTGCTGAACAGGCAGTAACCACTTGTTTTTACTGGCAAGGCTTAGCATATTAATGCTTTCTTTTACTAGCATGGGATACATTTCTCTGGAACGAATTAGTCAATGAGGCAGGTATCAGGTAACTATGACAAAGATGGCAACTGCCTCAACGGCTTTTCCTGTAGTCCTCTTATTATTATTTTCTTAACATAGCTTACATTCTACTCTTCATAAATTTCAAATTATACCTCCATAATATGTTGTTTTCCTCTTTCCTTTTCTGTTTCCCCTCTAATTTGTACATTACGCCCTTTTTGACGTTTCCTCCTGATGCTTCTTGATTTTTTTAAAAAAAACTGACGCAGAGTGTGGCTTTTTCACAGACACAGAGGCCCCAGAGAAAATATCCCTCTGAGCCAATTGTAACTTGGACCTTGCACAAAACTATTAGCTGGCTTTTGCTCTGAGAAAGGTGGCTATAGCGGGATTAAATGAGTCAGAAGACAGAACTCCTAGAGAAATCACTGCCAAGACATTTGCACTGCATTCATTTGCTCCTAATTTCTACTCAGAAGTTGCAAAGATCTTTTTATATCACAAACTTCCAAGTCAAAATTGCTTGGAATGTGCTTAGCCAATTCTCATTTGTATTCATCAGAGCAATAAAGTCAATGGCTGATAAGAAATATATTTCTCTCCCCCTCCCAATGTTCCTTGAAAAAGTGAGCTATCTACTGAATAGTTGAAGGTCTTTCTAAAATAGCATGCATTTTCTATCATTTTTGTTTTGCACCTCTTCCTTTTACACACATATAAAAACAAGGAGCAGAAATCTTCTTGGAACAAGACAGAATCATAAAAGACTTCAAGGATCTCATCAAAAGTTAAACAGTACAAAATGCACATTTTTCACGAAGTATTAGCTTTTAGTGCATGCCTGGATCCAAGTATAATAGATTATCCCAAAGTGGGAAAGAATGTATGCTACAAAATTAGCAGAACTAAGAGCTCAGATCATCTCACAGAGCAACATGATCTCTAGACTTTCAGGGCACTGTTCTAGAAGGTAACTGGAAACACTATATAAAGTTGAAGGCATGGGAAAAGAACCAAATGTTAGTGAAAGTGTTGCTAAAAAGCAATAGTAAAAGATAAGAAGTTAGCAAATTAACTTGTAAAAAGCCCCATATCTGTATATATTTCAAATTTATGGATAAAGTCATGTGTTTAGAATGAAAAGGGTTGTGTGGAGGAGAAAATGTTCCAAAAATAAGCAGAGAGTGGTAGCTCACACAATGCACCATGCCCTTCTTGAGAACAATCTCTTAGAGACACAGTAAACTATTCAGACACTGGAAATTAAGGGGTGCAATCAGGGATGGTACTGCTGGAACAGAAGTGATGGGGATGGCACCACTAGCACTGGGATTCTAAGCTGAAGATTTCAGCCTTTCGGTCATTATTTTATTCCCCTTCAATAACACCTGGTTGCTAGATTATTATTTTTTCTAGGTGAGCAATCCTGAACATGGACTCTCGTATTTGTCTTCTAGTCCATATATTTAAATTAATTGAAAACATAGGTGCCTACCATTCTGTAAACAATATTACTTTATTGTAAAATATTTCACTTTACAGTTGGATTGCTTTTTGGGCTGTGGCACCACACTGCCACAAACAGGCTCTGGAAATAGTGCAATAAAACAAACAAAAATTGAGACATTGTGACACCTGTTGTAATATGGATGCCTAACACTACTGACGCTTGGAAAGCAAGTAGCGGCTACCATTTTAAGTGACATTAACAGTTTCTGTTGTCTAGTAACTGATATCGTAAAAAAAAGTATGAAAAGCTAGCCAGTGACAGCAGTTCCACACATTAGTGTAATCAAATGATATCTACAGTCATCACAAGATAGCGTGTCAAGCCACTGTGAAAGAGACAGAGAACTTATAGGTTAAAGTACCTGGAAGACAGGAAGTCTGAGGAGTCTTTTATAGGATCAGAGCAAAAAAAATAAAAATACTTGCCCTTAGGGCAGCACTAAATTTATAAGAGGCATTGAATTATGTGGAAAGCAGTGTAAAATATGATTTACTGAAAAATCTTCAGACAGCTAGAAAATTTGTCTTTTTTTTTTTTTTTTTTTTGCAATATCTTCCTTTCTTCCACTCTTTCATGATTTAAAGGTGACATTACTACACTAGCTTTAGTTTCCAGTTTATGGAAAGGACACTTTTGTAAATTAGACACCTAGTCCTCTCAGGGACATATTAAAGGACTGTGACATAATTTATCCTGCTGATGTAAGACTCCTAGTCTATATAGAAAAATGCAGCCTCACCTCCACCAACCTTACACCTGAAATCTATCACAGTACTGCATGGTCATTTTGTTCCTCATACTATTTCTGACATTTCTCCATAAAGCCATTTCTCTCCTAGATCAAGTGATATGTTACAGAATTCACTGGGGAATTTCAAAAAGATCCCTAGGTACAAATCAGGGACAGAGTTCTTTGGTGGAAAGGTTTCACATCACAACAATATAACATAATATGGATGGACAGCATAATTTGTCTGGAGTCCTCTACAGCATAATCAGATTAAGGCTCCAATCATACATAACTCAATTTACCTTGGAGTAAGCCCCACTGTATTCAGAAGTACTGACTCGAGTAGACATTCTTAGGATTGGACAGTTCAACTGTTAATCCAGTCATGTTGAAACTTCATTAATATGTTCTTTTTCATCTTCTCATATGACCACTTTGTTTAAGAATTATCTATAAATATCTGCTGGGGGAAAGGGCCATATCTTTTCCTTTGGATATTTATAGTGGAGGTATGCTGCATTTTAAAAACCTGATGGCTTGGGCCTCCGACATTTGCTTCTGCAAAAGCAATTTCTCCCACTTCCACCATCAGATACCCATTTTCCCCAGAGCCCTTGGAAAATCTGCTCTAGAGAGCCGACAGGGCCTCTGGGATTGGGGGAAGAGTGCAGGATGAAGTGATAGTTGGCAAAAGTAATCTCTCCCTTTATATCAACAGGATCCTCTGCTCAAACAAAAACTTTCCATGGACGTAAGACGACCTTCTGGTTGCAGAATGCCAAGTTTGGATCCATGTCAATTTATTTTTTTACGATGCATTTTATAATCAGATAAATGTTTGTACCTTGTACTTTCAGAGACAGTTTGTGTTAAAAGTAAAAAGAGAATGTTGAAAATGATTAAATAACTGCTAATTAAAATTTGTAATGCCAAAGAATAGTGATGAGGGTTTCTTGGAAATGGTGAGTCTCACCATTAGCAGGTCTTCCTGTTGACACACACTATTGACAGCATCGCTGCCCATGAGACAGATCTTTTGACACCACTGCTTCATACGATGGAAGTGCAGCATTTGAGAATATAATACAAGTCTTTTAGCATCAGGCTTTCAGAATTGTGGTGATGTTATGCTAGACGTTCTGAGACTGAGACTCAGGATGAAGACAGACACTGACTTTTGAAAGAGGTGAAAGTGGTTTGAAAGTGGCTTCACTTTCCCTGCTGCATACACATATTTCTTTGTACCATTGTCACAGCTGGTCAGACAGATTCTGCAAGTTTATGAAACAATACTGCAAAACCTATTTACCAGGAGTGACTGTACATATCACAAGCAGCAACACCTTTTTCAAACCACCTTCAATTCTCTTAGACACTATCGTCTGTTCCCAGCCTAAAAGACACAAAAGTTAAGCACTTCAAATCGCCTATAACATATTTTTTTTGGGGGGGGGGGTGGGATGGAAGAAGAAACTGAGATTTAATTTTTCTCATGTTTAAAGGTGATACAAAAGAATACTTATATAAGCTCTCATCTTCTGCTCCGTATGACGTGATTAGTTCAGAGCACAGTAGATAACATATTAGACTACCGCCACAGGAGATAACAAAAGGAAATACTTAAGGTACCATAATAATCTTAGCCCCCTTTTTTCCAGGTCACTGTAATCTACCCAAAGATAACTAATTGCACAAAGTAAACATTCCTCTCCAACCACAAAAGGAACCCATTACACAAACATATAATTCACAGTCATTTTTAGTGGGCTGTAAACAGTTTGGAATGAGCATAAAATGGGACAAAAATCAAAGTGAGCATTTTGAAATGAAAAAGGGTTTGCTACAAAAGGTCAGTCCCTCTGCTTGGCAAACTATGCAGAAAAGCCTGGGAAAATGTTGAACACACAAGCAGTAAGGGGATTTTAAAGCCAACAGCCTCCTTGTTTCTTTAAACAGACATCGGAACCTATAACTGGATGCTGTCAAACAAATGACAGCAAAAAAATAGAACAGCTGCTAAGAAGGAAAGTTGAGAGATAAAAGTTTTTAAAGCTAGGGACCTTCTCTGAAGTGGACTAAAGGTCTTTCTTAAATCTTTATACAGCGTTACAGATCTCAGGGTGACTTTCTGGCACGGAGTCAAATATGCAATTTTGTATATAATTCCTGCCATAGCATCTTGTGCTTGAGAAAGGAAATCAGCAGTGTAGCAATGTCCAATGATTAATAAATCTTTCATGCCTGCAAACATAGACAGCAAAGATTTGGGAATAGAAGACAACATGGAATGTCATTAGCTTTCATTAGAGGGATCCCAAGTTAAATGAAATGGTATCATTCCTTTGCACCAGTCTAAACCAGATCAACAAAAATAATTTGTATGGGACCACAAAGACTGTGCAGAGCAATAAGTATGTTTATTTAGAAGAAAGTCCTACTGAGTTGAAATTATAGAATTGTAGCCTTCTGCTACTAAAGCATTCAGTGTGATAATCTGCCACATTAGGCAGCACTTTATTTCCAAAATATGACATGTCTGGAGGCAAGCATCCGCATAAGCAAAGTCTACATGGAATCTCCATGTTCAGAGGCAATGGATACGTCGTTGGAAATCAACACCAAGAGAGAGCTGCTGCCTTTGAGCCCTGCTTGTGGGACTGCAGAGGCACCTGATTGGTCACTGCATAATTATATGGGCCCTACATGGCTCACAGCTGAATTCAATTAACAGTGAATGAACATGGAAAAAATATAAATATAAATATTTGAATTTACCAGTTCACACTCTGAGCCACTACACTACACCAACTTTATTGACCTATAGCGACAAGGCTGCATTGCAATACTATGAAGCATGTGCAGAATTACTTTTCTGCACTCTTTTTAGTAGCCCATGAATATTTGACTTCCATGGGATCATAAACCATGCCAATACAGCATTCCTGATCCCATGGAAGCCTATATACATCACAATCTATGTGCATAGACTTCCCATTTGCAGATGTCTGTGCTCTATGTATGGACATGTAAGGTGGTGCCAGGGAAACCATGTGATGTTGTTGGGAAAGCCATCAGGTACTCATGCCCTCTTGTGCTCATGGCACCCCTTCTGTGTGATGAATTCATAGAGGGGCCTAAATACTTAAAATTACAAGTAATCCAGGTCGTGAGGGATAACTGGAAGACCATTGCAGCAGATTACTGAAATGAAACCCTGAGAATGCAGATATGTTTATTGACCAGACTGGTTTGAAATTACTGACTAATAAATTTTAAGTCCTTTACTTAATTTTGTTTTATTATGCCCCATATGACATTTGGCTTATATTACACAAATAGAAATATGTTGCCATCTCAATAGTATGCAGCTACAGCGGACAGACAATTCATTATCATCCTTTGCTCTTGACGTAACACTTTCCCTGTATAAGTTATAGCTGCATCCGGAACACAGAGCATGTCATACTAGATTGGACACTGGTTTAGCCGAATAAACTTGCAAAAGCCAGACCCACAAACACGTTCAGCCAAATTATTGGAATTTAAACTGATTCAATGCCATTGAATGTTATGCCTGAGTCGTTCTGTTGCTTGCTCACATGATAGCATTTGATATATAAACAATGCCCCACCCCCCGATCACTGAGTGTTACAAGAACCTCCACAAAGCGATAGCCGAATTACCCCATTCAACTGTTAAATGGAAAGAAATGCACAAACAAAAACTGGCATGACTGCCTTGAAATACGTTTAAATTATTTGGCCCTCCTCATTCTAAGGTTAGATTTCTAAGGGAGGCTCTTCATAAAAATAATGCTTCAGCTTAAATTAAATGTGTTGAAGTTTCTGAGTACAGTTATAGTGTGTAGATGGGGCAGAGATGTGTACAGATTCTGCGTGGAGCATTTAGGCCTTCTCACTAAGACTATGGAAGTAAACATACAGTTTTCATTAAATGTGCCTTTTCCATAATTGGTACATAACTATTTCCCATGACTCTGCAGTTGAATAACTTGGCTGAAGGCAGATCTGGCCATTAGGAGGAGGGCTTCAAATCTGTTGAGTCCCAGCCATGCAGGGAGACTTGGCACCTCCACATGCTGCTTCCTAATACCAACCCGAGTCTAAAATGTCATCAGAAGCTTTCATAAACATTGGATTTAGCTTCACATAAATTACTGCCGTCCTGTGCTAGTTTATGCCAGAATTTAGGGAAAACAACGCATTGAGTAAACAGAATGGAAATGAATGCAAAGGAATCATAATCCAAGTCCATGCTGATAGAAAATTGTATATGAACTCCAAAGTCATAAATACAGTGATAAAATGTGGTGGTTGTTTTCTAAATCACATGCCACTGAGATTGGTTAATATTTACATCTCTACTAGCTTAAGCCATATGTTGGTTACAGGTTACAGTTAGTAAAAGCAAGGAAGCACAGAAATCAAAGCATGATCATGCACTTCTGCAGAACATCTGCTGGGCAGGTTTAGCGAAAATATGCTTTCCTATGCCTTCTTCTACCACCAGAATTATAATCATACCAAGGATGGGAGGTTGGGTGGGAATCTGATCACTTTGCATTTTAACATGAACTTTCTTAATTCATACTTCCTGAGCCAATAAGCAAACCAAAGCACAGTTATCCTTTGAATTTCACACTTTTCTGGATTTTGTAATGCATTTCTCCAACTAAAAAGTGCACACAAAAGGGCACGTATTAGTGAAAGTAACATACAAAAATGGCATTACACGTTGAAGAAGAAGAAGAGTTTGGATTTGATATCCCGCCTTTCACTCCCTTTAAGGAGTTTCAAAGCGGCTAACATTCTCCTTTCCCTTCCTCCCCCACAACAAACACTGTGTGAGGTGAGTGGGGCTGAGAGACTTCAAAGAAGTGTGACTGGCCCAAGGTCACCCAGCAGCTGCATGTGGAGGAGCGGAGACGCGAACCCGGTTCCCCAGATTACAAGACTACCGCTCATAACCACTACACCACACTGGCTCCAACGAAAAAGTCATTTTTAAAATGACTTTTAAAAAGTGTACATTAGGGGAAATTGCAAAAAATGCACATATTGCGAGAAAGGCAAATGAAAATGTATAATGAAATGGTGTGTGCACTTTTTAAAGAAAATTATGTAAGATTTGGGGGAACTGAACTTAAGGTTGAGAAAGCTTGCAATAACCTTGAAAGGCAGCCTACCATTTTCTCCATATTTTCTTTGTACAATGTAAAGATTAGAGATGAAGCCATAGCTCAATGGTAATGTATATACTTTGCATAAAAAGCTTCCAGGTTCCATTACCAGCATCTCGGAATATCTCAGTTAGCAGGGTTACATAAAACTACTGCCAGTCATTGTAGACAATTCTGGGCAAGATGGACAAATAGCTCATTGTAAGGTCTCCATATGCATGAAGGACAAAGGTAATTACATGTCTTTAAATAAAATACTATTGACAAATAACTTTGTTCCCATCCAACCACTTTTCTCACACAGAACTGCAAGTACCTCTAAATAGATTGTTTTAATAGTTTAATCCACAAAGCAGTTATTCTGAAATATGTGGAATTTAATTTGCCTAACATGACATCACATGCCCTCCAAACCTAAGGCAGTATTCCAGCAGCTAATTCTTTATGAGTATAAGCAACAAGTCGTTAATGAGTGACGTGAAAGTGACGTGGAAGTGGGGCACTAGTATCTTAAGAACTCCAAAATAGGTGACAGTATTTTTTAATATTTGGCACAGTATGAAACAAAGACATAAGCCTATTCTGAAAATTGTGAAAGCGCATGTGATTTCCTACATTTAAATAATTGGCAGCCACATTTTCTTTCCATATTCTGCTTCTCTTTAGCTATTCACACCTACAAGGGACACTAAGACAAAGATGGGGGACCTGTATTCCTTCAAATGTTCCTGAACTACATCTTTCATCATCTTCGATCATGCTGGCTGAGGTCAATAGGAACTCAAGTCCAACAACCTGTGGAAGACCATAGTGTCCTCATCCCTAGTTTAAGCATTCCAACCAACTACTACCAAAGCCTCTTTTTTCAGTGGTTAGATATGCAGAAATCAATAGGTGAAGCTGTTAATGGCATGAGGTTAAACAATCACTTGCTAATTGCCATGGATCAAAATGCTCATAAAAGGACAACTCCAGCACCCAGTTCATAAACATCAAATCTTAAAGAAATCTTTCTTCAAATACATAGCCTCCAAAAGCTACACTACTGATAATTCTTTTGATATCCTGGTAATGTTAATTTCCCTAGAGTTGTATCCAACAAAATTATCCTATTCATGCAAGGACTTCCACTTGTACAACAGGCCCACCATACACCCCTTCCAATCTGCTCTGGAGGCTTGAGGGAGCCCCCAGAATAGAAGGCATGGGAGGAGAATAGGGCAAGAAGTTCCACTGCACGAGTGCAAGTCTTAAGCTTCACTGATATAGCCTCTAATACTTTTCTTTCGTACATGTAAAAGATGGATTTCCAGGTTAAATGGTACACCAATTACTGCATCTGTCATAAACATGCCAGATACTTATTAGATTTAAGGAGTATTTTACTTTGAGATTAAGCTTATGGATGCGGGTGTGATTCTATTGATTTCAGAGTCTCAATACAGACTGTATGTCCTTATTTCAAAAACACACGGGTACATGTGATTATCCTGAAAATGTTAAACATTTACAGATGATGCAAACAAATCCTTGCAGTTCTCTACAATTTAATTTTTTAAAGGGGAAAAAAACCCCATCTGCCGTTGAAAATCACTTGGAAAGGGAAGGCTGAAGAATATATGGTTGCAGAAGGAAGGAGGAAAGAAAGGAACGAAAGTTTCATTGTAGCAGGTAAATAATATGGGTTTGAGCTGTGCCAGTAATCAAGAACAAATATACCCAAATTACAATAGGCCTACTATAGTGACTTACAGCAACAGATAGTTTTGTGGCACCTTGAAAACTAGCAAATTAATTACGGCATAAGATTTTGTGGACTGCAGTTCACTTCATCAGAAAGTTAAAAAGTTTTTAAGGTACCACAGTTCTGTTTTTATAGCAACAGTGGACTAACATGGCTACTTCTGTGGAAATTATTACTAGTAGCATATATTTTGTAGGACTGGAGCAATGCTGGGGACCCCTCAGGGAAAAAAAGATGCCATTGCATCTCTGCTGTGAGAAAGACATGGAAACTAAATGATAGAAAGAAAGATGGAATGTTATGCAGCTACAGTTGTACCAAAGCATAATTTTTAACTCTTATGCATCCCTAATGAGCAAGCTGGAGATATTAAATTAGAGTCTAAGTTGTAAATACAGCTTATGGAATGGGGGAAAGAAGGTTGATTGTCAAACTACCCACCTCGATCTTCAACAGCTTTGATACACGTCTTTACAAACTTAGGGACTGTTGCGCCATCAAGTTCACACACTTTGTGCAAAGGGGAACCAAAAACTTGATCTAGTAAAGACAAAGACAAAGATTAAAATAGTAGCATAGGCCGTAACACAAAATAAGCTCTCCTGATGTAAGTAAAGAGGTTGTTAACAGAAAAGTGGTAAAGTTTATTTTGCCATTTAAGTAGTCTTTATGAAAATTTAGCTCAACAGAAATCAGACAAGGGAACAGCATACTATCATTTCCATCATTTTACTTGTCCTGGATCATGGCATCTTTGTTTTTGCTCAATATAGGGAATGCATAAGGACCTAATCCAATGCATCTTAGTTGTATGAAAATAACACTGAAATCAATGGCACACCCCATTAGGTTGGTGTACTGTAGCAGAGCCATAGAACCGCCGCCCTCCTGATGCTACCCTCACTATAGCTTTTGTTGCTGGCACTGGCATGGCCAGGGCTGCATGGATGCTAGGGTGGAAGTGCCAGATTGTGATTGCGGCCCCAATGTCATCAATGCCCCAGCACCACCCAGGAACCTCTCGAAACCGTTGGTGGGTTTTGTCCCACTAGACTAGCCACTACGGAATGTTACATATTACCTCTAAGATGAGAGATAGAATGCCTCTAGATACCAGCATTTTCAGTGATGACTGCCTGTGGAATGTTCTCCCCAGGCAAAGATGTCCCTGTTCACCAAAGCATTTGGCTCATTGTCAGTTATGGGACTCAGCTATACAGGTGCATTTTAAACACACTTAAAATGTTATATTTGCATTATACAAATGTGACACTTAGATGGCGATGGTGAGCTTATGGCAAATTCAATATATTTTTCAAAACATTTTTTTTAAAAACATTTTCACAGCATTTTTGTAAGTGTCTCAATTCCATCATGGAATTGAGTATTCCAAACCAGTATTGGTTATCATCTTTTAGTATGATGGGGGAGGATTTGTCTTTATGTTATTGCAGGGCAGGATGAGTAGAAAAATGACAAATAAGCAAATAAATAAACCAGGTATTGTAAAATCCCCTAAGCGTTGTGTACTGACTTATGGAAGAGCATATGTGAAGTTTTGTGCAGTCTTTTGGTCAGCATATCACATTGTTACATAGCTTACATAGATGTGTGTTAAAATAATACTCTAAAGCAGGGATGGTGAGCTTGCAGCCCCAATCTGGCCTGCTAACCTATATCTGACTACTTGCCAGTTCCCTGACAAGTGTTGCCCATTTTATTGTTTCAGTGGTGGCTTCAGCTGCTTCTGAGTACTGCAGAAACAAGAAGGAGCGCACCAAAGTGTTCCATGTTTCACAATTGCTCGTAAAACACTGGAACAGATAGAAGCACCCCTTCCTGCTTCCAGAACTCTCTAACCAGCTCACAATGGTTCCCTTGCTCTGCGCTACATCACCACAGTTGCAATGGTGGCGGCTTTCTACTTGTCACCACAGAAGTGCTGTGGAAACTGCTGCAATTACCCAGCATCACTGCAGGCTATGACTGAGGTGGCAGTAGGGGTGTTTGTGCCGTTATGTACAGAGACTGCTTATGAGTGGCATGTGTGTATGTAGGCTGCATGTGTGGAACGTTTGTGTGCTTTAAGTGTGGTCTGGTGATGAATATGTTGTCTTTGTGCAGGAGTGTCTGTGCATGCGCAGTTCTAAAGACCAGAAGTATGAAAGGTCATCAGTGTCAGTATGAAATTTCAACCAATTCCCATTTTGACCAATGAACAAAAAACATTGTCTTTGGTGTGAATGTGCTCACAATGCTGCTCGTTATTTCTGTGTGAATATCCAATATGTCCGAAAATAATGTGCAGAATGCAAAAACACAGGGGAGCCAACCTAGAGCCAACCTTATACAGTGGTACCTCTGGTTACGAACTTAATTCGTTCCAGAGGTCCGTTCTTAAGCTGAAACCGTTCTTATCCTGAGGTGCACTTTCGCTAAAGGAGCCTCCCACTGTGCGTGCACCAGAGGCACGTGATTTCCATTTGCATCCTGGAGCAAAGTTCACAACCAGGAGCAGCTACTTCCGGGTTAGCAGAGCTTGTAACCTGAAGCATTTGTAACCAGAAGTGTTCGTAAACAGAGGTGCTATTGTACACGTTTACTCAGAAGTAGCTCCCACTGTGTTCTGTGGGGCTTACTCCAAGCAAAGTCGACATAAGACTGATGCCAAAGTTATGACTAAGTTTCTTGGGAACCATGGGAATGAGTTGATCACATCTAGCATAAGTTTCATGGTCAGCACTTAGAATCATAGAACTGTAGAGTTGGAAGGGACCTGAGGGTCCTCGTCCTCCAACCCCTGCAATGCAAATTTCAACTAAAGCTTCCATGGCAATCTTTGCTTTAAAATCTCCAATGAAAGAGAATCCACCATCTTCTGAGGGAGTCTGTTCCACTGTCAAACAGCTGTTAACATCAGTACAACTTCATGTTGTGCAAGTACATACTGCAGTGTTCTACACAGCAGCAGTGAGGAAGCAGACAGAAGGTGGGGATGGGTAGTAAGACCACCTTATCACAGAGAGAAAGGCTCCACAAGATTCCAGAGCGCACAGATCTACTGCTACAATCTTCTTAATGGTATCAAAGTATTCAGGGAAATAATTTAACCACTGCAATTTATCATGTTAGGAGTCGGTTTTACATCATTTACAGTTAGCCTGCCTCTGGAAAACCTTCCCCACCTCCTTGTATTTCCTCCAAGGTTTACAAAGCAGACCTCCCACAAATTGGAAAGTGCTTAATTCTGATTTTAAGGGAAAATCGCATTTTTTTATAAGAATAAGTTGTCCCTGGCCCTTGACAACACATGTAAATGGCACGGTTTTACAGAACGAAATTGTATTTAATGCAGCTTTTTTGCGCTTCATGACCGTAAACCTCTTGCTGGCTGAGGGCATTCATCATGGAGCATGTCAGCATAACCAGGTTAGTGCTCTCAGATTACAAATTAGCTCCATCCTCCTTCATCTCTGCTATATATTTTTGACAAATTATGAAAAGAGTGCTCCGTAATGGGAACTTTGTCAGCAGAATCCAAATGAATCAAACCTATGAGGGAAACCATTCAATAGAAGCAGTTTAAAATGTTTAAACAATGTGGCTATAAGATCATCATTTAAACCAAGAGATAGTCTCCGCATACCTTTCCAGCAGAGCATGACACTTTGAAAATTGGTGTAGAGGCCTTTGACAGTACTTCTGTAATCAATGTTTCTTGGCAAAGCCTGCAGGAATCCTAGGAGGGCCATGTATAACTAACCATACAGTAACCTGCATGACATTAAATATAATATTCACTCCTTCCCCAAACAGGTCTTTTGAGGGTGAACCTGGATTTTGTGCTATTTTAAAGACAATATATTTCATTCTATAACACAGCATTCTTCAGCTTGGTGCCCTCCAGCTGTTTTGACCTACAACCCCCATCAGCCCTAGTCAGAGTGGAAGTTTATGCAATAATAAAGTTACTAATCTAAGATGCCACAGGACACTTTGTTGTTTTCCCTTTTTCATAGGAAAGGTGACCTGGAAATTACAACTAATCCAGAATGCGGCAGCCAGACTGGTGACTAGGAGTGGCTGCTGAGACCATATTATACCGGTCCTGAAAGGCCTACATTGGCTCCCAGTATGTTTCTGAGCACAATTCAAATTGTTGGTGGTGACCTTTAAAGCCCTAAACAGCCTCAGCCAAGTATACATGAAGGAGCGTTTCCACCCCCATCGTTCAGCCCAGACATTGAGGTCCAGCGCCAAGGGCCTTCTGGCGGTTCCCTCACTGTGAGAAGTGAGGTTACAGGGAACCAGGCAGAGGGCCTTCTCGGTAGTGGCGCCTGCCCTGTGGAACGCTTTCCCATCAGATGTCAAGGAAATAAGCAACTATCTGACTTTTAGAAGACATCTGAAGGCAGCCCTGTTTAGGGAAGTTTTTAATCTTTGAAGTTTTATCCTGTTTTTAGTCCTCTGTTGGAAGCCACCCAGAGTGGCTGGGGAAATCCAGCCAGATGGGTGGGGTATAAATAATAATAAAAAAATTATTTTATTTATTATTATTTTTACTATTATAATGCAAAGACATTCCAGTGCCAAAATTGTCTAATGCCGTACCCATGATTCTGAGATCATTTGGATGTGTCTTCAGATTACTTTGTGGATACATTCATGTGATGGTTACTCAGAATATCTTTAAATGCATGAATACAGATGTACAGGGCATAGCATTTTTGTTATAAAAGCGATCTCCCTTCGATATATAAGATCCCATGATAATCAAATTGCTACAATCTAATTTCTACATATTTTTGCCAATAAAAATCTAAAGTTGCACAAAATATTCACTTGATTCGTAAGGAGAAGGAATATATACAATATTTATAAAAACCATTTAATTATTGAGCATGTTCACTTTTTGAGTCTGCTTATTGCCAGTGCTTTCCCCTATGTACCAAGGCTTCACTACCACCCTTAAAATTGATTAGGATTTTACTTATAGAATGGTGACAGCCAATTGGAAAGCATAAAATAAATCATGACATCACAACAGTGTTGTAAGCCAGTTAGATTTGGCTATATGCTGCTATCACTGAAGTTGTGCAGAGTGAGCCTATTCATGACAAATGCTTTCTAAATCTTCTCTGCAACAATCTCTTCGAATTGCCAAAAGAGGGCATGCCTCTTGATATCACTGAAAATATTTGTGGAAAGTCATCCAATCTTTGGCCAAGCCCTGCCTTATAAAAACTGGCTTCTGAAAGATTTCAGTATCCAAAGCTAGGATGACAGGTTTCCCATGTTTGGAGTGGCATGTACCAGAATTTCAGGCAGACTCAGAGGCTAGAGCCTCCTCAGTTATGAAGGTGCTGTTATGTTGCTAGCCACATGAAGTCAGAGCAGACACCAAGATCTCCAAAGCTGCCTGAAGGGATGCAGTTAGGCAAGGCTTCAGCCAGATGAAGCAAGCCACATTTTGGTTCTGCATACTCAAAAAGTTGGTTGATGGGGGACACAAAGAGTTTTGAAATTATGTTATGGGCTGGATACCACACACAGGGTACGCCCGGATCTAGAGTACTAGGAGATGATTGGAATCTTTATCAAATATAAGAGATGGAAATCTAGATGAACATTAAAAAAAACTCCACATCTCTCTTCTGTGTCTAAATATTTTAGCTCTTACTACGATAAGGAAACAATCAGAACATCTTTTCCAATAATGAAAACAATAACTGTTCCTGAGGGAATAAAGAAAGCAAAAGGGCTTTGATTTATTAGCAAAAGGGCACTTGAGACTTCTACTTTTTTATGTAATGGGAAGGGGGATGGTGGTGGTAGGCAAAGATGTACACAGCACTCCTAACCTCCTGTTATGACAGTTTATGTTTCCTATCCAGCTTATTTAGCTCAAATGTCTGGGAAATAGACACAATTACCACCTTATGGAATGCTACTTAACTTTAAATGCTCCCTCCTGAATAGAAACCCACATTGTCCTCTCAAAGTTTATTCCAGTTTCTCAGGAATTGCTCCCTCAACAGGCTTCAGAAATGTTCTTGTTCATCATTTAAAAATTTCAGCTAATGAAATATTTTTTTATTATAGTAAAGAAAATTCCCATATAAAGAGCTGTTCACAATAAGTTGTTAAAGAGGCAAAAGAAAAAGAAAAAAGAGAGCTGCATTCTATGCCCTTATACAGCTTTAATCATTCACTCTTTCAGCTGTTATCAATTTAAAACCAATGAAACTCCCACACTGAGTCCATTTGAGCAGTCAATTTTAATATCTTGAGGCATCTGTAGTTATTCTGAATTGGCTGCAAAAGCAGAACTAACAACTTAAGCTCTAACCATAAGTCTACATCAGGCTGGTAACTCATACATCAAACACCGACAGTTAGTCAATACTATAGTATGAAAAAACCAACAACCATTTTTAAGAAGAGCAGTATATTCACAACGTGTTCGGCAGCATGGTTCGCATTATGAGTTGCTGATATATGCACATAAAAACCATCCATTTGAGGTAGTAGTGGACATGACAGCTTTGTATGTGGATATAAAAGGAGACACAAGGAAAGGATGGGAGAGCCATTCTGAAGTTCTGAGGCATGTAATATGATGATTACAGCTGCAATGAATTGCCTGCCCTGCTTAAAAGAAGCAAAATACAGTTGTAGACACGACACTCTTCAAGGATTAGAAGGGTAACTCTTCCCAGGCAACCCCACAGTTTATGTGGCAAAAAGGCAAAAAGGCAAAAAACAAAAAAACAAAAAACAAAAAACAAACCCTTGTGTGTGCATCCATTAATTATCCATTGTGCTCCCCCCCTTCTAAAATAATGTTTAGGGGTAGTCTCATTTTTCTACTCATATTGAAATACTGCCCTTCAATGAAGCCAAACTTAGATTCACAAAATGTTTAGGGGTATGCATCCCCCTGCATCCCCCAAGAAAAAATGGACTGGTTATATCCCACCTTTCCCCTGAAGACATGGGGGTATTGTTCATGGGGTCATCTCTTATATGTATTATCTTAATATACTGTGAAGTTGAGCTGAAATTTTGGTTAGATAAAAAAAAAAAGGAAATAGCAATGGGGGAAATTGTTCTCTCTCTTCCCACCCCCCCACCCCTTTCTTAACCATCTTGTTTAAGTTGCAGCAAGTGTCATTGGATCTCATACTGTACTCAAAGAACATTTCTGTGGAAGTGATGTTGTTCCAGGAGCGTTCTTGGGGGTGGGTGGGATAGCTGCGCCAAAAGAACTGGAATATAAAAGTATGTCCTTAAAAATGTGGGTTGCTATCTATTCTGTTTGAGGCTTGGGGTTTTCATGAGAAGAGGTGACAAATACCAAAGCCTTGCCCAGGCCCAAGGGCCAAGCAAATCAGTGGGCCTTGCTAGCTGAGTTTGGGAAGATGCTATCTCAGCAAATATTATGTCATCTGAGGTCTTAAAAAGGTGGGCAAAGATGGACCTTCCAGTGGTTCAACCTCTCTGGGAGAGCTGCTTTGAAGGGCCAGTAGTCTTTTCTGTAGTCACATGCAGTAGTCACATGCAGTAGTCACATGCAGTCACATGAAGGGCCAGTAGTCTTTTCTGTAGTCACATGCTCCTCCACATGCAGCTGCTGGGTGACCTTGGGCTAGTCACACTTCTTTGAAGTCTCCAAGCCCCACTCACCTCACAGAGTGTTTGCTGTGGGGGAGGAAGGGAAAGGAGATTGTAAGCCGCTTTGAGACTCCTTTGGGTAGTGATAAAGCGGGATATCAAATCCAAACTCCTCCTCCTCTTCTTCTTCTTCTTCTTCTTCTTCTTCTTCTTCTTCACATGCTCCTATGAGGTTGTGGAGCAGGAGAAGCTGTAGGTGAACCACCCTCACTTAGAGCATGGCAGAGGTGCCACAGGCTCAGATTGGTGCAGCATAGAAGGGGTGCTGTGGCTCCTCCCAAGTCAAGTGACAAGTGAGCGTAACAGAGTCCTCCTCAGGTTTCGTGACTGCAAACTTCAAGTCCAATACACAAATGGCAGCTAAATCTCCAGGACTGGCATTGCCATGCAGCAGAATGAAGTGACCTGTTTCAGGCTTCCATAAGCACAGGGAAGATGGTTGCAAGAACTGGTGTCTGTGATGGTGGACAACCCAAAGGGGAGAAGGGTGAGCTTCGTATCTAGCGGACCAGCACTGGAGTACTGCCAAATGCCCCATTCATAACCAAGTGTCTGGCAACAACACTGAAGTGTGTCTGTCAGCCAGCATTTAATGGCATTTGGGGCAGTGATGGGGAATGTACAACCACAGGCCTAATTTCATATAGCCCCTGGATGCTGCACTCTTGCTCTTTGAATCACCTCCCTGGGAATCAATTTTGTGCGAGAGAGATTGAGGAGGGAGGCAGAGAAAAAGACACAGATGCCAAAGAGTAAACCCAAGGAGTGGAGTGGGGCAAGGTTGTGAGAAGGCTAACATCAAGGAACACAGCTGATGCGTTGCTCTGCATACAGAATTTTGCCACAGCTTTTATGTATAGTTTGCTGTGGTTAATGCACAATTGTTTTTAAATAGCTTTGATTTGATTTGCATTTTTAATGCTATTCGGAGTACTTTGGGCACAAATGTGGCAAATACATAAACAGATAGACATTTTACAAAATGTTTAACTCTCACTTCAAGTTTTATGCCTTGCAAAAATAGTTAGTAGGAATGTTATCTCCCTTGAAGAATAACTCTTGTAATAAAAAAGGTATGCAAATATGCTCCATTCTAAACTTTTCTGCCCTACCATGAAAAAATGAAGACAAAACAAAACCAAAAAAATGAAAAAAGTGTGGAAATAAACAATTTCTCAAGCCATTTAATTCACCTATAAAAAATTAAATAGATGCTTTCTAGGACATGAAATTTGGCCAACTCTTTTATTTTTAATCTGTGTCGTTCTATTTTGCTACTTAAAAATGTTTTAATACAAGCCTTAAAAATTAACATTTAAAAGCGCTTTCTGTCAGGGTAAGCATTGCAACTGCATTTTCATAACATTTTAACAGATTAAGGGATAAACTCAACTGAAGACAATGAAGGAACCTTATCAAATGAGCATTTCACATAGACTTACTGGAGACTGGAATTAAGCTCTGCTAACGAATCTTAACTCATTTGCATGGCCAGAACCTAATCCTAATGAAACTTCATGGTAGAAAACTAACATGCTTTTTCTTCTTGCAACATTCCTCTGCTATTAAAACCATGCACTTAACAAAAGGCCCCAGAACTGTATGGCAGAGCATGATACTATATGATTTGAGCATGGAACACACAAGACACCTCTATGCTAGCAAATCAGCATTCTAAAGCAATCCTGTCTAAAGAAAGATGTACATCTGCTCTTCCTTCAGAGACACATTAAAGGATGGATTTGAGTTATGCTAATGAATCTGGATTTGTTAGGAAGGATCACATCTGATCCCTATGTAATACCAAAGGAGATTCATCAGCTACACTTTATTAAACTAAAAAGACGAAAAAACCCAGAAATGGAAAGACAATAAATTAGAGCAGAAGACGCAACTATCTTACTTCAATATTCAACAAAATAAACTGCAGTGATGTGTAGCAGGCCTGCATAACTTATCATTCACCCACCCCAAGTCCCTCGTGTGGCAGCCAGCAAATCCTCCTCTTTTTACAATTACCTGGCATGCAGCAAAAACAACTGGAGGACCACTATGCACATGTGATTCTGCAGGCCTGATGTAAGGAAAATCATTTGTCAAACAGTCTGAGAACACTTTGGAACACAGGATTTGGGTCATCAGGTGATCAGACTGCATGAATGTTGCTCATATGTTTAGAAGGTTAGAGGACGTAAGGGGTCGGCTCGCATTTCACTTTAAACGGCAGTTCAAAATAATTGATAGTTTATGATGAACAATGTGCTGGTGTATGCTGCTCAAATCATGCACATTTTGCTAGTTTTCTGCTCCTACATGTCCTCAGATTAGGGCAAACAAACCATGCTATATAGACCACCTCAGTTAGCTTGGTCAGCAGGGTGGTTGATACACCAGCAGCATCTCAAATTTATCTCTCTGACTCTGCACCTGGTGCAAACGTTCTGAGCCCCTCTAAAGATCAAGATATTTTCTGGTACATAAAATGATACCTCTATGGACAATGGCGTCCCCACACTCAACAGGGGCAGATCTTGAGGATCTTTTGTAATACGGCATCCTGTACAGGGCCAAAATTTGGCACCCCAAAATGGATCTTACCTGTTTTGGATCATCTCAATTTTGTACTGCCCCAGATTCTGGCCTAGTGCTGTACTGAGGATCCAGAAAGGTCAGGCACACCCAAGTCAGTGTAATACATGCCAGGTCACAGGTGAGCGTGACTGTATTACAGACTGACCTGGCATTTAGTAAATCATGTCCTCCATCATGGAGGGCACATGTTGCACCCTGCACCCATGTTCAGCCCACGTCTTCAGCTGTGCCTGCATGGGCTGGGTGATGGGAGCACCTTCACTGACCTTCCAATCTCAGGAATGCAGGAACAGCAACACAGCATTCCCGAGGAATAGGTCCTGGTGCTATAGACTCACATTTGCTCATGTGAGCACCTCAAATGCAGCAGAGTAACGGAAGCAAAACTGTGGAGGTTTTGTAGCATTCCTAATTTATTTCTACTGATTAAACAAATAAAAGAACATAACAAACACGCACGAGAGAAATAGCTCTCTCATACCGCCATTCTGTCTCTAGACAGATCAATGAAAAAGAACACAGTACTAGGGACGGAAGTCTGGAAGAGTAGCTTCCGCCCGCTCCTTTCTCACAGACAGAAAGTAAAACAAACATGATCTGGTGATCCTGGCAATGGGAGGGATGGAAATACTGACAGGGTGGGACCGTTTGGATAGCCACAACACCCCACTGGTTGCTTCTCGGTTGCTGGGGCAGAAATTTGGCCTGTTGGGTTGTCTATTGGCTACCGAGGGGCTATTTAAGCTGCTGCACATTACTGGGAGCTTTCTCTTTCCTGCAACGTGCATAGGATCACCTGCCCTCCCACCTTATATTTAGGGCTGTTCTTTGGCCTTCCTATGCCTGTCTAGGAGTCGTCTGTTTTGGAGCAGGGGCCCGGTAGGAATTTTGCCATTTGGCTGATTGGCTAGTGCCACTTGGTTTTTGCCTACCGTATAGCAAATCGTCACAACTTTGTAAGGTTGGCGGTTAGGCATTGGTTCAATGTTTTGTGGGGGGGAAGTGGTTGGCTGTGTCTGCCCCTCCATTGCTGCTGCTAGGGAATTCCTTTTAAGGAACCCAGGGGCTCGCCTTGCTTTTGTCCGAACCCTGTCAGGGATGCTAGGGCCAGGGGGGCCACTAGGGGCGCATCGGAAGATGGATGACAATAACATCTCTCCGACCCACAGGGGCTAATTAGGAGGCTGTGATGGGAGTAAATAGCCTCCCTACCCCCCCCCAGGATTGTGGGGGGGGGGCTGCCCTTGCCTGCTGTGCCCTATACCACCCCTGAATTTGAGGGGATGGGGGCACTAGGCAGAATGCCTTCCTGTGGATTTTGGCGCTCCTGGACGCAGTCTCTGATCTGCGCCGCTAGCTGCAAGAACTTCAAAAGGAACAATTAGGAAGAAGCGAATGCACATATTTCAAGGAAGGAGGGGGAGTAAAGACTGCTAACTGAAGAGTTCTCTGATAAACAAGACGAGTCGGAAGAACAAGAATCAATCTTGAGAAGACAGCCAAGACTCGGTATGGCAAAGGGACTGGATGGGGGAGGGGGGGAAACTTTTCTTTCTTTCCTCTATGTGATTAAACAAGAACCCCCTCCCCCACAAGTCAGAAATGCCGCTTTAATGACTTGAGCTGTGGATTTACGACTGTGTGGAGATAAAGTTTCTAACCAAAGCATGTTTTAAGAAGAGCGTGGAAAGTTTAAGAGCTCTGGAATGACGCAGTTAAAAATACCGTCGCCATATTGGTAAGCTGTCGGAGAACTTGAGTCTGGGAGGAGGAAAGAGCTGTTTTTATACTGTGGGTGAGACTCCTCAGTGGGACTTAAGAACGACAGACCCTGAGATTAATGATGGAAAGAGCAAAACCATCACAATATGAGGATTGGTCGAACGGAAAAATCCACACAGCATATAATTGGTGTTTATCTGCTTAAGGAGATTATCAGAAGAGAGCATAATGGAAAAAGAAAAAATGTACGAACAAGATGAGATGTGGAAACAGCAAGATAAGACTGGATAGAATTATGAACTTTATTCAGACTGATTTGGATATGAACGCAGTAGCAAGAAGATGATCGGAATCCCCCTTTGAAACTTGAAATATGGGTCCCCTCAACAAAAATTTAAAATTCGGCTTTGTGATTCGGAATTTATGTGATGTGATGTGATTTGATTTGATTTGATTGGTCAATTAATAAAAATTATATATTTTTAAAAAAAGGATGCTAGGGCCATGCCAGAGCCCGTGGGAGCATCTGGGGTGAGCTGTGAGATCGAAGCCAGCTTCTCGCTCCCCCCAGGATGCTTTCCCTTACTGACAATGGTGGTGCCCATTGTCAGTCCTGTTCCTGCCACTGTGCAGGCTCAGGTAGTCTGGAACCAATGTCTAAGCAACCACTCACATTGTAATCAATAAAGTTGTGGCCAAAATTAATGCCAAAAACCTTAAACTAAGTTCTGTGTCTATTGTGTCTTTATTTTGGGGGTGGTTTTGGGGGTCTTCACACGAAACTAGAGGGTTCAATGGATAAGCTACCAGGAACTTTTGGAAGGGGACGGGGGGCTGAAACAGGATATCTAGGCTTCCACCCCAGAAAATATAATAATGTAATATAATTAGTATACTTAATATACAGTCATACCTTGGAAGTTGGACAGAATCAAAAACCAAAGCTCCTGCAGCCAATCAGAAGCCGCAGAAGCCCTGTAGGACGTTTGGCTTCCAAAAATAGTTTGCAAACCAGAACAGTCACGGGAGCCAAAATGTTTGAGAACTAAGCTGTTCTAAAATCAAGGTACGACTTTCATCCTCCCCCCAAAAGTTGAACAACTCTGGTCAATCCAATGGGTAGATCACTGCCAGTTTATTTATAGTGGGAGTAGATCATAGTCTCTTGGAAATCGGACACCCCTGTTCTAAGGCATAACATATTTTGAAAAATATTGTTGTAGCCTTTAAATTTTGTCTGGATTTTAGAATATATCATGTGGTTTTTAGCCTTTTATCATATTTCACTTATAATAATTATTGTTTATGGAGTATTCTACCCTTTCCACTTAAACTGAGATGAAAATGGGATAGCGTCTGTTGATCCCACAACCAACCCAATTTGCATTTGTTGATTAGAAACTCTGAACAGAGGCTACACACATACAAACTGTACATAAATATTCTCTCTTCTTACAAACTGTACCTGGGTTGGTTAGAAAGGCGACTATAAACTGGCTTTTGTACTATTGGCCTAAGTTTGCCTCCGGCATACTATAATTCAGGAGGAACAAGAATAAAACTTAAGCGAGAGAACTCAAAATTGCATTAACACAGTGCTCATGAATCCAGTGGTGTTCTGTTAGTGCAAGTGGCCAATGCAGTCATTATACAAAACCTCAATGTAACAAAGGCAGGCAAGCTGATGAATTGCTAACTTTACACTGTTTGATCTTCCATATTTCCCCTCTATGGAGCTGCCCTCATTTGCACTGGTTGAAGCCCTTCCATTAGTTCAAAATTGCTGGAATACAACCAGAACACCCTGTGTATAAAGGCTGTGCACAGCTGGTGCCAAAGAGCTTTTAACTACCTAATTTACATGAGCAGTTGTGGTTTTAACATGTATTCATTGGTGGCTGGGCAAGTTTTATACACAGAAATTGAGAAAATTAGATAAAAATCAACCTTTATAAAATACCATAAGCCTTTCACAATATCTGAACATATCCACAAGATGAAAACAGTAGCAGGGACAGCATTTTCTACTGAAGTATTATTCCAATCATAAAGGCATCTGCACCAGCTGAGGAGATCCACCATGTATGGGGTGGAAAATTCATGAGGCTAAGGGATTGTCCCATATATTTCCATGAGCCAGGTAGGCATTATACACAGAATACATATGGGAATATCGAGGAATAAAGCGTATCGGCTCCACCAATTTCCATTAGTTGATCAAAAGCTCTGAACTGAGCCTACGTACATACAAGCCACACACACATATTCTCTCTTCTTGCAATCTGAACCAGCATTTTTGTAGAGTGCTAATCTTGCACACAGAGACAATGTGCACACAGTTTTAATAAGCACAGATTGTATTTAGAGTCCCAAATCAACATGTGGAATTTGGGCATGCCCTAAGATATGATCCCACTTCTCCATATCCCCAAATATCCAATGGTTGGCTGCTGTCAGAACAGGATGCTGGATCCAGCAGGCTCTTCATCTGTTCTTATATCACATAGTTGGGGCTGTAGGCAACCCCCTTTCAGGCCATCTTGGGGAACAAAGAGGTGTATGCATGTGAATGTATCTTTTAAGTTTATGTCCACTGTGTTTACATCACAGCAAACACCATTCTGGTAGGTAGAAATTAAACCTTTGACACTCAGAGAACTCCTATCAACTTGTATGGATAATGTGAATCCCAACAATTTCCACACACTAAGCAACCATGGTGCTAAAGGCGTCTCTTTTGCTTTCTTCTTCCTCATTTCAGCGACTTAATTCTCAGAGCAGGCACCACAAATGTACTGAAGTTTGGGGTCAGACCTCTTTCTGTCATGCAAAATGTGGCATGCCTCAAGTATGCATAACATATAGAAATATAACCCTTCCACATGTTAAACTTAAGAAATCTACTTACGTTTGGGTTTTCTTCAACATAACTGGCTAGAAAGACTAACCAAGAAACCTAAGGGCATGGCCAATACACATGCAGACATATTTTGTCACACAGGAAGGTTTCAGCATGTGGTCCAACGCAGCCTGCTTCCTTTATTCCCCCTCCCCAGCTGGCCTCTGACACACACACAAATGCAGTATGATGCCTATTGAACAGACCAGCAGATATTTGCATACCTATCATTTCCCATGAGACCCAAGAGCTGGTGAAGGGTGGAGGGAGAGAGAGAAGGAGAAATGGGGTTTCATTGAACCTAGTACTCATCTCTCCAGTTTGTATCATTTTTTAAAAAGCACTGTAACAATACTTTGAAAACCACTGTAAGTCAAAATAAATTATCTTAAGAACTGTGGCCAGGTCAATGAAACAGGAATACTCAACAATTATACACACATGTGAGCGCAAGCGTGCACAAACACATACACAGAGAGATAAAGAGGACACGCACCTTTAATGATCCCTTTTTCTTGCAACGTTTTCAGTGAAGGTCTTCGAGTGATAAACTTCTTTAGTCTGCTTTTAACTCGGTTTTTGTCAGTTGTATCAGAAGTGCTGTAGTTCAGCCTGAAAACTGAAAGAAAAAAAAATCAAAGAAAAAAATTAACAGGATGTTATGTTCCAACATAGAAAGCTTTGCTGGATATCTTTGGGGGAAACTGACTATATATTCTGTCCAGCAGTCTGCTATGTGGGATGATCCAAAAAGAAGCTGATTAATATTATTTTGAATAAACATTGTGAGTTGAGAGAGTCATATTAGTAATGGTTCATGTTATTGGACAGCTATCAATATACTTGTGTAAATTTTGAATGCATACCAAAAATTTGTATCTCTAGCACATATGGTTCTCCACTTGCAAATTAAAGTGTGCTATTTATTATTTCCTAGGCAAATAAAATGGTGGGTTGGACAATATGATAATACTGGGAGAGGTCTGATTCTCTGTGCCAAGTATGGAAAAACATGATATATCCAAAGCACTGGTACATAAAAGAAATACTTCATATGGAAGCAAAATCCTATGCATGCTTACTCAGAAAGAAGTCCCATGTTCAATGGGACTGACTTCCAAGGAAATGTCAGAATGAATGAAATTCCAACTAAATACCAGAAAGAACTTGGTAACAGTAAGGGTTGTGCAACAGTTGAATGGACTCCCTAGGAAGGTGGTGGACTCTCCTTCATTGGAAAGTTTTAAAGCAGAGGTTGGATGGCTATATGTCATGGGTGCTTTAGTTGAAATTCCTGCATTGCAGGGGGTTGACCCTCAGGGTCCCTTACAACTGCACAATCCTATGATACTATTCTTTGGAACCCAACTCTCAGCATAGCAATGTAGCTCTTCAATATACAGGTAACTTGCATCTTATGTGGGGGTTACATTCCAGGACATTGTGCATATAAGAAAAATCCCATAAAGCCAGAAACCCCTGGAACCAGGCCCTCTGCCTGATGGAGGGCTGCTTGCCCAGCTTTGTGAAAGAGGCACTAGGGCACTGGCAGCTCTCTGGAGTCCTTGTGTCACCTTCCCAAAGCCCAATGAGCACTTCCTCGGTTTGGGGAAGGTAGCACAAGGGCTCCGGGATGCTTCCAGAGCCCTCTCACCACTTTTCCAAAACCAGGTAAGCCCACAATTGCAGTTCTGCATAGGTGGGGGGTAGGAACAAATAAATGGAGATTGGGTTTACCCCCGCAAAGCTACAATCACATAAGTAAATTAAGTTACAGATAGGTAGCCGTGTTGGTCTGCCATAGTCAAAACAAAATAAAAAATTTCCTTCCAGTAGCACCTTAAAGACCAACTAAGTTAGTTCTTGGTATAAGAACTAACTTAGTTGGTCTTTAAGGTGCTACTGGAAGGATTTTTTTTATTTTGTTATAAGTAAATTAAGCGTAAGCTGTGAGTTACCAGTAAACCCTAAGGAATCTGAGATAACAAGGTTATGCGTCATCCATGGTGCACCCTTAGGTATGACCTCTTTTAGATTGGAAGGAATAAACAGTAAACAAAATTTTGATATGGCTTGCTTAAAGACAAAAAATAAATAAATCACCATATGTGTATGTGTGTGTGGTTTAATTTTTATCCCCTCTCCACAAGGATCCCTGCAAATGATAGCTCTGTGAAGGGCTAGAGAAGGAAATGCCACCAAACTACAATTTGCATGATGCTTTGGGGAAACCATGACACCACGTACAATTTTGGTGTATGTATGCTTCCTGCACTACCTTTGTTGACAAGGAAGAAAGAAAAGGGTATCATCTGCACATATGAACAGATTTCTTTTGTGCAGATCTAGGAGTCAATATCCAGGGCACCATACAACATTCCTGAAAGCTTTGTAATCACTCTTAGCACAGATTGTGTTCCAAATGCATAAAGTCCTATTTCATTTTCCCTGCAAGTAAACTGCCCAAGATACAACAGGTTGTGAACCAAAATTAGAAACGCATTACTGGACTTCTTTAAAAAGAAAAGAAAGAGCATTTGTTAAGAGGGGACAAATGAAATGATACATTTAAAATATGCCCCGTCCTCAAACCAGGGCGAGTTCACAAAGCCTACTTCACAAGAGAATTCAGGGATACTGTGCTATATATTACAAATTTGTCAGTAAGAATCAAAATAAAACATTTTCTTTTTCACTTTGCTGCTCTCTAGGGATAAAAACGTGCCAGATTTTTTTCATTTTAAAATAAATACAACATACCCAATTAAGGAGAGCAACATTTAAACACATGCCTATGATAATCAGAGCATACTTTGCTTCTGATTTCACTACTGATTTGAACAGAGGACTGTTCCATTTTCCCACAGCACTGAACTGACCCCACACATACTTTTACAAGTTAGTAATCACAAAGGACATATAAAAGGACACTTTTACTGGAACATTTGCAGCATGGGACAATAATCCATCACTTACGAAAAAATAAAATTCACATTTTTAGTGGTAGCATTCTTAGGACGATATATCATAGAATACAGAGATTAGTGTTAAATTAATGGCTGGCTCTTTTGTTCATGTTCTATTTTGGACCTTCTGGGTTCAAATGGGAACAACCCTTGGCAGTGATATACTAAAATTCCAGGGCACTCAGCCTTACTGTATAAAGAGAAGTAGAAACAGCATTTCTGATGCTACAACCTTGGTGGCATGAGGGAAATGTTATAGAAAATGCTATCTGTTCTCTATGGACTGGATTCACCTAACAAACTCAGTCAGTGGGAGCCTTGTGAAAGAGCTTCTACTTGTGCAACAGGGTTTTCTCCACCTCCCCCTGTGCCCCCTGAAATTGGCTTGGGGGCTGGAAGAAATCCCAGAACAGTGGGGCGGGATTGTTTTGTCTGGAAAGTTGATATGCTTATGCAGCAGATGGAATGTTTGTAACAGCACAATGTTGAATTCCACCCCAATTGTTTAATTGCTTTTCTTCACTTTGTAAAACTTACATATCCGCACATATAATAACAATGCATACAGACCTAGGTCTAAATAGAGCCCACTTACATATTTCATTAAAATGAATGGGACTTCAAAGTGCTTATGTTTCATTGGGCGGCATCCATGGCACAAATTTCCTAGATAAGCAGTTGTACTACTTCAAGTGTGCCAAGGTAGTCCTTGCTTAGTAGCAGCTCCCTTATCAGCATCTACATACGTACTGCACAATGATTTGCCCACAGTTTCAAGTGATTATGTCGATAAACTAAGGTAAGTCGCTCTGTAGCACCACCAACAGCTCCCTGCATGATCTTTTATGTTCCCTCATTATGGTCTCTTTATGAAGAACTTTTATTTCGCAGTTTACAAAACATTTACCCTAAACCCCATGGGCTTACCACCTGTGATTAATTCCTGCCCAGTACGACGTTCTCTTAGTACTTTGGGTGTGTGTTGAGAGCATTGGTTTTTGAAGAACTTTCCATTAATGACTTTCTGAACTGTGACAATGGATATTGACAGTGCTTGTCAGACTAAAGCACTATTGATTGCTTCACATCATGTGTATAGCAAAAACAATTTCTTTCAAGTGCCGCTTTTCTAACTGAAATACATTAGAGCAGCGCTGATCAGTTCATTACGATGCCCAAAATTATAGCATGTAATGCATCCGAAAAGAAAGGATTCAGGAAACACACACACCTCTTGTGTAAGAAGTTGCTGCAATTCAATGTTGTTTATTTGCTATTTTGAAAGAAAGAAAGAAAGAAAGAAAGAAAGAAAGAAAGAAAGAAAGAAAGAAAGAAAGAAAGACGGCAAACCTCAAAGCGCTTACTCCAGCATAGCCTCATTATGACTAAGGGGTTTCCAGGAATGACATTAAAATGATCAAGCACAATGTCATAGAAAGTCTCTTTTACAGCCAACTTTTCCTGGCATTAGCCTCCTTATCCCGCCTCATGTACAATCAATCACCATGAAATTAAAGTGACCCGTGCAAACAACATTAGAAGAACTGGCTAATAGAACATGTTAAAATTGTTAAAATACTTGGAAGAAAAGAAAAGCCTTCACCTGCTTCTGAAAAAATGTTAAAGTGGGTGCCAGGCAGGCTTTTCTGGAAACAGTGTTTTGGAAAAGCAGGAGGATACCATGAAAAAGCCTTCAGAGATGATCTGTGGCCCAGAGAGTTCCACATGGGAAGAATCATTCTTTCAAATTCTAGGGAAACAAGCCTTGTCAGGCTTTAGAGGTTAAAACCAGGGTCTGGAAACATACTGGCAGCCAAGGCAGCTGAGTGAGAACTTTTGTAGCCTAGCACGATCCGGTGATCTGAGTGGTGAATGGATTTCCACCTGTCTTATATAACTGCTGACTCTGGCCAGACTTGTTTCTCTATCTAGGTTCAACTGCTTACAGATGGCCCAAATCTGTCCTTGGAGCCCTCCTTGAGTCCACCTTGCAACTTGTCTATTTGCCTCAGTCTGACACTCAGCCACTACATCTAATCAACATTTTCTGCCCACCACACTCATTACTGATTGGGGAAACAAACCAAGTGTGTGCACCCCAATGTATTTTCAAATACATACTGATGACAGAACAACAAAACCACAGTGCAGTCCATTGCAGTTATTAGGGGAAAATAACAAAAAATGGCTCAACTAGGAAGTTCTACTCTGTGGCATGGCCAGTATGAAATAAATAATCCTCCATTTTCAAAAGCTCTAGGGCTGAGAACCCCTTGGAAAGAAGAGGGAATATAAGATACATGTGTCCATCTTGTCTATTTAAGTCCCATTCCAGCTACCATTCAGTTGGCCTGATATCACCAGAGCCTAGATGGTATGTAATGTTGGAATACAAACTACATTTTGTTGCAGGTGCCAAGAGAAAAACCTTGGCAGGCCAGAAGCTTTGCCTTGTCCCCCCTTGACTATGACTACCCACTGACTGTAAATGATTTTTACCCAATGGATCTGTGAACTTCTAACCTGAGAACACACATCAGACGCCATTTCCTCATATAGCAGAAGCCTTCTATGTGCTGGAAAGGATGCCAAATCTTAGCTGCCCGCGCAAATCAATGCTGACACATAATCAGCATTTATCTTAATTAGCCCTGAAATATGTGAGAAGAGTGACAGTGTGACACATATGACTGCACAAATATATCAGCAGCAAGTTAAAAAAGAAAGCAAAGAGAGAAACATGTTTGTGGTTGGCTGGGGGACACTCTGAAAACCAAGGCCTGGTCATCACACAACTACATTGTTAGAGAGTCAAAGGTTGCAATATAGCTGAACTTAAATCATTCTGAATGTGTCCGTATGGTCTTTCTGTACAAGAGGTGCCCACAGCTGCCTGGTAGAATTGCGGAAGTAAAGGGAGGGAATTGGACAATGATATTATGTGCTGAATCATTTTATAATAATATGACAACTTAATTTTCAATATTGCTCTTCTATGTCTTGTGGCTATGCAGTAAAGACAGTAAAATTATGGTGAATTGTATTTTTTGGAGGAAAAAAACTTTTCTCCATTAAATACTTAGTGGGTTTTTTTGTTGATTTTTTTTGTTTTGTTTTGCAGATCTGGTTGTCATTGCTGCAAGAATAAATTAAAGTATGTGACTTCTGAATACTACTGTCCCAGATATACTCTTTCTTTCAAGGTATGTTCATTTTGGTTTGGGTTTAATTAGAATGGATTACATTTCAGGAATTCATTACTGAAAAACTTTCTCACATAGGAGAGATTACACATAACCAGTAGCACACGTACACAGGATAACCCAAACTTCAACAATTTCCTTCAAATGCTAAGGGGTTCAAATGCTAAGATTAGAAAAAGCTTCCTGTCTCAGAGCTAGTACAGATATTACTACAACTGTTCTATGCACAAATAACTGCTCTGGAATGACCATGGGCCCTTTTCAGGTGGAAACCTCCCCCCCCACCCTGCTTACCACATGCTTACATGTATGCTGGGACATCGGGAGGGTGACCAGCAGGAGCTAACCCCTCTTGCTATTCAGTGAGTGGGAGCAAGGCTGCTGCTGGAAGCTCTGCTTAAGAAGGCTGAAGCCAGCTGGTTCTCATCAGTGCCTTCCCCTCTGTGTCCTTGAAGGCTGATTAGCTGCAGGTGGAGTCACTCTGCCTTCTCCTCTTCAGGCTGCAATTCAGCAGGCGTAGATAACTCCTGGCCCATGATAACGTATCTTCTTCTTCTTCTGAGTAGCTTTTCATTTCAGGCCCAGGAAGATCAACTAAAGCACCTATGATGGGTGGCCATCCAACCTCTGCTTTAAAACCTCCAAGGAAGGAGAGTCCAGCATGTTTTGAGGGAGTCCGTTCCATTGTCATAGAGCTCTTACCATCATAAAGTTATTCATGGTGTTTAATCAGAATCTCCTTTCTTGTAATTTAAATCCATTGGTTTGAGTCCTACCCTCTGAAACAGGAGAAACAAGCTTGCTCCATCTTCCATGTGATAGCACTTTATATATTTGAAAGTGGCTGTGGCGCTGTGGGTTAAACCACAGAGCCTAGGACTTGCCGATCAGAAGGTCAGCTTTCGAATCCCTGCGACGGGGTGAGCTCCCGTTGCTTGGTCCCTGCTCCTGCCAAAATAGCAGTTTGAAAGCACGTAAAAGTGTAAGTAGATAAATAGGTACCGCTGTGGTGGGAAGGTAAACGGCGTTTCCGTGCGCTGCTCTGGTTCGCCAGAAGCAGCTTAGTGATGCTGGCCACATGACCTGGAAGCTGTATGCCGGCTCCCTTGGCCAATAAAGTGAGATGAGCGCCGCAATCCCAGAGTCGGTCACGACTGGACCTAATGGTCAGGGGTCCCTTTACCTTTATCATATCTTCTCACAGTCTCCTTCTTTCCAGGTTAACCATACCCAACTCCCTCAACTGTTCATCATAAGGCTTGGTTTTCAGACCCTTGATCATCTTTGTTGACCTCCTCTGCACAAGTTCCAGCTTGTCAATATCCTTCTTAAATTGTGATGCCCAGACTTGGACACAGTACTCCAGGTGTAGTCTGACCAAGGCCGAATACAGTGTAGTATTGACTTTCCTTGGTCTGGACCAGTCATAGGCAAACTCAGCCCTCCAGATGTTAGGGGACTACAACTCCCATGATCCCCAGCTAACAGGACCAGTGATAAGGGATGATGGGAATTGTAGTCCCAAAACACCTGGAGGGCCGAGTTTGCCTATGCCTGATCTGGACACTATATTTCTGTTGATGTGCTGCCTCACACTGTTGACTCATGTTAAAGCTTGTAGTCTACTAAGACCTGAGAACTTCTTCACATGTACTACTGGAAAACCAGTTGTCTCCCTTCTTATATTTGTGCAGCTGGTTCTTCCTGCCTAAGTTACATGTTGGAATATTCTAGAAGAAACTTGTAAATGGTCTTGAACAAGTTGCTAGGCAACAGAACATTTCCCCAGCAACAGGTGTCCTTATTAGGGCATGCAAACAACTAAGTCTGGGTCAGTGTAAATAAGTATGTGAATGAGTCAGCATTAGGTCTCTGGCCGGATGGCTAAAAAGAGAAAATGAGTATGTTTCTTTATTTGATTTTTCCTTTTCTTTATTAATGACCAGTGTAAAGTTTTGTAAATAATAAAGACTCTGAGAAACAGAACCAAATAGTGCTTATTCCTGTAATGGGAATTTCACTAAGAGATAGCTGGAATGCTGCTGCTGCTGCTGCTATAAAGAAGTAAAAGATGCAATAAAACTTTTCCGTAAAAAGAAGTCTGCTGCAGAAAGAAATTAAAACCCAAGAGTAGATGCTCACACACCAACACTACATTAGTCCTTACTGAATTTCATTTTGTTAGTTTTGGCCCAGTTTTCCAATCTGAACTGCATTAAGTTGTAGCCCAATTCAATTCAGTTCTGCAGCATCGGAATGCACATCTAGCCCAATTCAATTCATGTTCACATACATGACTAGGGGATGTCCTGTTTTCTTGAACTGAATGGCTCTTATATGTCTATTCAGCATAGCACTTTATGTTGGCACACTGACCAACTGAACTTTCCTTTTCTCATAAGAGAGATGCCTGTCTTTCATGCAGTTGTGGCAATGGGAGCAAAAGGAAGACCACCTCTCTTGCTAAAAGAAAGGGGGGGGGAGAGATCTCATCAGCTACTGCGCGAAGGGAAAAAAGACAGACAGAACCCACAGAAAATCTCATCTGACTTATTTGCATTTTTTCACATGGGGGCCAGCAGGGCAAAAGTTTTGTGGCACCTTCAGCTATTGACTCAATCAATTCTTTTCATTATTCAAACAGAAAGAATTGAGACCAAGGCTCTCCTCCGACACTTCGGAAATGCACTTTATTTTGATTTCAGTAGGATAAAGTGCTGAAAACCTTAGATGCTTATCCAAAGCTTATTTTGTCTTTGGAAAAAAAAAGAAAAACCTTTCTCCCCCAAGAGGTCTAACATATAAGGAAAGTTCTGTAGCAAATAGAAATTGAACAGTTACAACACACACACACACACACACACACACACACACACACACACACACAAGAAAACTCTATTATCAGGAAACGGCACCTGATGACAACATACACATGGTACACAGTTAATCATCAAAGTCCAAGCAGTGTTTTCAAGGGAAAACAACATCAAAACGTGTATGAAATCTAAGGGGGAGGGACATGGGTGTTAAAGAGAATGCCACAAACACAATTATACAATCAGTCTTTGATATCGAAGCCTTCCAAGTTCCAAATGAGTAAGCAAAAACAGAGAAAGGCCATTATTTTTCACTGTCCAGGGGCCCAGTTTTAAGTTGTGTGTGTGTGTGTGTGTGTGTGTTGTGTGGTATTGTAAGGAGTTTAGAACTTGAATTCCACAATCACCAACATCTACCAGAAATCTGACAACCCTGTAAGTGACCAAATGAAAATCTCAAGGTATATTCACCTTCAAATCACATTTATTTATTTATTTGTCTCCTAAGACAGATGCTGCTAAACCCTCAGCCTGGGACCCATTATGTGCAGTGCTGGATTTATGTACAGTGGTACCTCAGGTTACATATGCTTCAGGTTACAGACTCTGCTAACCCAGAAATAGTACCTCGGGTTAAGAACTTTGCTTCAGGATGAGAACAGAAATCGTGCGGCGGCGGCGCAGCAGCAGCAGCAGTGGGAGGCCCCATTAGCTAAAGTGTTGCTTCAGGTTAAGAATAGTTTCAGGTTAAGAACAGACCTCCGGAACGAATTAAGTACGTAACCAGTACAGGCTAAGTATAGGCTAAGTAGGGTGAAGCCTAGGGCCTCTAAATCTAGGGGACCTCACCAGCCTCCCCAGTGCCACAGTCTCCCCTCTCCCAGAATTGCAAACCCAATACTTCATGTGAGGGCAGGACAACTCGGGCCTCTAAATCTAGGGGACCTCACCAGCCTGCCCGCTCCCCACCACTGCAGTCTCTCTGCTCCCAAAATTGCAAACCCAAGACTTCATGCAAGGGCAGGGCAACTCAGGCCCAGCAATTATGAGGGCTAGCCAGTGGGGCCCAATTTGAAGCAGTGGGGCACAACTTGTTTTTTTTTTTGTTTTGTTTTGTTTTTTGTAGGGCCCCAGTTCACAGCAAAATTCTGCAAAATTTTGTAGAGCAGCCCGCGGGGCCCAATTTGGCCCAGTAATCCATGCGACAGTCACCTCCAGGCTTGACTACTGTAATTCGCTCTATGCGGGGCTGCCCTTGAAGCTGTCCCAGAAACTCCAGCGGGTGCAGAATGCTGCAGCGAGGCTCCTCACAGGGTCTCTGCCATAGGAGCATATTCACCCAGTGCTTTTCCAGCTGCATTGGCTCCCGTTGGAGTACAGGGTTAGATTTAAGGTGCTGGTTTTGACTTTTAAAGCCCTTCACGGCCTAGGACCCTTGTACCTATGGGACCGCCTCTCCTGGTATGCCCCACGGAGGACCTTAAGGTCCATATGTAGCAACACCCTAGAGGTCCCGGGCCCTAAGGAAGTTAGATTAGCCTCAACCAGAACCAGGGCCTTCTCAACACTGGCTCCGGCCTGGTGGAATGCTTTGTCTCTTGAGACCAGGGCCCTCCAGGATCTGATCTCTTTCTGCAGGGCCTGTAAGACAGAGTTGTTCCACCTGGCCTTTGGCTCAGAATCAGTTTGATTCCCTCCCCCTCTTTCTTTTCCCTTTCTCCTCCTATGAAGAGATTGCTCCCTAATTGTTTTAATGTTGTATCTTAATCTTTTAAATTGTATTTTAATCAACTTGTTTTTATTATTGGTTGTTAGCCGCCCTGAGCCCGGTCTTGGCTGAGGAGGGCGGGGTATAAATAAATTTATTATTATTATTATTATTATTATTATTATTATTATTATTATTTGCTCCAATTGCCTTAAGGTCAGCCCTGATGAGACTGTGCAGGGTTGGACTGACAAGCCCTGCCCCTTCAAGGTCCCTGGTGTCACTATTCAGAGTACAGACTCAAGGACTTGTTATGGAAATAAAGGGGGGCACTTATTGGAAATCAGTTTTGTCACCTCTTCCCCCCAAACCCTGAGACAATGAGCCTAGGCACCTTTTATTCACAGTCGCATAAGCACTACACTACAGCATGGCCATAAACTTGTACGTTCAACCACTGAAGTATACACTCAATATGTAGCAATGGAGATTTATGTTACTGCTTTATGAATGAACACTGTTTTATGAATGGACTCTATATTTTGTGAATTACCTAAGAGCCACCAATAGGGAGCTCTAGAATCTGACAGCTAACCA
Organism: Podarcis erhardii; assembly: GCF_964252035.2. Classification (NCBI taxonomy): domain Eukaryota; kingdom Metazoa; phylum Chordata; class Lepidosauria; order Squamata; family Lacertidae; genus Podarcis; species Podarcis erhardii. The sequence continues at coordinate 101,886,587 of NC_138497.1, read as the reverse complement.
ACTGGGTACTACCAAACAGCGACCCCTATTGCTGAAAGCAGGTAACCAGCAGGGAATGCTTCAGCTGAGCCTTTGCACTGTTGACTGAATGCCCCCTCCTGTGCAGATAATGGAGAAAGCTCATAAACTGCATACCTTCTGGCATCCTGGCCAACTCTATTATGCTGGTGTAAAGCCTGGTGCACCAGAATCCCAGAATGGCAGCAAATAAAATCTGCTCATATGTCAGCATGTCCTGGCCATGTCCTGCTCCTCCCTGATACTGATATTCATTTTGTTTTTTTCCAGAATGTCTGTCAATTGATAAATTTAATGGCTAACTTCCTCATATTTTTAAACTGCTCTTTCACAAAATATGACCATCAAGTTAAGGAGACCCTCCAGTTACACCAAAACAGCAAGGTTACATGGCCCTGCTGAGAGTTTTATCTTCCCAAAGGCTGTGTGAAACAGTAGAGGTTGTCTCTATTTCATCTAGAAGAAAGTCACACAACGAGAGAGAGAGAGAGAGAGAGAGAGAGAATGTACACCTAAGAACTGTGATGAGGAAAAGCAGCTGCACTGCCATTTGTGTTGCATTACCTGAGGTTAGAACCAGAATGGGGAACCTGAAGACCTTCAGATGCTGTTGGACTCCAACTCCCACCATTCCTTACCACTGACCCTGATGGATGGAGATTCTGTGAGCTGGAGTGACAACATCTAGAGGTCACAAGTTCCCCATCTGTGGATTAGAAAGTGGATTAGATTTCAGTCCGCCCCAAATCTGAAACTCTTCCTTGCAAGCAGATCTCTGCACTGCCAATGATCTCAAAGAGCTGGGAACCCTTGCCCTGGAAATGTCCAGGTTCCCAGGGAGCTCTCAGACTCCCTGTCATCTACCCTAGGAACACAGGAGGAGAGGGCATAGCAAGCCAAGCAAAATATTCAGGGCCACTGCTGAAATGTCCAGCTATGGGCACACGAGACTAAGGGGTAGAGACTCCAGCAGCTACATAAAAGCTCCAGCCTTCTAAAACTGGGGAAACAGAGAGAAAGTCAGCACCCTCTTCCAGTTCAGTCAGAATACACAAACAAAACCCTCGACTTTGAAGGTGTTTTCCATTGCCTAGGAGCTGTTTGTGCCCTTTGGGGTGCCTCCTCTGGGCACTTTGAGTCACTCGCTCATCTAGACAACAATGAGACTACATCTTGCTTAAAGAGAAACAGCAAAAGTTGGATACAGCAGTTGCGTTATGCCATCAGCAATGCTAGACACAGCAGTACGGTTCCCTCCAATTACTGGCATGCTCTCTTATGGTTATGGCGCAGCATTTTGTTCTAAGCTCATGGGGAGTTTACAAATCATTTCATCATCTACAGATTATTTCCCAAGGTGTTACCATTTGCTTAGTCATTTGGGCTACCTCTTGCCATTTCATATGCATACTTGTACATTTGGTTTGGTTGTTTATGCAGCCCAGTTTTCCAGGTTAATAATCGTTTTGAATCCTTTTCGAAAGCTGCATTTTGACTGCTGACAATAAGCATTTTTATGACTTCCCAAATTTGAGTGCTTCCACTGGTTCGTATGTGTTTCTGCATATGAAGACATGAAATATATATTTGGGACTGGCAGAGTATGGAAGTTTGTTTGTTTGCAAAGTGGTCTTCGCTCTATAGGCTGCTTTTACATGCTTCTCCTTAAACTGTTTATCTGGCACGTCAGCAGGCAGCTGGTGGAACAAATAGTAGATGCTAGGAAGCACATTCATTTTTTAAAGCGTTAATACACCCAATCCAAATGACAGTAATGTGCTTCCATCCGTTAAGCTCCTTTTTAAATGTTTTGGATTGGAGGGTCATAATTTAAATGAAATGCAACCGCCAACCTGGAAGGTCTAAACACTGACATTATTTCCCTGTCGGGGGGGGGGAGAGGTAAGCCTAGCCAGTAAGTACCCTTTCACCGAATCAAAAATCCTGAACTAGAAGGCTCCCAAATTTAGAGAAATATAGACATCCATAACATAAAAAATAAAAATAAATATTGCCACCCTTTCTTGCTTCCCCTGCTCTCGCCAAATCATATTACTTCCAAACAACCAGGAAGCTAGCATCTGGATTATTAATAAATAGCCAGGGGGTGTGGGAGGATAGAATATAATGCGACTGAGATTCAGTTCTGTGGGCTACAAGCCTCCTGTTGGGTAGCCCCCATTGCAATAATTGCAACAGGCTATCAGAAGCGATGTAAATGACAATGGTAACAAAGAGCGCCATCACTGGTGATTAATAAAAGAAGACAAGCACGTGACACTTCATCAGCTTTCTGTTCAACTTGATATCATGGCTGAACTAGAATTTTGTAGAATAAATGAAATTATAGTGAGTTGAAGTTCAGCTTCGTAGACTTGTTTCCTCAGCAGTTTTAGCGCAGGTTCTAAGTATTATGTTCATCCCTTGTTCAGAATGGATATGGGAATTCATGCCAGCAGGGTGTGTAACAGTGAGAGGTGGTGTGTCTCTCAACACTGTTTTTTAACTTGTCTAGCTAATCTGCACTGGTGGCAGTATAAGTTGTTCTCTGAACAACTTGGAACCAGTTTGCCTAGAAATTGCCTTACTCCACATGCACCGACCTTTCCGGTCAGTGGAATTGTAAGAACTCCATGGTTTGGGGTGGCAGCGCCGACATTTTGGAACTCCCTGTCTATTGAGATCAAGCAGACTCCTTCACTGTAGGGTGGAACGGCTTGGCTCCCAAACGCCACAAACCCGGAAGTGAGTGTTCCGGTTGGCAAACATTTTTCAAAGCCGAACATCTGAAGCAGCTTCTGATTGAGTGCAGGAAGCTCCTGCAGCCAATCAGAAGCCATGCCTTGGTTTTTGAACCATTTCGGGAGTCAAGCGGACTCCTGGAACGGATTAAATTTGAGAACCAAGGTACCACTGCACTCTTTTTGGCACCTGCTAAGAACATTGGGCGGGTGGCGCTGTGGGTAAAACCTCAGCGCCTAGGACTTGCCGATCGCATGGTCGGCAGTTCAAATCCCCACGGCGGGGTGCGCTCCCGTCGTTCGGACCCAGCACCTGCCAACCTAGCAGTTCGAAAGCACCCTCGGGTGCAAGTAGATAAATAGGGACTGCTTACCAGCGGGAAGGTAAACGGCATTCCATGTGCTGCACTGGCTTGCCAGATGCAGCTTGTCACGCTGGCACGTGACCCGGAAGTGTCTGCGGACAGCGCTGGCTCCTGGCCTTTAGAGTGAGATGAGCGCACAACCCTAGAGTCTGGCAAGACTGGCCCGTACGGGCAGGGGTACCTTTACCTTTACTTTCAAAGTTGAGGTCATTTTATTCTGCTTTAGCATTTTAACATTTTTATGCTTCAAAGTAGGGGTGTGAATTTTTCGGGATTTAAATGTTTTATCTTTTGTAAACTGCTTTCAGGTTTGTTTGGGTTGTTTTTTTTTTACAATTGAACAGTGTACACTTTTTATGAAACAAATAAACAAATAATCTATTGCTAGAATCAGATAAATAGTGACCTTTATTAACCAGGCAAACCACACCATCAGTGTCTATGGAACTTTGTTATGTTTATATATTACATTAAGATTCCACCTTTACTCCAAGGAGCACTAAACAGCATACATGGCTCTCTCCCCCATAGTATACTGAAAGCTTAAAATCACTATGGAATGTCTACTAAGTGTATAGCTGTAACTAAATAATTTTAACATATATTTAAGCCTGCAACACTGTACAAAAGCAGTGCCAGTTAGTGATGAATATTTTAGTTTAGTGGGCCCAAAGACTGCCTGCTACGTTTCGCTATACACATTTCACCAATATTGAGTTCATTTTTATTAACAAAAATATACAGCTCTCTCCTTCACAACAAAGATAAAAACGTTTATAAAGAATGCATTTGTGGGTCCTTTATTTTTTATATTTTTTTGAACTTAAGTCATTCAATACAGTTTTGAACAAGTCTAAAGAGATTTTAAGGCAGGCATTTTGTATTATATCATTCCCCAGGGTTATATGTATGATCGTCTTTACTAAAGCTTCTTTCGCTCCCAGTTGAATAAATATGCATTTTATTTCACTAATCTTGAAACAACAGGAATAAAGTTTACCCAGGTCTTTTATACCTCAGAGAACAAAACAAATACTACAAATCTTTAGAGAGAAAGGATATACAAAAAAGGCTTGAGGTGAATGTTTCAAAGTAAATATTCTTAAATGATGTGCAAATTATTCCAGCACTTGAACACGATTTATGAAAGCGGATTAAGCAGCAGAAACAAGAACCTAGTTTAAACTGTTGGGCTTCAAAGCCAAAGATGAGAGGTGGTTAGAGGAGAGGGAAGAAGAAACCAGATAGCAATCTATGGTGAAGATTTCCGATTGATATTCTTTAATTTACTCTCTCGTACATTAGCTATCTTTTCACTCAGACTTAAACATAGCAGGAAGTATAAAATTGCCTTCTTTTTTTTACAGCAATGTTCCATAAAATTGAAATATGTACTGGTGGTAATCGAGTAATAATAATGAGATAATTAACAGCTTAATGACTAGTTAACTATTTATTGTTGCATACAAGAAGTGAGCAAAAGAACTTGAACCAATAACATATCATCCATCCAAAAGCAGTTATTGTTTATGGACAATCTACAACTCTTCCCTTCAAGGAGGGATTTTCGTATGGTTCAATAGATCCTTCTTGCTCTCCTCTACCCACAGCAGGCATGTGGAGAGGCACGTGCTGGCAGCCTACAGAGCAGGCTGCAAAATGGGAATTCTGTACATATGTTTTATACCCCCCAGTCAGTCATTCCCTTGCATGAAGCGGAATGCACAGATTTCTCATTGCCTGGTTTGGCTGGACTCACTGCATATTGTAGTGGTGGAAAGGAACGGATGGATTGAATTGAGAAGGCCCATTTCTCCAATTTTTCACCCACTTTGAAACAATCTGTTTTGTTTTGGCACTGTTGGGTGGTTAGGTGAAGAGAACAGACCCCCCAAGTCCCAGATTTACAGAAGCTGTCCCGGTTTCTGATTCAGTCCCAGAATATCCCGCTTTTCCTTATGATGTCCCTATTTTCATCAGAGAAATGTTAGAGGGTATGGTAGGATGCCCCTGTTTTTATTGGAGAAATATTGGAGGGTATGGAGTTATCCGACCCCAAAGCCACCTGAAGGCATTCCTGTATAAGGAAGTTTTTTTAATGTTTAATGTTTTTGTATATGCTGGTAGCCACCCCGGAGTGGGTGGGGCAACCCAATTAGATGGGTGGAGTATAAATAGCAATAGTAGTAGTAGTAGCAGCAGCAATAATAATAATAATAATGGAATAGTATGTCCCTACTTTCATCAGAGAAATCATAGAATCACGTTGCAGGGTATGAGAGAATGGGCAGCTAGGTGAAGAGGGGAAGATAATGAAAACAGCCACCATTCTCCTGCCTTGCCCCAAAGCCCTATTCTTAGGTCCTTTTTGAATTTTGGGAAATTCAGAATAGCTACTGTCACAAAAATGGCAACTTGTCACCTTCTCTGTACAATATCGGTGAAGATTGTACCCATGTATCAATACCACTGACCAACAAATAAAGAGGGCACATGACTAACAACTTTTTATGTCATGGTGTAATAGCCAACCCCACATACTTATGAAATGTTAAGTACAGCCCAATTGTAAAGAATGATTAGTGTTAAGTTCACATGGTTCTGTAATGAGCCTGCTATTCTATTAGGTAAAGGAAAATGTAATGATCTTACCCACAGAAGATTAATATCTAACATTATTATGTCTTAAAATTTAGATGGTTCAATAAAAGCGAATTAAGTGAACAAATACGAGTTTTCTCTGCCAAACGTTTAAATGGATGCTATTTTAAAATATTATTATATTCAAAGTAATATTATCAAAAACTGCAATGAAAAGAATACTGGGGAGTGCTATTATCCTGCTGTAATTATTAGTGATTGCATCAAATAATAAATGACAGAGAAATAATCAAGCTGGAAGCGGGAATGAGGAAGTGGATCCCTTAGTTTAAAAGCTACCAATACAATATAAATTGCCACCATTTTCCAGATTGAGGAGATAGCATCATAACATAGTGGTCTTGATCCAGAGACCCTTAGGCATAGCAAGGGGCTGCATGAATCTGTGTGTCTACACCTGCCCAACAGATGACTGCTGCAGTGAGTTTTACAGGGCCAATTATCTTGCATGGGGAGAGAATGTATAATGAGATGTTTTCTGTGGCATCATAGGAGCCTCTGTAGAACAGACCACTCCCATGTTGCTGTGGTAACTTTTATGAAGGAGCACCAGATGAACAATATCAGTAAAGATTGTACCCATGTATCAATACCATTGACCAACAAATAAGAGGGCACAAGACTAACAACTTTTTATTTCATGGTATAATAGCCAACCCCACATACTCATGAAATGTTAAGTACAGCCCAATTGTAAAGAATGATTAGTGTTTCCAGAGTGGTGCATGCTCTAGTTATCTCCTGCTTGGACTACTGCAATGTGCTCTATGTGGGGCTACCTTTGAAGGTGACCCGGAAACTACAACTAATCCAGAATGTGGCAGCTAGACTGGTGACTGGGAGTGGCCGCCGAGACCATATAACACTGGTCCTGAAAGACCTACATTGGCTCCCAGTACGTTTCCGAGCATAATTCAAAGTGTTGGTGTTGATCTTTAAAGCCCATAACTGCCTCGGCCCAGTATACCTGAAGGAGCGTCTCCACCCCTATCGTTCTGCCCAGACACTGAGGTCCAGCGCCAAGGACCTTCTGGTGGTTCCCTCACAGCAAGAAGCAAAGCTACAGGGAACCAGGCAGAAGGCCTTTTCGGTGGTGGCGCCCGCCCTGTGGAACTCCCTCCCATCAGATGTCAAAGAGATAAACAACTACCTGACATTTAGAAGACATCTGAAGGCAGCCCTATTTAGGGAAGTTTTTAATGTGTGACATTTTAATGTATTTTAAATCTTTGTTGGAAGCCGCCCAGAGTGGCTGGGGAAACCCAGCCAGATGGGTGGGGTACAATATATTATTATTATTATTATTATTATTATTATTATTATTATTACTATTATTATTATTTGTGATGGGTATGATTGCTTCAAACGTTAAGTGTGCTACTGCTGGATCAGGAGAACCAGGTGAATAAGACTATCATTCAGGGGCACTGACTTGCCCCCCACGTTGGGGGGAGGGTACACTAAAACAGAGATGTCCAAATTCATCTGGGGGTATATGCAACAGCAGGAATCCCACCCCACAGCAGGCACTTCTTGCACTAGACCTGTACCAACGTCAAGGGACAACACTGTTTCCAGTCCACAGTTAAGCAATGATGAGAATATTGAGTGCAGGAAACATAAGAGTCCATGGCACCTTCTCTTGAAAGAGTCTGAGAATCAAGCAGCATTCATGCAACATTATGAACCCTGACATGGCCTGAAAGAAACAAACAGCAATGGAATGGGTATGTCATCTGTGAGGACATAGCTCCGTCCTAGGCTGCCTCACTTAAAAAAAATAATGCATCTAGCTGTTTTACTTATGGATATACAAGGAACAGCAATGAGAAGGAGGGATAAGAGGTATCAGGTTGCACATCTAGGACTGGAGGATGAAGAAGGAGCGGTTGCTCCTCACATGTGAGAAAGTCTGGCTTGTAACCCAGATCTGCCCCAAATGAAAAATTCAGACTCCAGGAGTAGATAGAGAGTCTCTATTACCAACATGGAACATTGTCTGCTATCAGCTGACTTTATGGCTTTAACATCAGCCTATTTTTGGTACTTTAAATTTTTTCCTTTTCATTCCTTAGCATTATGCAGCATCATGCCTGATGAAAAAGAGGTGCACCATACAAGCTTACAAAATGTGACAGTGATCCAGAAAACTGCAAGGATCTGCAATTTATATTTACCAGGGCCATGTAAGGCTTCATGCTCACAGGGGATGTGACCTACAGCAGATAATGCAAACCCCAATGCTCTTGTAGTTTGAAGATTGCTGAATTGTAGATGGTGCTGAAATATACTGCATCCTTTGACAGCCATCAATCAAAAGCCTATATCACAGTAGTTTGTTATACCAGGACCATAACATTGAAAAGAATTAACTCCAAAATTGGTTTGAGTTGTGCAAAGCATATTTCCTACCTTAAATGAGAATCTTCCTTACTAATTATTTCAGTTCCATGGTTTGTTTCAGTTTAAATGTAAACAATAATAATTAGGTGATATACATCAGAGTAGGCCCATTAAAACTGTAGCCCATTGATTTCAGTGGATCTCCTCTGGGTATAACTTGGACATCACTCATAATAATAATAATTATTATTTAAATGTATATATTTCTTTAGTTTGCAGAGAAGAGCAAATAACATGAACACCACAGAAATGCATTTCAATTTTTTAAACACCTTTTGCAATGCCCTCATTGCAAATACTGTAACATACCGTCTTTGTGCTCCGCAGTCAAACTGGACAATGGAACGACCACCTGTTAACTGCTAACAACATGTCATTACCAGTTCTCATGCCTTTTTAAAGCAATTTTGGCTCTGGCTGCCGATAATTCTGGCGACGATACTGGTGTGAACATTAAGGGCATAGAAAGCCAAAGGCAGAAAACTGACAATACAGTTTGTGCTTTGACTACGAATAAGTAAGCACATGCTAACATTTTTCTAATTCCACATAATTACTGAGTCTCAAGGGTATGGAAGAAAATTCCAAATACATATTTGTAAGGCAACTCAGTCTATACTATTTAAACACACACAAAGCTTAAATCAGTCGGATTTCACATTGGATTGTTTCTACTTCTAAACACAAAGTTTAAGCACGACAGGGGACCCTCAGAACTTTTTGTAGTTCAAGTGCTGGGTTGTATGCTAACTTTATATCATTGGTGGGAACTTGATCTGTCTTCTAAATCATTACTGAAGAGATGTTAGATTTATGATGCCAAGAAGCATAAAAGACAACAACAAATGGTGAGACAGCTTACTGGCATTTTGCCCAAAAAAATGGCAAAGAGGTAGAGGCCCTTGGATTGTGTCTGTTCACCATGAGCCATTTTTAACTAGGGTTGAATAAAGCAATGGTATAAGGAGTTCTACCAAAGCTAAGATTTACATTCCAATATGTACAAACTAGAAAAAGTCATGCTTGCTAAAGTAATAAATATATTCGATATTATTTCTACATAGATGTATAATTTCGGGACATTGAGTACACTGATGCCTTTTCGCTGGAAATTAAATCTGTTTATTTGGCTATTTATATCCAAATTACTTATCATCTCAGGTATAGCTAACTGGGACCTACATGTACCAGTTAGATAACATTTGAAAGCCAAGGACAAACAACTCGGGAAGGCTGTTGTATTCATACCCTGCTTGCAATTATGAGCTCAACAGTGGCATTTGACTCGATAGTGCTTGAAACAGAATGCTGGGCTACATGGACCTTTGGTCAACCCATCAAAGATCTTAAGCTAAGATCCCTAAGAGTTGGTGAAGTAGTGCATGAAGGCGAGCTGGGTCCTTTATCCCGAGGCCTGCAGCTTGATGATATTCAGCTTTCAGATTCAATGTTGGTGGGTCGCATCCGTTGCTCAAAAACAGACCAGAAATGAAAGGGTGCCTTGGTTCGGCTGATGGCAACCATGAAAAGTGGTCCCTGACCCGTAAAGGACACAAAAAAGTTTCTGGACCTCAGGCCCCCTGGTTCCGGCCCTTTCCTAGTACATGAGGATGGGACCCGTCTTGCCAGACAGCAGTTTATTCATGTGGTGCGCAAAGCTATTGAAGCTTGTGGGCTTCTGGCTAGGGAATATGCTGCCTACTCTTTTAGGATTGGGGCCTTCCGGTGGTTTACCCTTACCGTACTTCCTGCGCATTGGGCAGGAGCCAGATTTAGTAGGGTCCATTCAATGCCTAAGCCAATACCGCTCACATTCTGTAATCAGTAAAGTTGTGGCCAAATTTGCCCAATAACATAAACCTAATATCCGTGTCCTTGTGTGTGTTATTTCCCAACGAGGGGGTGGCTGCAGGGTCTTGACACGCAAATCCGCTCCACTTCCCAGTGGGGAGGAGTTGCGGTGGACCGCATGGTCACCCACTCCCTGCCCTGCCGGGGGTGGGGGACTTTGTCCCCCCTTGCCTGGGGGTCCCGGCCACATCAGGGCCCGGCCAGCCAATCCCCATGGTCAGGGAGGCGTGGCTGGGACCGTTTAAATTGGAGGAGTGAGGCAGAGGGCTTCCTCTTTGGCTTGCTTCCTCAATCACATGCCCTCCCTCCCTATTTTGCAGGTTTAGGCACTGGCCTTGCTATGGACCTCAGTTGATCGCCGTTGAGGGGCCTGGTAGGAATTTTTCCACTTGGCAAATTGGCACTGGTCATGTGGTTTTTGCCTACCTTGTAGCAATCATCACAACTTTGTTAGGGTTGTGGTTAGGTATTGTTTGACCTTGGGAGAGGGGAGGTGTGGCCATCACCTGCCACTCCAAGCTTAAGGGTATTCCGTTAAAGGAATCCGGGGGTGTTGATCTTATCCGAAGCCCAGGTCGGGAGCTAGCGCCATGACACAACCCCTACGGGAACACCAGGAGAGATTGAATTCCACGTGCTTTAAAAACTTAAGAAGAATTTTGCTCAATCAGGCCAAGGGTTACCTAGTTCAGCATCCCACAATAGACTGCTAGATGTCTCTTAGAATCCCCCAAGCAGTGTGTGCAAGTGACAGGATCACTTAGTGAAAAGTCACCATGTCCTCTCTGGTTAACAAGATATATAACAAGCTGGTTAACATCTATATACCATCAACATTTTGTGAACTACTGAATGTGCTGTTTTAGTTTTGAGGAGTTCTTTTTTTAAAAGCATTGTGTAAAAACCAGGCACCCCCTCAATCCTGCACTCAGGCCCTGGCTTAAGTCTTTGCATAGTGTTTTATTATCATTCTTATTTTAAAAAGCATAAAAAGTTTCATTGAACACATGAAGGCTACCCTCCTCCATGGACTTCTGTCATTCCAATATGTTATACCTTTTTTCTGAACTTAAGTTAGCTCCATTGCATGCCACCCCACATTTCATCTTTAAAAGATTATTATTCTTTCACACAAACCCCTTCGGCAGTAAGGCTACCTGTCCATGGAGATACAATAAAGGAAGGAAGGAAGGAAGGAAGGAAGGAAGGAAGGAAGGAAGGAAGGAAGGAAGTTGAAGATGGCCATTGCAGTGCCTGGAATCAAGGGAAGAACACTGAAATGCATGAAAGAAGATGTAAGTGAAATCATGTGTCTTGACCAGAAACTTTGGCAGGGATTCAGACTTGTGGAAACAAAAGCAGTTTTTACCCAGCTTCCTCCTCCCATTGAAGGCTCTACAACCATCCTATGCCCATTTGAAGGGATTCCTGATCCTCATGAGCTGATCTGGAGGAGATAGGCAAGCCTTAATTTTTAAATACAACTGGTTATAGGAATTTCATCCTTCAGCTCAACACACAGTTTTTTCCAAGTGTTTGGACTTCCAAGTATTAGAACAGAATTAGGGTTAGGAGCCATTGGCTAAATATGAATAATATGAATTGTGTTGGCCCAACCACTTCCACTTTGGTTATCTAAAACTCTTTGATTTTCACATTCTCTATGAGGTGGTTCAGTCAGCTTAATATTGTGAAAGAAACATGCTTCTGATTTTTCTGTTCATGCAGGAGAAGTCACAAGGTCATGAAAATCGTGCCCCTCGCCATTACACTGTTCAGGCCTGTAGACCTCTTGCATAAAGAGTTATTTGCAGAGGCCAGCCAATATATCATCTAAACCAGTTTTAAGTTCTCTCATAGTTCCATGCTAATGCACTATATGAAAAAGTACTCTCGATGATCCAATTGTCTTCTTGCACAAATGTTTTGGATGTCCTCCAAATCACTCAGATAGCTGCCTGAATTGCATTACAATAAGCATGCTATGATGTAATATTTCTTTAAATATACATAAGAGGGACTTACTCAAAGACCTTCTGTTTTCTGCCTTTGGCTCCTTAGATTCAGCCTCAAAGCTGCTCAGCAATTCAGAGCTAGAGGATCTTGCAAGCTTGAACTCATTTTTCCTTGACTTGTTAGTCTTCTCTTTGGGCTAGAAGAGAAAAATGATAAAGAAATATATGGAACGATATGCCTGATTTAAAATGACTGATTGAAAGGAAACAGAGACCAAGAAAACTAAAATACGTTTATCCTATGTTGACAAAATAAATATTAAAAGTTCTGAAAAGTATGGTACAAGATCTGTTCAGCACAATGCTGCTAAAATTGTGATACTTATAAGTGGGTTTTGATTCTGCAAATAAAAATGAGAAATGAAAATACATTGGAGACTGCTATATAAAAGTTGGGCACTTTTATGTGAAAATACCAAACTATGAGAAGATTTTTCTTCCATGTCTGTGGGTTGGACCCTGAGTTCATTCCTGCTAGTGGGAGTATGCTCTGAGTAAAGGTCTGTTTAGGGTATGTTTCCACTGGTAGAGGAGGAAGTTACGTAATTTTTGCTGATTCCCCCTTCTTGCTGAAATAACCAATGTCAATTCTCACACTTGAGGGGATTGTTGCAGAAGGTTGATCCAGAATGTGGGAAGTGTTGCTATAGCAAAGTCATCTGCCAGTTCCCCTACTGCAGAGTTTCCGAAACTTGGGTCTCCAGCTGTTTTTGGACTACAACTCACTTCATCCCTAGCTAGCAGGACCTGTGGTCAGAAATGGTGGGAATTGTCCAAAAAGAGCTGGAGACCCAAGTTTGGGAAACCTTGCTCTACTGCATCAAAGGCCTTCTGTCCTGCAGGGAATGTATTGGAGAAGCAGACCCTTCCCTGCACTCCTTGGATTAACTTTTGGCATGATCATGATATCAAATGACTGACAGGTAGGTAAGTTGGGCAATAAAGATCTAGCCCACCAGGCTAAAAAGGTTCCCCACTCCTGTTCTAGGAGTAAGACTATAATCCAGGATTCATTTACTGGCTAATAAATCCACAGAACACAGCACAATTTACCTCCAAGTAAGCATTATAGGATAAACTATAAATTAATTTATAATATGGCTTCTGTTTTGCTTTAAAAACTCCATATGTTGAGTGCAGAATTGAGGTTTCATTACTCAAGTGTCCACATAAACAATAATTGTGAGAAATATTTTTATTTTTGGGGGGGCGGGAAGTAATTTAATTTTTTCCCTTCCTTTATTCTAATCAGCTTAAGGAAGCATATATATATATATATAGTTCTTGCACACCCATTGTTTCCTTACAACAACCCTGTGAGATAGCCTGATATGACAATAAAAATGGTCATTTTAAACAATTAAACACCAGGCATGGGCAGAAGTGCACTTGCCATCACATTCTCCAATCACATTCTTGGTAAAAAAAAATCTGCACAAGAATTAGTGTTAGGGGGGGAAAACACATTTCACTGTATGCAATGAGAGCTTCCACCCCACCCCCACCCCACTGAAATGCTAGCTGCCATGCAGGGTAGAGAATTGATTTTCCAAATTGCAGCCAGGGAGGGAAGGCTTAAATCATGGGTAGGCAAACTAAGGCCCGGGGGGCTGGATGCGACCCAATCGCCTTCTAAATCCGGCCTGCAGCTAAATCCGGGAATCAGCTTTTTACATGAGTAGAATGTGTCCTTTTATTTAAAATGTATCTCTGGGTTATTTGTGGGGCCTGCCTGGTATTTTTACATGAGTAGAATGTGTGCTTTTATTTAAAATGCATCTCTGGGTTATTTGTGGGCATAGGAATTTGTTCATCCCCCCCCTCCAATATAGTCCGGCCCCCCACAAGGTCTGAGGGACAGTGGACCGGCCCCCTGCTGAAAAAAATTGCTGACCCCTGGCTTAAATCTTCCCTCACTGCATCCTACAGTACCATAGGCTATCGCTTCCCATGCCTTGCATGTATTATTTTTTTAAAAAAGAAAGACACACATGATGGCTAATCCTGTGATTAATGTAATGTATAGCTGGGCACTGCAGTACAGTTTATTTAAAGCCTTTTGAGATAATTTCATCAGATAGGATTGCCTTGGCATTTTCAGTTTCAAGGTGTTTTACAATTCTTATTCGTTTGTCTCACTATTAGGGCTTTAAAAGGGGTGTGTAGATTGGACATCAAAATGCCTCCAAACTGCTCGCAACAAGTTCTATTGAAAAATGCAGTGAACAAGGGCAAAAAGGATACATGCTGCACAAATAGTTCTAGCATAATTAGGAGAGTTGAAAAGTGAAGTTTATACTAAGTACATTCAAATGCACATGAGGAGTAGTGGTGGCATAAATAGAAATTGGGAGGGAGAGGCAATTAAAATGGTTGTCAGAAAATACAGTCCTAAAATACCAGTGAGAAAGAAAGGAGTAACAAGAATCAGATACATCAGAATATTTTCTAGTGCCATTCTGGCAAATAAATAATATGAAAATGCATAAAAGACTCATACGTATTAATAGTCATATGAAATATTATATACTGTAGATAGCATAAATAGAAAATGTAAAAATTCATTCGTTATTAAGCGCTTGTGTGCTTTTACAACCCACAGTAAACCAGTGTTGTCATTATTTCACAGCAATAAATGCACCATTCTGTCTTAGGATAGAATCAAACAGCATTTTAGTCCAGCAACACTTTTTATCTGGAATATTTATTTATTTATAGCATTAAAAAATGCACATAGATCTTCACACACACATTTATATAGTGATTTAAAGGGGGGTTCACATTATTAAGTTCACTTGCTTTAAAACTTGCTTAGATGTGTAAGCACATGCATTGCTCCATGATACTTTTATCAATAGCCAAAACAAATACATACCAATCTGTCAATTACATTTTTTATAGCATTGAACCACTCCAGTATGATGAAGTCAATATCTGAGTGAAGAAGGACCTCATTTCCAGATGCTGTTGTGATCTAAATGACAATGGGAATATCATAGGTAAGCAAACTATGTGAGATACACTTTTTCTTTTCATGTAATTCATTTGAGAAACACAGACGTTTCAATAGCTTGCCATTTTTTAATGCCACTGGTTCTAGAATTATGGCAGTTAGGACATATACAGAACGTAGGAATGTAGGAAGCCTACAGTACTTACTCTTGAAATAATCCCCACTGGAAAGTGAACTTTCCAAGTAGATGATTTTCAGTGCTTGGAATTAACTAGTTCAGTTTAATGAAGTTCACTAAAGTAGTTCAAAAATCACTGATTTGGATAATTGCTGAGTGAACTAAAAGTAAATTAAATTCATTTCGTGGTAAAATTCTGAATGATTTCTAGCTCATCTTCACATTCATTCCTACTCCTCCCCTTGCAGCAGCAAGCCTGCATTTTTAGCTTTCTTTCTTTTTAAAATAAGTTAATTGAAAATGTATAAAGAAGGTTAAAAAGCAAAACTTAAAGCCAACTTCCTAAGGCTTATTAGGCAGAGATGGAGGCACTGCTGTTGCTAAGGTTGCTTAGTCATTTAATCGCTGTTACTAAGCAAAACTACAAATGCAGGAACAAAGTGAATAATGCATTTTGCCTTTAACAGCTTTGTGGCTGGCACAAATAAAACAGGATGAGCAGAATAAAATTACAAGGAAGGCTTCACCTGTTGACATTTTGTCTGCCAGACATCTTATTACTTGTGTATGGGTCCTGTTTTACTTCATAATTCAGCATTGCAGCTGGTAAAATTCCGAATGCTCATTTGGTGTGTTTTTTTAAACCAAGGATGATTAATAAAACCACAGAATTGTAGAGTTGTCAAGCCCCTGTACTGCAGTAATCTCAATATGTGGTCATCCCTCCAATTTGAAACTATACCAAACCTTGCTTAGCTTTGGAAATGTGCTAGCAGTTTCCACTGCTGAACCACTAGATCAACTTTTTATAAAAAGTTCATTTGGAAGAATTTGAGCTGAACTAGTTTGTTTTGTAAAATAAACTGGAACCAGTTCCTCTTTTGAGAGGGTGAACTAGCACTAGTTCCTTTTTAAAACGAACAGACGTAATGTCAGAAATGTACGGGCTATACCCATATGACTAAAAAATTTAAAAGCCATGTGGAATACACAAAAAATACTTTAGGGCATGTTACACATGGGGATTCTGCATAAAATGCCCTTCCCATAATAGAAGAGTCTGATCCTTACCACAATGTTTGTGTTTATTTACTGCATGGGTGATGAGAAGGGGTGGGGTTGAGACAGGGCTGATCCATATAACAAAATAATTGGACACTGAGGCATTTTCCTGGCATCTCAGATAATTGTAAGGTGCAATGAGCTAACTCTTATAATGATAATCAGGTACTACTTCATTCCAGATGCGTTGATCCTAGGAGCATCTTCTGAGGTAATGCTTTATATTTATACTATTTATTTATTTATTTATGTATGTATGTATGTATGTATGTATGTATGTATTTATTTCATTTAGCTCATTTTAATCAACTACTGTCAGGGGCTCAGGAGCTGAGGCACAGGGAAGATGGGAGATGGAGAGCGAGGGGGAGGGGGAGGAATCCGAAGGGAGCGTAGGAGGGGACAGTGGTCCGAGGGATTCCATGAGCCTCTCCAGCGAATCAGAAGATTCACAGAGGGGAGCGCCAGTGGCCAGGGGCAGGGGGGTCCCAAGGGGAACGCCCCAGGAGCAAGGGGGCAGCAGGGACTCCCAGAGCAGTAGTTGGAAATCAGGACCAGCTTCCCCACCAGAGCAGAGTGGGGGGGAAGAGTCCCAGGCATCGGGGCCAGTGCTTTCCCCACCAGGGAGAGGAGACGAGGCAGAGCCTACCACACCTTCCTCGGAGAGTCGGACAACGGAAGGGAGGTCAGATCCGGCCAGTGTCACGGAAGAGGGAAGCAGTGATAGAAGTAGTGTAACGGTTAGGAGAAAGGTCACTGGGTTGGCGCGAGAAGCAAGTTCAAATGTACAGGAGCGCGGGACAGCAGAGAGTGAGGATTGGGAACCGGGTCCTAAAGCACACCGGAGGCAGGGGGAGGAGCTAAGCGACTCAGCGTCGGAAGAGTCCAGAAAGGGCAATGCCCCAGAGGGCAGGAGGACCCAGAGGAGAAGAGAGCAGCGCAGGAGGTGGAGCAGGGCTAGGATCTTAAACTGGTGTGGAAGGGGCGGAGACTCAGACGGGACTTCGCCGATCTAGAGTTTAGACGTAGGGCTGCACGCTCTGGCTTTGAAATGGAAATTAAACTTCAATAAAGACTTTTGTACATAACATCAGCCTGGCGTTGGTCCTCTGTGAGCTGGGACCTAGAGGCAGCTCTGACAACTACGAATTTGTTTTCTCCTCTTCATGTCATCTTCCAGTGTCAACACTTCCTAAAGTTTTACTGATTGTTCTCAACTCTTTCTCAACTTGAGGGAAAGTTCCAGTTAATGGCTCAAGAGAATGTAATAACTGTAACTTAAACTGGGACATATCATTGCAGCATTTAAGATGTTAATAGCCCAATGTATGGGCTAAGAAGTGATTCTGTATTAAAAGTCTGTTGCACTTCTTCCCCTTGGTTTTTATTTTTTCCAGATTCTCCACTGCCTCTAAGTAAATAAGGGACTATGGTTGCAATCTTTTGCACACTTACCTGGAGTATGTTTTACAACACAGTGAGGTTTATTTCTTAGTAAACTTCTATAGGATCCATCTATATGGATATTTGAAATAATAAATGGTTTTTCAAGTGTGGGAGAAACCCAACACAATGAATAGTTGGAATTCCACACATAATATTTCTAGGCAAGAAACTAGTCATCCCACCCTGTTTGATTATGTTCTCTTCCTAAATAATAGGCTGTGTGTACAACTTGAAACAGCTGTTGCCTATGGCAGTTGTTCATAGATATTTCTAAGAGCTAAAAATCTAAGCTGACCTAAATAAGAGACATCCATTATATTATATAGACCTGAGATGCATGCATGTAAGGAACATCCATTATATTTCATAGGACTGTGGTGCTCAGAAATAAAGCACATATATTTTACAGGATGCAGCAACTTCTGTCACAGCAACAGTGCAAAGGTAACTAACTGATGGAACCTATCGCTAACACTTTTCAAGTTTACAAATTTTAATTTTGGGCAGGTTTCAACTGTTTTATATGACACTACAAATGTATTAATGTGCGGTGAGAGACATGAATTAGACTAAACACAATGGTCAATCCAATCTAGTGCATCTCTTCCAGTACAAACAAACCACCACTTAAATTATTACAAGAAACAATATTTTCAAAGTAAAAGCAACACACGTAATTAGAGTGACTTTATTTTGAAGGCTTAAGAAGGAAGCAACATAGTTCACTCTTCCGTTGAGTAAATTTGAGCTTTATTAAAATACAAGTATTTCAGCATTGCATAAACATTTGTACCCTTATGATATGTAAAAGAGATACTTCAGTGCTAACAAGACCAAAGCAACATTCATTTTGAAAGAGTCTTCGTCTTAATGTGCTGTTTGTAATAATCATATATAATCGGTGATGTATGAATATATCAGCAAAAGTAGATCATAGAACAGGAAGAAGTGAATTCATTCAAAATACTTGCTATTCGAGATACAGTTCAAGTCTCTTTCTCTGTAATCTTCAGAGTTACTAAACACTTTCAAGAAGACTGCTACTGCTCTCTACAGTTTATATGCATCCACTTCTTAATTACAGTCAGTAATTGACTTTGTTCTGCTCTGTCCTAGACATTCAGAGGAAAGCATTTCCAAAGACTTTGGTTTGGCAAATTGCATTAAACTGTAGGGTTTTTTTTAACCCACTTCTATATATTTCCTACTTAGAATTCCTGATTTAAAAGTTCTTGGAAGGAATTGTTAAACCATATTTGCATTTCTAACAATAGCATTGTTAAGACCAATGGGAATATAATTCAGGGTGGGTGGGTGCCAGATTTGGCTTCAACAATTTACCACTGCAGTCCTAAACAATGTAATAAACAACAACAACAACCAAACAGTCTCCCCATGAAGGCAATTTTGAGCATATCAGCCATGGATGAGAGAAAAAACAAGGACTACAGAAATACAAAAGGGATTTTCCCCCTCAAAGTCTCCAGAAAAGCTGCTGCCCTCTGTTTTGCTTCTGTTGCTTTCTTATTTAAGATCTCAAAAAACAAAACAACCCTTCCTTTTGCGTGCATTCCATTTTCAAGACACACACTCTAAAAGAGAAAACTTATTTAAAGTGGCATTATGAGCCAGTGCTCACAGTGGTAGCTAGCTCAAAGGAATGAAGGATTTGTGCAGTCCTGATACTTTAATTTAGGCATTAGTTCAAGCAGGTGGTTCTGAATCAGGATTCGTGTGTCCTCCTTCAGCCTCTGTCACTGACTCACTGTGTCAGTTTGAAGAGAAAAGTAAATTAATGGGCTGGATTCTGTACCATGCCTTTGCTTCCTGAAAAGCTCTTGAAATGTTGGCAGTGATATCTATTCCAAGAGCTGAAATGAAATAGCTGCCACATATTTGTAAACTGGATTCAAGCATTCCCAGCAGTTCACCAATGTGAACTGGTGCGTTTGTCATTGTCACCAATGGTATTACTTCTGGCCCCAGATCTTCCTCCTCCCATTCCAAATCAAACAGAGAAAACAAGGCGGGAAAGCAGGGAGAAATTTTGAATTGGAGCGCCTGTAAGTTGCACACAATATTGACGTTGACCAGCGATGACACACACACACACTTTCTCAGCTAGCTTTCTCCATCTTCTTCAACTTTCAGTTTATAAACACTGTTTATGCCAAAAAACTTTTAATTAAAGCAAAAAAAAAAAAAACCCAAAAAACCTTTCAGTTCATTTTTCCAGGGATAAAAAGAACAGTGATGCAGCTATGAGAGAAGCAAAAGTAAAACCGGAAGAAATCACCCAACAGTGAATCCTTGCTTGGTTTCGGTGAAGTGCTGGCCAGTATTACATTTCTGCACATTCCCTTTCCTGTTTCATATGGGGAGAAGCAGAACCAGAATAATAGAAAAGGTACAGCAAGCCGTGACACAGACAAGCTTTTATTCCTCTGCCCAGAAGAATACAAGAAGAATCCTACTGGATCAGACCAAAGGCATCTAAGTTCAGCATCCTGTTCCCCACAGTGGTCAACCAAAAGGCCTATAGGAAGCCCACAGGCACGACACAAATGCAACAACACTTGCAGTTGCTACCCACCGACTGGTATTCAGCGATCCCCTTTGTTGTGAATTTGGGTGGAGAAGTGGTGAGACTGTCCCCAGCACTTATCCCACATGCCTCAATAAACAGCTTGTGCCAAAACCTGGCCTAGTATTTGATATTTGCTGCAATGGTGTGTTTGCTTTTATCTCCTATAGGGCTTCTTCTCTCCTTAAGTTTTGATGGGCTTTCAGTCCATTCTAAGAAATGGGATTTCTGTGTATCCCTCTCCAAATTTCCAAAGCAAGTTCTGTGATCCAAATGAATTATGCATATGAAGTGCACACTTTATTCTGTAATTTATTCTGCTTGTCAAACTGGAAAGGAGAGAAGCTACTAGGGTTCTGAAGCCCTGCTTTCTTACAGAAAATCCTATATACCTTCAAACTTTTGTTGGCAACCTTAAGCACCAAACATCATAGATATAGATATAGATAGATATAGATGATATATATATAGATTGACGAAAGTCAAGTTCCTCTGGATGGTGAATTACGCATCATTACTGATTAATGTATTTTTCACAGCGCACTTCTAAATCATGATATAGACACTGGACAGTCAAGGCAAGATAGTACCAAGTAAATATGTTGAATTTGTCATTATTTTTCCCAAGAACAGTTGACAGTCTAGTGATGTGATTCCTCCAGTCTTGTTTTCACCCCGGGTTCCATCTCTGCCATCCCTTTTCACATCAACTTCCTTTTGATTATAAAACCCTTTTTTTCTTTTTTAAAGAGGCTAGAATCATAATTCATTTATTTTATGTGGTATAGTTACATGGACCACCAGTTAAAAATAAGTACATGCAAAACCAGCTGCAGCAAGATGTGTCTACCACACCCTTGGTGAATAGAAACAAGGTCTAATTAAAATAAAGTTTCGAGACACATAGCCATTTAATTAATTTGGTTTTGAGCCTCCTTAGTCATTTAATTAATTTTCTTTGAATTACATTTGAATTGAATTAAAATAAAGATAGGGATTTTTCAGTTTTTAAAAACATGTCAAAAGCAAGTGTACCACTGGAAATAATATACATTCTTCCCACTCCTGATAACCCTGTTTGTTTGGGTTTTTTGACAACGTTTAGGTTGAGTGAATGAGCTGAGGTGGAGGGAACCTTGTATTAAAAATATATATGTTTGTGTTTCACTATAATATGGTTAAGTCTAATGTTCGGCACATGTAAATAAATCAAATAAAGTAAGTCCCATTCCAACTTCAGTCCCCCACTCCATTTCATAACATGATATTTTGTACCCGATGAAGAGTGTTAAATTACTGAAGGGTACTCAAAGGTGTTTATGGACACACACTCTTCAAAAAGAAAGAAAGGAAAAAAGACATTATCAGGCAGAATGTCTGTCTCAGATGATAGTCTTACATTGGTAACTTTCAATAATTCCTTCTGACAAGTCCAGGCTAGCTGACATTTTTTAAAAAAATAAGAAGAAGAAGAAAAGGCTAAAGTATCAGTTTGAATAAAAACTTCCTAACTAGGCTTCCAAGAAAGAGGGGGGAAATCCTGCTAGTTAAAACATTTTGTGAGAATGTATCTGCCTTGTATCCCCCAATGTTGCTAGATGTTAAGTAAATATATGCTCATTGTAAAAATAATTTTTTTTAAAAAAATGTTGCTTTGGCAACTCTCTTATTAAAATGCATTCGTAACCCCCATCTGTCAAGAAAGTTTTGAAAAGTTTGTTTACTTTGGATAGCAGCCCTGTCCAGGGTTACCCCAGCAAACAATGATAGCAGTCTTCAGAAGTTGTGTGAGGAACAAGCCACTAGGGATCCATTTTTGTTTTAATTGGCACACACAAACACTTTTCTGGTCTGTCAAGAAGATCAAGCTAATATGCATGGAGGGTGTTATATTCTCAGCTTTTGGGAGTACTAAGGCTCCCTTTATTTAAGTAATTTAAATGATAGACTGCAAAAACTTTGCAAGTCAGAAAAAATGTTTTATATTTTCATGGGGAATATTTGTTTTAAGGAACAGAAAATGTTATACATATCTAAAGATGTTGAACCTTGTGTTATAATTAACCTGCTTTTTCCAACTCTGTAAAATTAGTTTAAACAGGATAAATATTGCTATATAAAACACCCAACAAATGTTGCCTGCATTGCTGCAACTTTCCCTACTATTAAAAAAAAATAATGGGAGGGTATTAATATGCAGGTGTTTACAGTGCGTGTTTCCATGTCTCTTAGCATGATTGATCTGAATGTAAAATTGCTGGAAATCTCGGCGGTGCCATCATATCAAATCAACCTGTCTATCAAAGCAATTTGTTATTTAATGGAAAGAAAACAAATGTTTGAACTAAATTCACCAGTAGATCTCAAGTGTGTTTAACACTACAAGGACTGGGGTCAAATTCACAAAAGAAGAGCATTTATTTAATTGAAATTGAGTTGAACCTTTGATACTCAAATAATTTGGTCCAGAGTGCTCCTATAACACTGACTTGTATGGCATAATAATTTCCTCCAAAGTGGAACTTCAGATTCATGAGAAAATCAGAAAGTTTCAGGGCGGCCAGTATTCCCAGCTCATATGTTTAAGAGCATTTCCTGCTGTGCTGCATCACACTAGTGCAAGAGACAAGGAAACCCAAAGCTCTTATGCTTAATGGATTTGACAATTTCAGATTCTCTCACTTTCTCATTGTTCAGTTTGCCACAGTTTCACATCAGTTTGCATTTTTTTAAAATTATTATTACTATTATTATTATTATTATTATTATTATTATTATTATTATTTTAAAACTTCTCATGAAAATTCACCAGCCCTTTATAATATACACTTTTGTATGCAATTTCCCTAATGGGATGCATTCTTGTACATTTTCCTCACTTAGATATTCATGAGGCTGTTAGTACTGCTGGTGGTTGTGCAAGTGGCCCCACTTCCCCCACGGCCTCATGTATTATTTGTATCCCACCTATTTGACTGCCTACAGGTAATTGAATGTATTACTGCTTGGTATTATTTGTCCATTGGCATCCGTCTGTCTTGAGAGACAATGGAGTACACCTCCAGGGGTTAAGAAAAAATGATGGGTGGGAAGTGTGTATGATGGGTGGGCAGTGTGTATGATGGTCCTGGGCTGCCCGGACAACATGACCCCCCTCCAGGCCTCGCTGATATGGTAGAGCAAGGTAGAGCAATGTGCTTGGCACTAGCTTGGCTGCAAGAATTGCTGGAAGGAGGTGTACAAGGTCATCCAACTGTCTTAGGGACTCCACTCTGGATTTGTTTAGGGTTTTACTCTTTAGCATTTTCTTCTTCTTCTCATTTTCTTCTTCTCAAAATATGTTCCCTTGCTAATATATATACAGTCATACCTCGGGTTACAGATGCTTCAGGTTGTGCATTTTTGGGTTGCGCACTGCGCCGGACCCGGAAGTACTGGAATAGGTTACTTCCGGGTTTCGGCGCTCGCGCATGAGCAAACAAACCAAATCGCAACCCACGCATGTGCAGACACGGGGCTGCGGGTTGCAAACATGCCTCCCGCACGGATCACGTTCACAACCCAGCCGTCCACTGTACTCCAAATATCAGAGAAAGAGAGAACTCCCAATATTATGGTATGTTTTATTTTATTTTATTGCATTTGGCCAGGACAACAAACATTTATCAAACATTTGGGAATTGCTTTGTTTTGACTTGCACTAAGAAGAACACTTGCTAACTTTAGAACTGCACAAGTTTATTTGCAGCGGTTTCAAGTGGGTTTCTTGTATACTAAAATAATAACTTTCTAAAATAATTACGTGTTTATAGAGAAATACTGTATGGCTAAAATAAGAACAGCAGCTTGAACATCTTCTAGCTAAAGTTGATATTAATCCAGGTAAGAACGAGAGTAGGAGGTCTGTTTAGTCTTAACTGTAACACTAATTCAATTGCCAACTCTCAAAAGAAAAAGAAAAACTAGTGCAGTTGTACCTCGGATTACATACGCTTCAGGTTACATACGCTTCAGGTTACAGACTCTGCTAACCCAGAATTAGTGCTTCAGGTTAAGAACTTTGCTTCAGGATGAGAACAGAAATCGTGCTCCGGCGGCACAGCAGCAGCAGGAGGCCCCATTAGCTAAAGTGGTGCTTCAGGTTAAGAACAGTTTCAGGTTAAGAACGGACCTCCAGAACGAATTAAGTACTTAACCCGAGGTACCACTGTATCAGGCAGAAGCTGGAAGGGTAGGGTGAGGAGCCCAGAGGAGACCTTCAAGGTGGCATCTATCTATTCACCTGAGGGGTACTGCTAACAATATGCGTCAGGAGGAAAGTAACCCCTTTGGCCATTTCTGGCAAATGGGCCCAAAGCAAAAACAAAATCATCAAACCAGACCCATAACCTGTTCTGTTTTGAGCAATGGGCTCTACAAGGAAAAACTTTTGAAAAGCTTTTGGAAGGATTTCGGCAGGCGCCTCTAGAAGAGCAGCACTCATCCTCAGACTATGCCTTAAGACCTTAAGTAGAAGCTGCAGCTAGAAGTTGCTAGCTCTGCCTTCTGTGAAAAGAGCCTCATCATTTAAAGGGGTATTGCCTGCTTCAGCAGTCAATGACAACCACAGAACAGAGGAGACTGTGCTTCCATTCAGACTTCTTAGCTGTAGTCCTCAGTGCCAGAGGAGGGCATCCCCTTGGTCCAGAGGGACACTGACATAATCTCTCTGAACTAAGGCTCATGGTCCTGTTCCATGCATATTATCAGTCTGAATTCAAATGAAACTTTATTGGCTTGGAATCTACCAGGGTTCCAAAATGCACAAAAGCCACCGCAAGGACAGGAAGCTTCCTCTCTGCTGTCAGTTACCTTTGAACATGTAGAGGACAATGAGAATGGCAGGCGGAGCTAGTGCACCCCCTCCCTCTACCCTTCTCACATGTTTAGTTAACCTGTATAGGGCTCTAAAAGGTAAAGGGACCCATGACCATTAGGTCCAGTCGTGGCTGACTCTGGGGTTGCGGCGCTCATCTCGCTTTATTGTCCGAGGGAGCCAGCGTACAGCTTCTGGGTCATGTGGCCAGCATGACTAAGCTGCTTCTGGCGAACCAGAGCAGCACACGGAAACGCCATTTACTTTCCCGCCGGAGCGGTACCTATCTATCTACTTGTACTTTGACGTGTTTTCGAACTGCTAGGTTGGCAGGAACAGGGACCGAGCAACGGGAGCTCACCCCGTCGCGGGGATTCGACCGCCGACCTTCTGATCAGCAAGTCCTAGGCTCTGTGATTTAACCCACAGCACTACCCGTGTCCCTTGTATAGGCCTCTAGGATACACTAAATAAATAAATAACTAAATCCCTAACTTGAAATTGCTAGGTTGTACTGTTTCTTAATGTGTTATACAGGATCACATTGCAATCTCACCTGCATGTGAATTCAGAAATTTCTTATTATTTGCCACTATAAATAATTGCATTTGGACATTAAAAAAACAACAAAAAACCACAATAAAACTGAAAAGGTCCTGTTGATACAGGAGACATGCTCGGTGGGCGGTGGGGGGGGGAGAGTTGAAAAAGCCAATTCTCTCCTTATCAATCATGCTTTTGACTAGAGATGTGTAAATGATTTTCCACTGCAAACATAACCTGGTGAAATTAACATTTACATGAGATTCACAATAAAACAGCATGACCGTGACATGAGCCCACATTGAAATTATCAAGCATATCCTTTCACTCAGCCCGGAAAGAGAGCTAGAACAGGATTGAAACAGTGTAAGTGTCAAAGATAATATGGAAGAAAGCTTTTATCTAAGTGGAATTATAGGTACAAGGCATGCATGTCAGCCACCTATTCCCAAAAATGCAGCCCTTATAATTGCCCAATGAAACCAAATACCAGGCCACTGCTCTTCAAGTTCTATAACCTGAAAATGCAGGTCAGAGTTCCCATGTTCCCCAAAAGAGCTGGCAGTAGGATTGTGCCTTGCTCAACATATTACTAAAGCTAAGGGCTATTGCTGTGTGAAAAGTCCATCCTGGCAATAAATCACCATATGAAATGCAATATATGTGAGTAGCGTATTTGCCTTGCATACATTTTATTTCCTCATGCAAAGTGCCTTTTATCTAGGACACCTGTATTATCATCTATTATCATCTATTCAAACAGCAAACTTTGGCGCTGAGTTATATCAGCTTTGTCATCAAAGAGGGAGGGAGGTATTAGTAGGGTTCGCTGAGGAATTTCATTTTGAGGAATCCTGATGCAGACTAACCAGATCAACATCTACCAGACTAGTATGAGGATAAGAACATATTATTTGGATTTTGTACTTATCCTAATTTTGTGATACAGTTCTTAACTCAGAGCATGTAACAAAATACATAAAAACAAATAAATTCATAAATGAGTGTACTGAGAGTAAATCCTTAAATATGTATTTTGAGATAAAGTGTGTACCTAAATAAGTGTTAAATCAGGGGTCAGCATACTTTTTCAGCAGGGGGGCAGTTCACTGTCCCTCAGACATTGTGGGGGGCCGGACTATATTTTTTTGGGGGGGAGGGGGGAATGAACGAATTCCTATACCCCACAAATAACCTAGAGATGCATTTTAAATACAAACACACATTCTACTCATGTCAAAACACCAGGCAGGCCCCACAAATAACCCAGAGATGCATTTTAAATAAAAGGGCACTTTCTACTCATGTAAGAACATGCTGATTCCTCGATCGTCCGTAGCCTGGATTTAGAAGGCGATTGGGTCGGATCCAGCCCCCAGGCCTTAGTTTGCCTACCCATGTGTTAAATTATTTAAGTAGAAATCTGCCTGTGTTTTTGTATTTTTTAAAAAAATCAGGTAAATGTGGAAATGGGACAGAACGAACTTTTCAATAAATATATGCAAACTTGGCATGGACTGGAAAGAGACTGATCTGTCCATCTCTAAATATTAGTATGTGCAAGGTTTGCAGCAGCAGAAGATCATTAGGGAAGGTGGAAGTCCTAAGACACACACTCTGGGGCTGTGCGCATGGTAAGAGTAGATTATAAATAATATAATTGATTAATTAATGGTAAAATAGCCCCACAACAGCTCAGTAAGCACTATATATGCTGAGTAGCCATTTAACGTTGAATGGGTACCTGAGCCAAGATGCCATGTTGGGTGGGGAGGGGAATGAAATGCAGTATTTGTGGACAAGACGGAGTGCTTCCGGAAGTGGCAGAAAGATATATCTAGATTTGTCTGGCAGGGCAAAAAGCCCAGAATTAAGTTTAAGATATTAACAGACGCGAAAGAAAGAGGGGGCTTTGCCCTGCCAGACTTAAAGTTGTACTATGAAGCCGCAGCTTTCTGCTGGCTAAAAGACTGGCTACTTCTCGAAGACACTGACGTACTGGACCTGGAAGGTTTTAACAATGCTTTTGGTTGGCATGCATACTTATGGTATGACAAGGTTAAGATCAATAAGGCCTTTAAGAACCATATTGTCAGGAAAGCAGTATTTAATGTCTGGACAAAATACAAAGACTTATTGGAAAACAAAACTCCAAGGTGGCTTTCACCTCTGGAAGCTAAGGCCCGAAAAAGACCCAATATGGAGGCCAAATGGCCAAAATATTGGGAAATATTAGAAAAAGATGGAGACAATTGGAAATTGCAGAGTTTGGAGAAAATGAAGGACAAAGTGCGAGACTGGTTACATTATGCTCAGATTAAAGAAGTTTTTAAAAATGACAAAAAGTTAGGGTTCCAGGTGGAGAAATCGAAGTTAGAAACAGAATTGTTAGAACCAAAGACTAAGGTACTATCTAGAATGTATAACTTGCTGTTAAAATGGAACACACAAGACGAAATGGTTAAATCGGCTATGATAAAGTGGGCACAGGACATTGGGCATAACATTATGTTCGAGGACTGGGAAAGGTTATGGACCACTGGGCTGAACTTCACTGCATGTAATGCTCTGAAGGAAAATGTAATGAAAATGATATATAGATGGTACATGACCCCAGTTAAACTTGCCAAAATATACCATTCGTCTGATAATAAATGTTGGAAATGTAAAGAAAATGAAGGAACATTCTTTCACCTCTGGTGGACATGCCCTAAGGTGAAGGCTTTCTGGGAAATGATATATAATGAGCTGAAAAAGGTATTTAAGTATACCTTCACTAAGAAACCAGAGGCCTTCCTTTTGGGTATTGTCGGCCAGAAGGTGCTAAAGAAGGACCGAACATTTTTTATGTATGCAACAACGGCAGCAAGGATACTCATCGCAAAAAACTGGAAAACTCAAGATCTACCCACACTGGAAGAGTGGCAGATGCAGCTGATGGACTACATGCAACTAGCCGAGATGACTGGCAGAATCCGAGACCTGGGAGAAGAGAGGATTGAGGAAGACTGGAAGAAATTTAAGATGTACTTACAAAAACATTGTAATTTGGTTGAATGTTAAGAAGGATGCTAGATTATAAAAAATTGGCCACCACTAAATTAGATTTTGAATTTGATGATAAGTGAGATTAAAGAAAACATAAATTTTATGGAGAATTGTTAGATTATACTTGAATGAGTGGATATAAGATCGTAAACAAGTTGATAATTTGCTTGGAAAAATCTTTTAACGATGTAAATGGGAGCGGGAGACGTGAGGGAGTCCAAAGAAGTGATGAAACTACGTTGTGATAGAAGTAAGATTGTTTATTATTGGTGCATTTGTATTTAAAAACTCTAATAAATATTTATATAAAAAAAAATGAAATGCAGTATTTGAAAAACAGAATGACTGGCTGGCTGGCTGGAATACTGAATAGGAAGATTCTACACTGCAACATCTTTTTCTTGAAGGTCCCACTCCTCAGCATTGCACATTTCTTTTGTATTTCACAATAACCAGGGGTGCCAAGCTGAATAAAATATTGGGTGCAGGTAATCCCCTCCCTACATAATCAATCACATGTTGTGACACATGCACACCATTTGAATGGCAATGCCCATTAATTTTGGGGGTGCCGAGTCCCTCAAATAATTTATTGGGGGCGGGGCTGAGACCTCGGCCCCTAGGAGTTGGCTCCTATGACAACAACTTTCATATTAACCTCTACCATATACAGTGGTACCTTGGTTCTCGAACTTAATCCATTCTGGGAGTCCGTTTAACTCCCGAAACCAATTGAAAACCAAGGCACAGCTTCCGATTGGCTGCAGGAGCTTCCTGCAGTCAAGCGGAAGCTGCGTCAGACAACTGGCTTCCGAAAAACATTCGCAATCCGGAACACTTACTTCCGGGTTTGTGGCATTCAGAAGCCAAAACGTACGAGTACCAAAGAGTTCGAGAACCAAGGTACGACTGTACAGTTTTTTGTTATGTTTTGGATGCTAGGATAAATGGGTATGGATCTTCCAATCCAATCAATTTAAGATACCTTGTGCTTTTACTAACTGTGCCAGTTACTGTTGTGTAACAGATTCGTACCAATCAAATTTAGCCTATTCAGTTCATTTAAAAAAAAAAAAAAAAATCCTTCATACTGGATCCAATACTTCTCTGGACAAGATGGAAGTACTCATAATAGGTGGTTAATGTATCATGGAGTCCAACCTGTTCTGAATGAGTTGCGCTCCTTGTAAACAATTAGGCTTGCGGTTTGGAGGTACTTTAGATACCACAACATATCTTACGCTAGCTACAATTGATGGTTCAGTTGTGACCCTTTTGGAACAGAGATAATCTTGTGACATGTTATTCAGACTCTAGTAATCTCCAGATGAGACTACTGATATGTGTTGTACTGGGTCTGGCTTCTGAAACTATGTGGAAATTTTAATTGGTCCAAACAAAGCAGCAAGACTGATCTTAAACCACTTGTGGGCTGCTGGTCCATTTCCAAGTACAACTCCAAGCACTGACTTTAACCTTTGAAGTCCAGTTTAAGCTGAACTTGTGTATCTAAAGGATCTCGTAGGCACACACATTTGTTGAATTCCTTCATTAGAGAGGCTTCCAAATCCTATGTCCATGCAACACTATTGGTTTTTTAGTTAATTTTCAGTTCAATCCTATACATGTTTACTCATAAGTAAGCCCCTGTTGCTGCTCTTCTTTAAGGCCTGTTTTAGTCTCTGTTTTTATCATTATTTATTATACACTGGAAGTCACCCTGGAAGTTTTATTTTAAACGGAAGGGTGGGATATTCAATTCTTTAAATAAATACATAAGCTACGTGAATGAATGAACGAATGAACAGAATGCACAAATTTTCAAAATTTTGAAAGTTTAGTATTCATAAATTGAATCTTCAATAAATAAAAACATTTAAAATAAAAACACTCTTTAAAAAAAACATTTTCAGGAAATTTTATTTCCAAAACCACATTGTGATTAGTTGTTCTATCAGGTAATGTAAAAACAAGTATCTTATTTTAATTTGGTATAAGGTTGAAGGTATGATATTTACAATCCAATCAAATTAACATTGGGAAATCTTTTGCACTGAGAAGTATAGCTGTACAGAAAGAAAGTTTGAAAGATAGATAACTGTACAAAGTTAATTTTACCCATTACCCATCCTGCTGATTCTAGCATCCTGCTTAGTTAGGTTTCAGAACTGCGTGATTTTGCCATTCATTAGTACCTATGCTAAAGAAGCTTTGAGGATAATTGTAAAACTTCAGGCTTCAACAGCCTAAGGAGGATAGCCTTACAGCCAGATAATGTGAACAAGAAGGGGGGAACATGATAGGCAGATACATTATTTTCAACGAGGTCCTGAGAAGGCTTTCAATTAAGGGGAAAAAAACAATTGACTGATGTTCCACTACTTACTGCCAGGAATCTCTATGTAGCATTTGTAGAGGTTTTTCCCTCCTTGCTCTGCCCAACATGTGGGCTGAGTGTCAAGCTGTGAGTTTGTAAATCTTTTTCGGCACTTATCTAAACTCAACATGAATTATAGGATTGCCAAATCTATTTGACGCAGGCTTGAGTTTTTATTTTTTTATTTTTCAGTGCAAGGGAGGGGGTGTGTGTGTATATGATCTAAAATATGTTCCCTTCTATATAACTACTATTCTACAGTATGTGTGATGGGTACTAGATTATGAACCATTCTCTTTTCTTTAATAGCATATCTAAGCCCTATTCTACCAGTGCTTTGATATATTTAAGTTTACTAGTAGGATATAGTTATTGATCTATTTGTTTACTAGTAAGCACTATAATATGCTTCATTCACAAAGCTGTTTTGTTTGGACCAGATACAAAACAGTGAAGTTATGCATACAATTCTGTTTGTCAATATTTCTAAATACATATTCATTCCAGTAAAATGGCCATAATTTTGTAACAGCAATAATAAGGACCCCTGGCAAATGAAGTGCCTGTGCTTTGTGCACATTCTGCACACAAAGCACATTGCCTTTCCCTGCTAGATCCAGAGAGGGCTGGATCACCAATGTCTGGGGTGGATGAAACGTTTTTGTTTCAGTACAACAGTGGCCCCAAGTGCAATGCATTCACTATCCTCGCAGGGATGGCTAGCTACTACTCTTCATGTAGGAATACATTTGAGAACTTCATTGGGATTGGGGCTAATTTACTTCCTAGTCACCCCACTCATTTGTAATCATGTCTGCTCCATTCTGGATGGCTCTCCTCCTCCATCTGCTATGCATAGATTGAGAAGCCCTGCTGGACCAGGCCAGTGGCCCACCTAGTCCAACGTTCTGTTCTCAGTGGGTAGCCTGCACAACAGTGCCGCAATTTTCAGCAACTAGTATCCAGAAGCATAGTGTCTCCAGAGTAAAGGCTGAGTATAGCCATCATGGCTGGTAGCCATTGACGGCTTTATCTTCCATTATTTTTTTATGACCACACACAATACAGTGGTACCTCGGGTTAAGAACTTAACTCGTTCTGGAGGTCTGTTCTTAACCTGAAACTGTTCTTAACCTGAGGTACCACTTTAGCTAATGGGGCCTCCCGCTGCCACCGTGCGATTTCTGTTCTCATCCTGAAGCAAAGTTCTTAACCCAATTACAGATAGGTAGCCGTGTTGGTCTGCCATGGTCAAAACAAAATAAAAAAATTCCTTCCAGTAGCACCTTAAAGACCAACTGAGTTAGTTCTAGGTATGAGCTTTCGTGTGCATGCACACTTCTTCAGAAGAAGAAGTGTGCATGCACACGAAAGCTCATACCTAGAACTAACTCAGTTGGTCTTTAAGGTGCTACTGGAAGGAATTTTCTTAACCCAAGGTACTATTTCTGGGTTAGCGGAGTCTGTAACCTGAAGCGTCTGTAACCTGAAGCGTCTACTGTATATAGTTTCCCCTCCTGTTACTATGGTCTATGATTCTAAAGCCCTAATCTTTGTTCCAGAACGAGCTAAATATTATGATGGGGTGCAATGACGACTGCACTTTCAGGACATCACACCCCCTATGCTTATAGTCCCAGCTTCATAGTTGTCTGTGATGTCCAATTTCAATGTCAGTGTGTTTCTACCACTACGCCACTATTAATGGATGCACCATAATACAAAGCTGTTAACATTCAACATCCTTTTCAGGATGGAACCAGCTAGACTGGTGCAAGTATATATGCCTAATAGATGGTAGCAAGCATTTATGATGGGATTACACCACAGACCAACAGGAGAGCACTTCACGTCGAATGTTCCCAAAGCATACAATTCACATACTTTTAGCTGCATTTATTTTTAAGACTAGAAAAGCAAACTACATAAATAAAAATTGTTTGCTTTGCTAGATCACCCAGTGGCATGTATATTTATCTGTACATGTGTGTATCTACACACCACACATACACAAATATCCGTACACACATGCATATGTATATGCCTCTCGTACAGACATACACACAATTGTCAACCTCTTAATAAGGATTATAAAGTACTATCCCTTTGGTTGTGGGCCTAATAAACTTTGTGTGTGTGTGTGCGCCTGTATTTTTTTTAATATCATTATAATAATATTACATGGCAGGCAAAAATATAATGAAAATGATAATTTGCCAAAAAGATTTAAAAAACACTGAGGTGTTACCTATCAAAAGTTCTCCTTCTGTCTGTGATACAGCACAGATTGCAATCGTGACAGTAAATCTGGTGCTATTGTTAATGCCATGGCACTTTGGTTTTTGGCTTGCTTCAGTCCAATCTGTGACATGCTTGTGAATATCTTTCTTCTGTTCTGTCTGTATGGCATATGGATTTCTGGGATACAACGTCAGACCTATCCACATAACAAGTGTTCAGAGCACCTTATCATTTTTAAAAGCCAATTACTCAAAAAGACAAATGTGAAATGTTTCACATTTAATGATGAGCAAATCTGCAAAACAAATGCAATTTTGCTACATCTTGGGGGGAAAAAGTTTAGTTTAACTGTAAATATTGCAATGGAGTCTTTAGCAATACACATGATGGGTAGGGACCAGCTCATATTATGCATATTTGTACATGACTGTCACTTAAATTTGCAGCATTTTTCATAGTGGCTTGTTTGAAATAAATAGAAAGAAAATAAGGCACAAATGACTGAAATAGAAGCCTGCAAAAATGTCATTGCTCACGTCGAGCATTGGACACTTAAAAAAAAAATATTTTGAAAGTCTCACCCAAAAACATGAAAACTGCATATGTCTACAGAGGTAGAGGTCAGTAATGAAACAATTAACAGCAAAAATATGAAACCATTTCCTAGAAATATTTGTCAATATATAAACAATGTTTGGTACCACACATAAGTTCTCTATGAAGCCTAGATTAGTAGCCGTATGTCCTATTCTCAAACTGAAATGATGTTAGTCGGAATACCTAAAGACATGGTTTCAAAACAATGTTTTTCTGGGACTACATGGGTTCAAGTTATGATTCTTCTTTGATGCAGCAACAAATAAACAGGATGCATATAGGAGTTTTAAATCTACATAACTACTGAAGCCCACATATATAATGTGCTAAGTGGTGTGTGACTATATGCACAGTGTATACGCAAACTCTTTCTCTGTGTTAGTGGACGTTTGTGAACTTTGCTCAAAGCCCTTTCATATACGTATATAGACAGCAAGGTCATTCACATGGACTTTTGATTACCCAAAAAGAGAATGCTGTTTGCTAGTTAAGGCTTTGAATCATGGGAAGTTACAAAGGTCCCTGGTCCAAGTTATGCTCAGAACAGATTCATTTTTACTCATACAACAATTGTAACAAGAAGCTAATGTATAATGAATTCCATGAGATTAACAACTCAGTCATCAATTATATGTATACTTAGCTTAGGATAATTATCATTTAGCCCATTGGGATTTACTTGAAAGTAAACATGCACATGGTTTACTCGCTCATAGTAGTGGATAGTATTTTCAATTATTAGCAAGCTAAATAAACATATTATCCATCATTTTAAAAGAAGTGAAATATTGGTATTGATAACAACAACAACAACAACAACAACAACAACAACAACAACAACAACTTTATTGATTCGCTGCCACTCTGGCCGGCTTCCAACACACATAAAAACATAATATAACATCAAACATCAAAAACTTCCCAGTAAAGGACTGCCTTCATAGGACTAGTGGAACAGCTTTCTTTAGATTTAAATGCCACAGGTTCACTTCATAGCTCTTGTGATTTTGAACTTCATCAGCAAAAAAAAAAAAAACATCCCACCTCTCCACTCCACCCCACCCTCAAAAAACAAAACAAAAAACTGTTGCAAAATACTAGACAGAATTCTGATGGTGCGAATTCCTCAGCTGTAAGAGCTGAGTGAACACATAAATACACTTTTGTAATATTTGTGTAATCCAGCTCAGCTGTAAAACCACAAATTAAAATTTAGCAAGGCAGAAAGGTGGGCCGCAAACAGAGGATAAGATGTTTATTTTAACTGGGATCCTGTTGTTGTTATTCTGCCTTTTTAAGAAGGTCAGCCACATCTGTGGTTGACTTGAAGAAGGCCAAATGTGCTAAGTTAATATCTGATTTGGGAAATGGACTGTTTTACCTCTAATCCACAGCCAAGCTGTAACAACAAATTCCAGTATTATTTGCTGGTTTTCAAACGTTATCATCTTAAAGCCACAATGAAATCTAAAAGGAAAACAGAACTAGTTCATAGCCTCAATAGCTGTACGTTTATAATGTCAGACATTTTTAGATGTTTAAATGCTGTGTAGTTGTAAAGTATAATGGACGAAACAATAAATGAGCAACATCATAACGAGGCAACTCTAGGTATGCTACAGCAGGGACAATGGGAAACTTTTCACATTTTCACTTAGAAAATGCAGTATGTTCACACTAGAGGAGTTCAAGCACCTTTCTTCCTTTTCCGGCTTTGTTCTGTTTAGATTACATGGCCTGCCTTATTCTGGGTAGAAATTTTCTGTGACAGAAAAAGATAAGCTCTTCTCCCAGACCTTTTGCTAATTAAAAAAAATAAAAAATCATGGCCTTTTAAACTGTGTGTTGGGAGGGTTATTGTTTCTGTTTGTTGTTATGGCATTTTTAATGTTTTTATATTGTAAAGTGCCCTGTGATGTTCAGATGAAGGGTGGTATAGAAAAAAATACTAATACTACTACTACTACTACTATTTGCGCATTGTCAGTATTCCCCCATACCAGTTGCAGAGGTTTTCCTAGTCTGAATATAGACTGAGATGACATCCTGAGTTCACCTGGAAATGGATTACCGTATTTTTTGCACCATAACACTCACTTTTTTCCTCCTCGAAAGTAAGGGGAAATGTCTGTGCGTGTTATGGAGGAAATGCCTACGGGTGGCATGCCTACGGATTTTC
The DNA here is from genome assembly GCF_964252035.2 of Podarcis erhardii. NCBI lineage: Eukaryota > Metazoa > Chordata > Lepidosauria > Squamata > Lacertidae > Podarcis > Podarcis erhardii. The sequence continues at coordinate 101,850,470 of NC_138497.1, read as the reverse complement.
CTCCTCTAAAACCTATGTGCGTGTTATGGTCGGGTGCGTGTTATAGAGCGAAAAATACGGTAATACTTGTTCAAATTATTTGCTAGATGGGATCAAAAGTCTGTAGTAAACAGCTGAACCTCATTTTACGAATGTAAGAATTCCACTGACAAGCAAAACCAGCCATTTTAGAAACAGAATATAAAAAGGTCCACCATGAAAAGACACAATGAGATAAGGAAAGTGTCAACGTTATTTCATTCATTCTAGTAGACTGAAATAACTATGTGCGTAGCCAAGGGTGGGGTATGTGGACAGAAGAAAGGTGGCTTAATCTGACATGCATTCTGTCATGGATTTTTCACAGTGTTTTAATTTTAACTTCACCTTTCTGGGAAACGGGCTACTCAAATAATTTCTGGAAGCAAAGTTATAGTTTTACAGGCAGATTGTAAAACCCCATCAAATGAAAGCTTTAAGAAGGACTCCCCCGCATTTACTTTGAACTTAATCTGAAGAGGTTTAATCACAGCTTGTACACATCTTCTTTTTTAAATGCTATAAATCTCTCTCTCTCTCTCTCTCTCTCTCTCTCTCTCTCTCTCTGTGTGTGTGTGTGTGTGTGTGTGTGTAGCAAGGAGTAATAATCAGGCAGGAAATCATTACAACAGATGCTGACTTTGGTGATCCCATTTACACATTAACAATCTGATGCGAAACCCTATATAGGCAGTACCTGTGATAACTAAAGTGTCAGTTGGTCATTAGGCAAGAGGGAATAAAAGGAAACATAACATGGTTTTGTTAATGGCTACGATTCCCCCCCCCCTTCTTTGCACCTGTTATTCTACTATTTTATTTCAGCTACATTTCAAAACACTACAGTTGGGCTCTCCTTGCCAACCTGGGATGGCATAAGCCTGGGTAACAGAACAAAATGTGAGGAGGTCCTTCTGTCTTTAACGCCTGTTCTCCAGTGAATCAGCCTCCAATTAATCTGTTTCTTCGGTAGGAGTTTAATAAAAAAAAAGTCAAGCGCACACATGTTCAGTCTTGTATAGCAATAAAACTGTGTTAACATTATCTGCCTAGCCAGGTCAAAGAATTGTATATAATTAAATGCCAAAAAACCACTTCAAAATTATAAAGATCTTTCCTTTTCTTTTTTTAAATTAAAAACATGGTTTAGGGTGTGTGCGCGTGTGTGTGTGTTTTGGTATGTATTTGATTAAGAAAGGCAGAGTGGCTGAAATACAAAATGGGATAACGAAGAGAGTGGTGTCACTTTTTATTACATTTTCAAAAAAAGTTTGTTTCATGGCCAAATGACACACATTTTTAAAAAAACACCCTCTCAAGTTATCGAGCATGCTAGTTTGCATTTTTATGAACCAACGAATGCAGAAATCCAGATTTGTGTGTGTGTGTCCAGACTGTGGAATACAAACTTAGTAGGTTGTGCACACCCCTAATCTCCACACTGTCAATCAGATGTCTCCTACAGTAAAATAAAGTGTTCAAGATATGTTCTATATGATATTGCTTTGATGGATATTTTTTAACTGAATTGTATTATTTTATGGATGAATGTTTTAATGTAGAGTATTAAAGGCAGATTCCTTCTTGCTGAAGGAATGTGTGTAATCAAGCTGACTGTGGGCAGCCTGCCCCTTCTCTTCCCCATGCCCAATACATTCTGGAAGCATAGCAAAGGAAAGGGGATGCTAGGGACCTCACCTTGCATGTGTCATCTGTGCAGCAAGATGCCAGTGTGTATTCACTGTCTAGCAATTGATACCTTGTACCTGCTTAACTAGGGACGCGGGTGGCGCAATGGGTTAAACCACAGAGCCTAGGACTTGCCGATCAGAAGGTCGGCGGTTCGAATCCCCGCCACGGGGTGAGCTCCCGTTGCTCGGTCCCTACTCCTGCCAACCTAGCAGTTCGAAAGCACGTCACAGTGCAAGTAGATAAATAGGTACCACTCTGGCGGGAAGGTAAACGATGTTTCCGTGTGCTGCTCTGGTTTGTCAGAAGCGGGTTAGTCATGCTGGCCACATGACCCAGAAGCTGTACGCCGGCTCCCTCGGCCAATAAAGTGAGATGAGCGCCACAACCCCAGAGTCGGCCACGACTGGACCTAATGCTCAGGGGTCCCTTTACCCTTTACCTTTACCTGCTTAACTGGTTGGGTTTCTGTAAGGTGCTGGGACAGCTCTCATTGGTTAGGCTACTGTGGTGCCACCAGTGCTGTTTCCGCTGCACACCTTATAGGCTGTGCTTCACAAGCACCACAGTAGCAGTGTATCTTAAGTATACCGAGTCAGCTGACTCCCAAGGACAATTCTATCATGTCACAGAGTTTGCTGCTTAGCCTTGTCTGTTATGTGAAACCTGCCCCACATAACTGATCACAAGACGCGGCACATGCATACCATTTGAATGGCAACGCCCATCAACTTGGGTGGGGGAGACCCCTCAAATATTTTATTGTCCCTTTGTTCCCTAGGAGTTGGCTCCTATGCTCTGAGCGTTCACTGTTGCTCTGGAAGTCTACCCTTATCAGGTATTGACTAGGTTCCTGCTTCTGGCTCAGTTGTCCAAAAAAACAGCACTCCTTTGATTGACTGGTCTAAAAGTGAACAGTCCCTCAGATATTCTTTTTTTGCAGGGGGAGAAGGTAGTATCAGGCCTATTCTTCCTTCCTTTCATTCACAGTTTTTATTTTTTAAAAGAATATATACGCCAACAGTACTCAACAATATGCAATACAGTCATACCTCGGGTTACAGCCGCTTCAGGTTGCGGACTGCCAAAACCTGGAAGTACCGGAACGGTCCGCTGTATACAATATGTGTATTACGGTAACAACATATAATCACTAACCATTTCTGATATTTTTTAACCTTCTAAAAGATAGAAGGTACTTACTTGACCTCTTGGCAGTTGTGTCACCGGGGCTTACCAGCTGAATCAATCTGGTGTTCTTGCTGGTGCATTTGCACTGCACCAACATCCCCACTTCTTCACCTCTCACTAAGCAGCAGTGACTCACCTGGCAGAGGTCAGGTAACAGCCTCTGCTGTGCCATGCTGCCCACTACTGCAGGACAAATCTATGTTTCTGAAGTTCTGCATTAACTTCAAACGAACAACTTAAGGTTTTAATGCTGGACCTCAAAGACTGGTTCTGAAACAATTAGATGCTTAGATGTCAAACTATAACTTGGACACTAAGGCTAGCCAATGTATATTATTATTAATTTTACAATTTATGATTTATTTTCCATAAATTTATATACCGTTTAATTGCCAAGGTGGCAGTTACATGTGAAAATCGTTGTGGTACATATGTGGTTGCTTTTCTGTGGATGGTTATCTGATTAAATTAGAATGCAAGAGGTCTGGTTAGAAGATACTACTCTCATCAGCCAAAATGTGAGCTTTTATAAACTTTATTTTGTCTTCTAAATTTATTGCAATGTTTTCATTCCATCACCAGGTGTTGCTACAGTTTTGAATGCACAGTGAAGAGCTCTAGAGCAACAATTAGTGGAATGATACAAAGAGATGTTCCTACAAAAAAAAGCTTGTCCACCGTTAATTACTGAATTAACAGAATTTTTGAATTAAGGAATACATGCTACAACAAAAGCAGGGATGGGAACTATCTTCCAGCTTGAGGGACTTTCTGGGACTGTATACCTGTGGTGAACAGGGACAAGTGCAAAAAGTGGGTGGAGCAATGGGATCTGACTGTTTCTATGGTAGACTGCATTCCAGCCATGCAAAATACGGAGGTTTCTACAGCCTCCATCCAGGCAAGCAAAGGTAATTAGCACAGTTCAAGACCACATTCAGCCAGGCAAAAGTACATGAAGAGGATGCAGAGCAGGAACAGTGAGGAATGCTGCCTAAAAAGAGGGGGAGGGGCCTGGAGAGGGGCATAGGAGAGTCCAGAGCTTCTCCACGCCTGCCGTGAACAAAGTTGTATCACAAAAATTATGTCAATTATCAAATACACGGATTATATAACTTTAGATGTATAGTCTGTGAGTTCATGAACTGCAGTGATGAATATATAATAATGCAAGATAAAGATCCATTTACTAGCAGAAGGCAATCGGCTCATATCAATCTATATATGAATATACAATATTCAGCACAATATACAGTAACTCAGTCTTGCACAATAGATATACAAGCAGACAAATGACATTCAGTTCAGTTCAGTCAACACAAATCAATACACAACCACAAGTAAGTTAATTTGATTAAAAGTGTGATTTAGCAATAGGCCTGATGTGGGAAAGAAATAATTGCAATTCAAGATAGAATGGGGGGTGTGATGGATTGGAAGAAAATGCTTTTTTAACAGCAGACAAACCCAAAGCCTGCTCCTAAGACACATTTAAATATGGTTTTCAAAATTAGAAAAGATAATGCTTGGGGTCAAAGTATTTATATTCTAAAATAGCTGCATATCTATTTGACACTTCACCATTCTGTCAAAGTGGTTTAATGAATCGCTTTCACCACAGAAGGAATTAAAGGCTGTGGCACACTGCAGGTACCACTGTATACTGACATTTATAGTAAAATATGAAGAGACCAGAGCTATGAGTAACCTGGGCTATGACAAGACTAAGTTAAAAAGTCCTGATCAAAAAGGATTGGGAAAGGACTCACACTAGGACCATCCAAATAGTCACTACGCGGACAAGGAAGAGGAGAGGTCACATAACCAAAAGGGGGGTGGGAATCACTGATAAGTGGCAAGGAAAGCTCTGCTAAGGAATTTTCATAAGAGGTGGAGTTTACCTAAGATAGACATAGGCAGTGTGGGTCCTTAAGGCAGGATTACTGTTCCCCCACAAAAGGAAGCAAAAGGCTCTGAAGACCCTGCCTATCAAAGTTCTAATGGTCAGTGACATTCTTACCACAGAATGTGCTATAATCTAATACCGCAAAATCAATACCTTCTTACACCCCTACCAGAGATGGGGAGTGTATGCCTTCCTTATCTCTGCTCCCTCCATTCACTGTGAATAAACATGCGTTTCTGTGGTGTTAGGTACCCCCTGTAGGTGAGTTTCAGGGTGAGTCCAACCATACCCTGGGCCCCCAACCTCTCTCACTACCAAGGAAACATAACACGCGAATAGAACGAGAACCTATCTAGTTGATGCTGACACGAAACCCCACACGTACACTGCAATTTTTTTTAAAAAAATTCACCATCACCCTTCCTCTCCCCTCCTCTTCTTCCTGACCTTATAATGTACTCAACACTAATGTCTCATAACAAATGTAACTGATTTGTAGAAAAGGCTGTACAACTTTAAAAAAGAGACAAGGCATGTACTTTTGTAAACCAATAAAATCTTAATTTAAAAGAAAGAAAGAAACAACACTGGAACATAGGTCCAGACAGAGAATTGCCTAGAATGCAGTTCCTTACCAACTACAGTAGCTATATCTTATTCCACTGAAATATACTTTTTTTGCATTCTAAACATATTGCAGATATCAGTCTAGTAAAAGCAATCAAATTAGTTTTGCTTTTTGTTTGTAAACCACAAAAATTTAAGAAGTAAGGATCTTACACAATGAGAATCAATCACTTACAACAAAATTCCAAATTTTTATCATTGTAAATGAGAGAGCATAAATACAGCTTGATGTCTTTAGGGAAACAGGCTTGTTTGAGAGAGGGACATCTGGATTTCCGGGCAGTGAGTTTTCTGTGTTGGTATGTGAACTTTACTTTAGGATTAGAGCAAAATGGCAGACTCATGAATATCTAAACCGTCCATCACCCACTGAACAGGAGGCAGCCTCCTGAGCAAAAGGTTTCCTAAAATTGCAAGATGTCATAATGCAACTGTTCTCACTTTCAGACTGTTATATTTTACATTAGATTACTTCATGGAAGATTTTCATGGCAGCTATTTATTGGCATCAGTTTAGAACTAGGCAAAGCCAAGCTATCCATGCTTACTTGGATTTAAGTCTTAATGTTCAAATTAGTACATACTTCCAAGTAAATGTGCATGAGATTGCACCTTTACAATTAACAATTGCCTCATTTCCAGGAAAATCAGGAATGTCCATTTTGCATGTTGAAACCAGAATCACAGAATTATAGAGTTGGAAGGCACCCTGAGTGTCATCTAGTCCAACCCCTTGCAATGTAGGATTCTCAGCTAAAGCGTCCAACCTCTGCTTAAAAACTATCAAGGAACGAGAGTCAACCACCTTCTGTGGGAGTCTGTTTCACTGTTGAACAGTTCTTCCTGTCAGAAGGTTCTTCCTGATGTTCAGTCATAATCTCCTTTCTTGTAACTTGAAGCCATTGGTTTGGGTCCTAGCCTCCAGAGCAGAAGAAAACAAGCTTGTTCCATCTTCCATGTGACAGCCCTTCAGATATTCGAAGATGGCTATCATATATCCTCAATCATTACTCAGAAGACTTGGTTTCCAGACCCGTGATAATCTGGATCACTGTCCTCCATATGTGTTCCAGCTTGTCAATATCCTTCTTAAATTGTGGTGGCCAGACTTGGACGCAGTACTCCAGGTGTGGTCTGACTAAGGCACAATAGAGCAGAACTTTTACATTTCTTCATTGGAACACTATACTTATGTTGATGCTGCCTAGAACAGCATTACTGCATCACACGGATACTCATGTTCACCTTGTGGTCTACTAAGACCCCTAGATCATTTCCACATACAGTCATAGCTCGGGTTGAATATGCTTCATGTTGAGCGCGTTTGAGTTGCACTCCGCGGCAACCCGGAAGTAACGGAGTGCGTTACTTCCGGGTTTTGCTGCTCGCGCATGTGCAGACACTCAAAATGACATCACGCACATGCGCAGAAGCGGCGACAAGCGACAAGCGCGTGCGCAGATGTGCTGTCACTAGTTACATTTGCTTGTGAATGCGAACGGGGCTCCAGAATGGATCCCGTTCGCATCCCAAGGTACCACTGTATACTACTGGTAAGCCAAGTGTCCTACAGCTTACATTTGTACATCTGGTTCTTCCTGCTTTAGTGTAGGACCTTACATTTGTCCCCATTGAAATTTATTTTGTTAGTACTGGCCCAGTTCTCCAATTTGTCAAGGTCATCTTGAATCCTAATTCTGTCCTCAGCAGCATTAGCTACCTCTCATGTTTTCGTGTCATCTGCAAATTTGCTCCACTTCCTTCTCCAGCAGTGACCTCCTTCCTTATTTTTTTTCTTAAACAAATGTAAGAAGCCTGCAAGCTGGACATGAGTGCAACAGCACACTGCTCACCTTCATTCGCAGCAACTGGTATTCAGAGGCAGAATGTCTCTGACAGTGAAGGCAGAGCAAAATGTTTGATAGCCCAGCATGAAAAGAAACAATGACTTGGAGATGCGCAGGGTGGGAGAGCTTTGGGGCACATTGGAACTGCCATATCTTGTAATGTGCTGCTTCTAAACTGGTGCATGAACATGTAGGAGCTGAAGAAAATCAGGGTAAGAGTTGGAAACTGACTGCTGGCCACCAAGAGACTGTCACTGACCAACACGATACCCCATGTCGTGATGCAGTCCCTATGACCAAACAACTCTATGGAGTTATTTGATGGCACAGGTGTTTGTAGATGTTCATAGCTTTACTTAGAATTCTTAGCACTATGTCTGTAATCTGATCACTACTCCATAGAATGCCACCTTCTACCCTCCAAATCTCTTGTTAATTACAAACTCTCAGTTATGTGAGACTTCCTATGGTGCTGTATGTTCATGTATGCTGATAACATTCATGTCAGGAGTGGTCCTTCTGTACAAACCAACTTTCTAGGAACTGCAGAACAAAACCTGCATGAAACAGACAACTTTCCTCATTCATTACAAAGGAAAATTATTCCCCCAACATAAAAATAGGCTTTCATAGGAGATTATAGACCAAGAGGTTTAGTAACAAAACAAAGCTTAAGGATCCAAAACTAAAAGGGATTTTATTTAAAGAATAAAAGGATGTTATGCAGTGTTTCTGTAGGACGGGGTTTGAAAACATTGTACCGAAAGGACTTCCGGTTTTTGCTGCCATGGTGAACAGCAGTTCCCACAATAGCGGACCCGGGGCATGCAGCCAATTAAGGATAATTTGAGAGTAATTATCCTTGCAAGTCCCCCCCCCCCGCATTAGTGGGGGGAGCTCTCACTTGCAGATAGTCCGGTATCTGCCTCCCGCTCCTATGGAATGCAGGGGAGAGGGGACATTGAGTGCATAGCATCTGCACACATCGGAAACTCTCCAACACAGCCACCAAGAGCGGAGATTCTTCTGTTTCTTAAGATATATCAGAATTCGGACTTAAGAAACAGGCATGTTCTGGAAGAAGGAGACAAGTTAACCTGCTAAATGAATCAGCCAGTGAGTGCCAAGGTCTCAATCTGGAGAAGATTTTTGTCGTAAGTGGATTGGTATGTGGTGGAGAGGAGCCTTTGTTTTCTCTTTCTCTTTAGGACTCTAACTTTGATTTATTATGGTGTTGGCAAGATGTCAGCTTGCTATCGGATGGGAAAGTATTCAGAGAAAATGCTGGAAGTCTGCCCGGAGTAATGACTAGACACCAGACCACTTTGGGTTTGAGAAAAACAAGATGGTGAAAGATCACTACGCAGTAAAACTGAGTCCTTGGCATGGGGGCGGGGGGATGCCGGAAATGATTGATTGCAACAAGAAAGGAAGGTTGAAAGTTTTTTTAAAATTCCACACAGAAAGTTACCAGATATAAAATCCTCTTGCAAATTAAAGGATATGGAACAGTTAAATACGAACAAAAGTCAATGCATCAGTGGCTGTTAAAATAAAAGATCAACATCGGAACTGTATTATTTGGATTAAACAAGCGAATTGGAGCAGGAACAAGGAATCAACATCTCCTAAAAATCTCCTAAAATCAGAACATGGAAAGTCAACCAAAATGTTGAATTTGGAATCGGACAGTTG